>NC_142616.1:13171197-13479322 GCF_059453375.1 Lepisosteus platostomus
CCTACAGGTCAGCACACACTGTAGAGAGCAGATACAGTATCTACAGAGAGCAGAGAGTCCTACAGGTCAGCACACACTGTAGAGAGCAGATACAGTATCTACAGAGAGCAGAGAGAGCTCACTGTGTGACTCTTAGTGATCTATACTGGGCTCTAGGTTTCAGACTCAGAGGTAACTTATTGCCTTGGAAGGCTGTGACCCCCCATGACTCTCTCCTGCTCTCTGCCTCTGTAGAGTTTCCCCTCCCTGTGCTCCCCTCCACACCCCAGGGACTGGTCTGACATCACTGTTCACCCTGATCTCTGTCTGGGGGCTCTGAGCAAGGCTGTGTGTCAGCTGGAGGACAGACTCATTGAAGAAATGGAGAAAGTGCCTGGAGTCAGTGAGTATTACTGTTTGAACACAGCTTGTCTATGAGGTTCTAAACACCTGTCAATGGCACTCAATCAATCTACTATAAAGAAACTGTGTGTCTCTTCTGCTGTGTTATGAACAGGACTGTCTTCAATGCTGTCTGTGTTGAGATCAGGTGTGTGAACAGTGTGTCTTCACTGCTCTCTGTGTTGAGATCAGGACTGTGAACAGTGTGTCTTCACTGCTGTCTGTGTTGAGATCAGGTGTGCAGCAGGGTGATCTTGTGTGTCAGGGGTGTGTTCAGCTGGAGAAAGTACTGTGTGATGCTGCTCCTCCCACAGGGGAGTTTGAACTGCTCTCTGTCCCTGAGCCTCAGCTCTGCCTCAGTGCTTCAGTCAGAAGCTCTGGAACAGAGAAAGGGCTCAGACTCCTGTGAGGAGGCTGCTCAGTCACTCCTGTCCTTGTCTTTGTACTGGAGGCAGTGGGAGGTGTGGAGCTGGACTGTGTGATAACAACCTAGATGAGCTGTCAGTGTCTCTTACAGACCCACAGCTCCACTGGCCAGACAACACACTCCTGTGTGTTACTGTCCTGCCTGAGAGATCAGCACAGCACTACAACACACAACACTGCACACCTGGAGACTAGACTCCAGCAGGAATGTGCTCTCAGCTCTCTAACATCTTTCTCTCTGTTTCCAGAGTTTGAGAGGCTTCGCAAACATGCAGGTGAGTCTGTTGTCACTGACAGGAACTTGTCATTTACAAAGGTCACAGCAGGGTCACAGGCCGGTTCAATGAAACTCCTTACAGTACATCCTTAACTGACCGGGGGGCTGGCCAGGAGTTTAGTGTTTCTCCTCTTCAGGGGCTGTGGAGACCCTTCTGGCTCAGAAGCTCCCAGGAAACGAGTCTCTTGCTGTAGGAGATTCATGTCTTCAGGGAGTCTTGAGACCTGTCCTCCTCATGAGGTCCCTGACCTTTCTTCACTTGTCCAGGACCTGGAGAATGAGGGTCATCCAGGCACACCGGGCACTCTGACCTGGGCACGCCACTGAGCTCCCTTCCCATCAGCCGCTCAGAGCTGGCTGGGCAGGGCACAGTCCAGAAGGCTGGAGCGTGTGTTGCCACAGCCCCTGACCTCTGGAGAAGGCAGTCTCTGGCCTGACCTCTGGGGACCTCAACTTGCCGGTAGCTGCTGTACAGGTCCAGAGAGCTGAACCAGCGCTACCCTGAGACATAATCCAGCACCTCGTCAGTGTGGCTCAGGGGACAAGAGTCCTTCTTGGTGACGTTGTTGAGTCCCTGTAGTCTGTACAGACCAGCAGTGAAGCGTCCTTCTGCAGGGGGAGATCAGGGCCTGTCAGAGGGCTCGATCTCCCCTGCTGCAGTCAGACCCCGGACTGCTTCCTCTGCCTCGGCTCTCTTGTGGATGGCCAGGCGGGGGGAGGGATGCAGATGGGTCTTGCTTCACCAGTGTCGATGGTGCACTGAGCTTCGTTTGTACGAGTACAGTCTTCCTTTCTTCCAGCAAACACATCTGCAAACTCTCATAGCAGAGTCCTTGGTTGTCCCTGCTCTGCCTCACTCAGTCCCTCTTTTCTGTGCTGAGAAAACTCCTCCACCATTTTGTCTGATTTTGTTGTGGTTTTGAAGGCCGAGCCCCTGTCCTCAGTTTCAGGACGCTGCTCCCTCGCACCGTGGGTCAGTGTCTCCTGGCTCAGGGGGAGACTCTGGGCTCCCTGCTGTATCTCCATGGTAACTCTGGGCTGCTCTGGAGCTGTTGCACTGGTACCCAGGAGGAGGTGTGGCCCCTCGCTGCTATTAGCTTGAGGGCCACTCGGCATTTCCAGCTGGCACTGCTCTCGAGACGCACGGTTCTGCACAGAGGAGTTCAGTACCAGTGACTCCATCCTCTCACCTGGCCATCCAGGGAAAGCTCTCTTCACTGGTCTGCAGCAGAACTGCCAGGTTCTCTCCTTCTGTAGTCTGTCTGAGCCAGGCGCTGCCTGTAGGAGTTATACTGTACCTGACCATCGTGATCTTCAGCATGAACACACACCTGCAGACTCACACAGCTGAGCCTTGAAGAGCAGGATCACCAACACATGGCTCAACAAATACAAACAGTGAAAACAGTGAGATCTGGTGGGAAATTAATTATTAGTCCAGCAAACTGATGTCGAAACGAGTAAGGAAAGTTATTGAGGTTAAAGCATTCTGTGCAGTAATATCCACAGATGTCCTTCCATCAGCTCTTACAGCCATTCCTGCAGACTGCCTTCATCTAGAACTGACACAAATCATCACTTTTAAAAAGATGGTGATTACAGTATTTTTATTTCTTTAACCTTTATATTTGACTACATAACTTTAATATCTGTTCCCCCAGTTTCTGAATATTCCTGCTTTCCCTTAAGAAATACAATTGTAGAGTCTCATCACAACAAAAAAATCACAAATCTGTTCAATTCACACCAGAATGTGACAAAACACACAACCTATTTAAATATTTTTTATTTTTAGTTCTCTCTTCTCCCTGGAATATCTGAAAATTCACTATTGCATACAAAATACTTTACATACAGCTACTAATAAAGATATCCAAAAAAAATCAGTTTTAATAAATTACTTTTATGAATAAACATTAACAAACTTCATTGTTTATCAATGTTGTTTAACTGGAAAGCAATTTTAGTTAAACATTAAAATACTTTTCCAAGTGACGGACACATAACTTCCTGCCGTAGTGCCGGTGTTGTTTCCCCTCTATTCTCCTGTGATCCAGAGCTCCGCCTGTCCCACACTGAGCTGTCTCCCCATGTGAAGAGGCGCTGGGAGTCAGTCCTGTACTCCAGTCACCTCTAGAGGGCAGCATCTCTCACTCTGGGCTCGTTGCAGTGGAGAGCAGGTTCAGCTCGGAGCTGCGGACTGATTTCAGCGGCCAAGTTCGTTGCTCTTGGTCTGAAGTTGGCGCACTAGTTTAACACGGAGCTGTGTGCTGACCAGGGGCTGAGCTCCAGTTAGTGCGCTGTGTCAGTTCGTTACAACTGACCCACAATGTCTGTTTTTCAGGTTTCCATACGTATTACACTGATTTGTGTGTAACGAACAAGAAAAAAAAGACACACACAAGCTTTGTCTGTTCTCTCTCGGGTTCCCCTGTCTTGTGTAAAGACAACTTCAGCCTTAATTCAGGTGACAGAGTTAAATACACTGACAGACAGCTCTTAACACACACAAACAACAGATCCTTTTTATTACTGTCCTCAGCAGCGCAGGAGGACACAAGCTTGCAGTTACTGCCTGTGTGACTCAGGGCCCTGTTATTGTTAATGAAGTGGCAGCAATTTCAGCTTCTAAGAATTTTGTCTTAACGAGACTTTTACAATCTAACTGATAGAGAGGAACCAGAATAACCATGAAAAGACAGTCTGATCATTTTTCTTCTTGTGAAATAATGTATCCATCAGTATAGAGATGCCCTCAGCCGTGTGATCTGCACACAGTGGATCATCAGGTCTCCTTCAGATTTAAAGACACTTTCTCCCACAGGAGCCAGACTCTCGCAGTGTGAGAGCTCTGCACACGCTCACAGCTCATCTCAGCCGGGCTGGGCCTGTCTGTCCTGACCAACCCAGGAGAGCCCATTTCCACAGGTCCGCCTGCCCAGTCTCTCCAGTCATATCAGAACACATCCAGAGCATCTGGACCGGTCCTGTCCACACTGTCATGTCCACTATACGCTGGCCACACAATCCTGACACTTTCTGAAGTGTTTTCTTTATTTTTACCTGCTGCACACAAACAAGCGCCAGTGACTGCAGACGAGTTCAACCCAAACCAGTGATGTGAACCTGTGACTGCAGGCATCACGTGCAAACTGTACCAGAACAGTGGAGAAGAGGACAACGGGTTTTGTGTAATTAATTAATTAATCAATCTACTCTGTCACAGTTTCTAACTAAATATTTACTGGCAAGGTATGTTCAGATCACAGAGTTTTTTAGGTGAGGGTGGAAATACGTCAGTCCTACTTAATCTGGTTCATTTCATAGCCAGCAGGTTGTGAAGAAAGAAAATATAAAAATATAAAAGACGCTATTCTCATCAGATAGCAATGAGCACTAATATATCAAAGTAGAGGGATAAAAATCACCTTACCTATTTAAACATTGTAGAAAAAGTCCATTTCTTGTTTGCAAAAGGGCCTAATAAACCTCATGCAGGTAGATCATTCATCAGAGAGGAATATATTCCAAATGTTCTGAATTCTGAAATATTTATTGCTGGTACTGTTTGTGTGTATGTGTCTGTGTCTGTGTGTCCAAGCATTGTGCAGCACTGGTTGTTGTGGGAGATAGGAGTTTGATGTGCTGGTGTGAGAAGAAACTAGTGTTTTACAACAGTGTTTACTGAGCTTGTGTTTTTTTGTTGTTATTTTATATTTTTCCTTTGGGGAAGGAACACACCTGAGGTGGTTGGTTGATAGAATAACCCTCAGCAAACCAAGCCAGAGTTTCTTAATTTTGTTTTTATGCCTTGCCATTGTGAGTGCGTTTGCTGGGAAATACATGACTCCTGGGCCTACACTACACACATTCAGTAAGAGTTTTATCTCTGTGCAGACTGAACAGAACTGTAGTTTACTGCAGTGAGCTTTCTGCTGGTGTGAATCCTGATACACACTCTAGACACCTGCATCTGTACTTTCATCTGAGAGAGGAGTGAGATACAGATCATTTCATCCTGTCTGTCTGCTCTCTGATCCACAGCTGATGTGACTCTGGACCCCAATACAGCTCATCCCAGTCTCATCCTGTCTGAGGATGGGAAACAAGTGAGAGATGGAGACACATGGCAGTATCTCCCTGACAATCCACAAAGATTTGATTATGTTGTCAGTGTCCTGGGAAAGGATGGGATCACCTCAGGGAGACACTACTGGGAGGTGAAGGTGGGGGAGAAGAGTGGTTGGGATTTAGGAGTCGCCAGTGAGTCCATCAACAGGAAGGGGCAGAACACATACACCAGCCAGGATGGTTACTGGGTTCTTTATCTAAGGAATGGGAACAGGTATGAGGCTAATTCAGTCCTCCTCCCCCTGAGCCAGAAGCCCCAGAAGGTGGGGGTGTATGTGGACTATGAGGGGGGACAGGTCTCCTTTTACAATGTGGACAACAGGTCTCATATCTACACCTTCACTGCCTCCTTCACTGAGAAACTCTTCCCATACCTCAGCCCCTATAACAATAGTAGAGGTACAAACTCAGCCCCACTGATCATCTGTCCTGTCAGTCACACAGACTGAATCAGCACATTTTCTGTGACAGGAGCTTTCTGGGAAAATAAATCATTTAGTTCAACTCTTGCATAGATCAAATTGTTCTCCTTTGTCTTCTTGTTTCTCTTTTATTTCCTTTTAATTGAGATTTATAATTTCTTTCACCTTTTTTTAAAGATGTTTATAAAATCCCAAAACTGATTTTGCTGTTTTTGTATTGCCCAATCGAATACTATGAAGTGTTTGTGATTCAGTATAATAAAATACATCATTTTGTCAACAACTTTACTTCTCATTTATTTTCTGCTTTTAACCCTGAAAAAGAGAGCTAACTACAACAAACAGGCTAAGAGCTCATCAGCTACACTGTGTAGCATGTTCACAATAGTATAATCTCATGTATTATACTGTACTACAAGTCTCTCCATCAGGAAACTGTTCACACCAGACAGGAAGGGGCGTGTCCTTACAGTCTGAGTGATGGGGGGTGGGGCCACATGTCATGTGACTGGAGGAGCCTGTGAGGAAGGGCAGGAAGTCACTGTTCAGGTCTCTGTCCTGACTGGGTGAAACAAGTGCAGGGACTGAGGAGAGAGGAAAGGGGAGCCCTGAGGTTGTTCCCAGTCTGGGGACTCAGTGCGTTTCAACAGTGCAGCCCTGCTGAGCCCCTCAGAGCAGAGAGCGCAGTGCCTGCCACTGTCCGTGTGCAGGTGTGGACCTGTAGTCTGTGCAGTGACCTCAAACAGCACATCTGTCTGTAATAGCATCTGTTCTTATCTGATGCTGCATTATTCTACAGCACCTTCTGTGGAAGTAATTCGAGATCCGCGGTGATGCTCTGGATTGTGGGAATCAGAGCTCACAGATTAGAAAGAGATCTTCACCCTTGTTTTAATTTAGGCTGTGAATCCAGGTGTCTTCACTGGACCCTGCAGTTGAGACATGATGCCTCTGTCTCCAGACACGCTGATCAGGCTGGGCGTGTGGAGATGAGGGGTGTGTCCCTTCAGACAGAAGAGAAAGTGAAAGCTTCCTGTGTTCAGCACAGCTCACCCAGCCTGGCTGCAGCCCACAGCACGAGCGGCAGAGACACAGCCTGCGTCTCCGGGGTGAGAATCCACTGGACACAGCAGCTCCCAGACTGGATCCAGGAGCCTGAGGAAGTGTCCAGGTCCTGACTGCGCTGTGAGCAGGTGAGCAGACACAGTGAACTGTACAGCTGTGAGACAGACAGCAGGCCTCCCTGCACACAACAGCAGCACTGTAGCACATCTGGCAGACTCTCCTGGCAGACTTATAGTCCAGCACACTGCCTCCTGACATCTGGCCAAGGGCAGCCTGTTCACACATCAGTGTATTAAAATGCGTGTATTTACCTGACACTGGGCAGATCTGTCCTGCTGAAGATGAAAGTAAAAGTTACTCGAGTTCTTTAGTTCAGAACTTCCTGAAATGTGAACAGGAAGTAGTTTTCTTGTCTCTGAGCAGAACGAGGCAGGGGGACATGAAGACAGACTGTGCCTTGGTTGTACTTCTTCAGTGACTGATTCCCTGTTGTGGCACTAAATGACTCCAGTATTTTCCACTCTGAACAACAGTAAGAACTCTGCTGTCTGAACAGTACTGCTGTCTCTCTGTATTACTATGTCCTCTTTACAGTAAATCCTGTTTAAATGCAGTTTCTGTTGACATTTTGGATGTCTTTGTTCTTTGAAGTCAATTAGAATTGAGCCCGGATCTGTATTTTGTTGACAGTGTGAGGTTGTCAGTATTAGTGTACTGTGGTCTTTTACTGTGGTTGCTTCATGAATCATTGACTTTATCAAGCATTGTGACTTGAACCTGGTTCATTTCATAGAGTGATGTCAGTATCCTGTGTTATACACTGAACTTTGAAAGCAATAGAAAAGTCACAGAACACTCCCAGGGCATTTAAAACACTGATTTTTAAATAGCTTCATTTGGACTCCAAAAGACTTTCAGGACATCTAAGCTATGAGACAGACTAGTGAAACAACACAGTGCAGGATCAGTGTTTCTCTCTTTACTCACTCTCTGACTATGTGTTACAGGATAAGGACTGATTATCAGGGAATCAGTGTTCCTATATCTTTACTGACTCTGCGAGAGTGTGTTTCAGGATGTGGACTGGTCATCAGGTCAATCAGTGTTCCTGTGTCTTTACTCACTCTCTGACTGTGTGTTACAGGATGAGGACTGGTTTTCAGGTGAATCCATGTTCCTGTGTCTTTACTGACTGTGTGAGAGTGTGTTTCAGAATGAGGACTGGTCCTCAGGTGAATCGGTGCTCCTGTGTCTTTACTGACTGTGTGAGAGTGTGTTTCAGGATGAGGAGTGGTCATCAGGTGAATCAGTGCTCCTGTGTCTTTGCTGACAGATTGAGACACACCTGAAGAAGGCTCCACGGCCGAAACATTGTGTTCTCTTTCTTATTTTTTTCAGCATGGAATAAACCTATTACTTGTTCCTTTGCAGCCTACGCATGCTGACGCTGCTACCCACCTAGATTGAGAATATGTTTCAGGATGAGGACTGGTCATCAGGTGAATCAGTGCCCCTGTGTCTTTACTGACAGATTGAGAATATGTTTCAGGATGAGGACTGGTCATCAGGTGAAACAGTGTTCCTGTGTCTTTACTGACTGTGTGAGAGTGTGTTTCAGGAAAAGGATTGGTCATCAGGTGAATCAGTGCTCCTGTGTCTTTACTGACGGATTATGAGTATGTTTCAGGATGAGGACTGATCATCAGGTGAATCAGTGCTCCTGTGTCTTTACTCACTCTCTATGTGTTACAGGATGAGGACTGGTCACTCGGAGTGGCTGTGTTTGATCATCCTGCTGGTCCAGCAGATCTCTGTCTCTAGACCAGGTACAGCTCTGACAGGAAAACTTGAATCAGGAGGGAATTATTGTTCTGTGAGAGTGAGAGTCTCTGCCAGATTGTGTGATTGTGTGACAGTGAGAGTCTCAGTCAGACTTTGTGACTGTGTGACAGTGAGAGTCTCAAAGTGTGTGATTGTGTGACAGTGAGAGTCTAAGAGAGTGTGATTGTGTGACAATGAGAGTCTCAGAGTGTGTGATTTTGTGACAGTGAGAGTCTCACTCAGAGTGTGTGATTGTGTGACAGTGAGAGTCTCAGTCAGAGTGTGTGATTGTGAGAGTCTCACTTAGAGTGTGTGATTGTGATTATGTGACAGTGAGAGTCTCACTCAGAGTGTGTGATTGTGAGTCTCAGTCAGAGCGTGTGATTGTGATTATGTGACAGTGAGAGTCTCACTCAGAGTGTGTGATTGTGTGATTGTGAGTCTCAGTCAGAGCGTGTGATTGTGATTATGTGACAGTGAGAATCTCACTCAGAGTGTGTGATTGTGTGATTGTGAGAGTCTCAGCCAGATTGTGTGACTGTATGACAGTGAGAGTCTCAGAGTGTGTGACAGTGTGAAATTGTGTGTTTTCTCTCTCTGTAACGTGTGAGGGTGTCTGGGACAGGTGATGTTGTGTGACAATGTGAGTCTCAGTCTGTGTCTCATTTCTCTCTCCAGAGACGTTTCAGGTTCTTGGTCCAGCTGATCCTGTTGTCGCCGTGGCTGGTGAAGACACTGTCCTGCCCTGTTACCTCTCACCCAGGATCAGTGCTGAGGGACTGGAGATCCGCTGGTACAGAGATGAGAGATCTGAACCTGTGTTTTTATACCGCAAGCAAAGACCAGAGCTGCAAGATCAAGCCCTGACCTACAGGGGAAGAGCCGCACTGTTTCCAGAGGAGCTCAGCAAAGGCAACACTTCCTTACAACTGACACGGGTGCGAGGCTCTGACCATGGGAGATACAGATGTGTAGTTGAGTCTCTGGATTGGTACGATGATACTGTCTTTGAAGTGGATGTTAGAGGTCAGTTCCGTTTTCATTTATTTCTCAGTATCTTGAGTAATGTGGGCTTCCTTCAGAGAAAGAGAAACTGGCAGTAGAGGTGCTGGTGGCACTAAGCACAACGCCAGAGCCACATCTGTTACAACACTGAGATACAAACTGAGGTACAGGTGGCTGTTTTTTTTTTTGTTGAGAATCAGAGTGGGCCAGCTGGTCCAGGGCTGACAGGAAGCATTCGTGTCTGATGGAGTTTCCTACACTGACCAGTGATGTCTCAGTTTTCTCCACTTACTGATGAGGGAGACAGGAGTCTAGATAGCACAGGCAGAGTCCTGAGACCTCCCTCTGCCTCACTGGAACATCAGCAGACAGAGGAAGGGTCATGGGTTGTAATTAGTGAAAAGACATCAAACCAGCTGCTGCTGCTGTCTCAGGAGCTCAATGTTAATTGAGCTGTAACTGAGAGTAATTAAGTTTAATTAAGTAATTAAATGAAGAGTAATTGAAAGGAATAGGACCATGTAGTCTTCCCCTAGAGGGGTCACTGTTAGTTCTAGGATCCCAGTGGGGGGTCATCAGACTAGGACAGACCTCTCAATTTAAAAAAACAAATGAATGCACAGGGAGTATCAGTCTCATGCTATTGAGTATACTAGCGTCATTGCAGTGTCTACAGTAAGTTATTCTTTAGTTCATGATTAATTATTGAATTTTACTGCAATATTATATTTGGCAGACACTTAGTTTGAAATGATATACCGGTGTTTCTATCACCAAAATAATAAGCAATTTCTTATTTATCTTGTTAACTTTTGTTAAAAAATATCTACTGTTCTTAAAAACTCTTTCAGCTGTGGGCACCCAGACGGCGATCTCTCTGGAGACGCACCAGGCTCAGGGGGTCAGGCTGGGCTGTGAGTCTAAAGGCTGGTTCCCAGAGCCTGAAGTGGTGTGGCTGGACAGTGAAGGACAGAGCCTGACTGCCGACCCCACAGAGACGCACAGGGACAGCCAGGACCTCTTCACTGTGAGGAGACAGGTGACCGTGCAGCACAGCGCCACCAACAGGTTCACCTGCCGAGTTGAACAGCAGCAGCTGAACCAAGTGAGGGAGGCAGAGATCGACGTCCCCAGTGAGTAGCAGGGGCTCCTGTTCACAGCCTTCAGGACGCCCTGACTCTGTGCAGCTCTGCAGCTGTGATGCTGTGTTTTCCAGGTGAACTCTTCCCCCGAGTCTCTCCCTGGATGGTGGTGTTCTGGGTGTTCCTGCTCTGTGCTCTTGCTGGCTGTGCTGTGATCATGTATCTCCATGTCAAACTGCGCAGGGAGAGAGGTATTTGACCAGTTTCACTTGCTCTTTTATTAAACCTGCTCAACATTACATTTTCCTAATATGACTGGTTATTTATTTTCATTGACAGAGAATCTTTCCAGAGAGAAAAGTAGATGTCGTTTTTTCTGGATTACCTACATTTTCTTTTGACAATATTCTTGATGCTCAGTTGAGTGTTTGAGTTGAGATGCACAGTTTCCTTTGTGGAAAATCTAGTTTCAGATATTTATGCCAGCCAGTGGTTCTGCTCAGGTTCTGTCACTAGTGTGATAGTAAGCAGTAACCCTGCTTAAAAACACACTGGATTTCAGGACTGTCTAGTTTAATTCATCTAATTCTACACTTTCTCAATGGGAAAGAAAGGTATTGATCTGAATTCTTAGTGTTTTTCAAACCGTTTTCTGTTGAAAAGGTTTTCCTGGTGTAATTTACTGTTGTTTTCCTTTGATTGACAGATGCTCTATGTAAAGAGAAGAGTAATTATGTCTTCCTTTGAAATCCAGGGAAGCAAAATGACATTTGTCTTACAATATTCTTACATTACCTCCAAAAACAGACCCCTGTCTGCTCTGGTGCTGAATTTGTCTCTCAACATTAGTCCCAGTCAGTTCTTTCATCTGTAGTAATGTTGCCAGTGTGGCTATATCAGCTGCTCCTCATTGTTACTGGTCTGGGAGATACAACCAGCTTCCTGAGAGAATCAGAGTGAATCTCTCACAGGGACAGGCATGTCAGATTCATCATTCTTACACCACCAAGACTCAAGGATTTTCTGGACATTTTGCTGTGATTTTAATGTAAAATTCAAAGGGAAAGGGTTGTGAAATGGAAATCTAATAAGTAAATTGATTCTTAAAATGTAGAGAGCTTTAGGAAAATATATGACAAGAATGTAACAGTGTGTCACCAAAGTACGCACCAAAGTACGCACTGTTTAGGATACTTGTACCACAATGGACAATGTACCAAAACAATATATGCTGTCTGGGTCATTAGATTAGCTGAAAGTAACTGATAAGCTTTGAAAAACAAATCTAGTGGTGCTTCTTCTTTCGTTTTATGATGTAAGCTGTATTTTCTTAGGGAAAGAGGAAGTGTTAGAAGGGACAAAGTGCTGAGCTTCCTCTTACAGCGCAACATCTTATAAAAAGCCTGTACTGCTTGTAACAGGTTGAGTCTCTGACGCACTCTGCAGAGTGACAGCAGGGCCCCCATATTGCAATATGAATAAAGACCTTACTGAGGGAATGAGAATACCTCTCTTGGCTCTTCTTCGATACAATTCCACGACAGTTGTGGGTTTGTTACTTCATCACACAATGTCTTCCAGAGCAGAAGGAAATAAGTCAAAGCTTACTCACATCATACAGGTTGTAGAACACGTCTCTCCCTTATAAATGGAGTTTGAAACAGACTTTTGGGAGAAAGGTACGTCCTCATAATAGAGGGGGGTTTGGGCAGCCTGATCCTCACAGCCTCGCCTTTCCCTCAGCAAGGAGAATCACATAGTTTAGTTCTCTATCGCATTCATTAGGATCTAACTCAGCTAATCAATGGAAGATTAAATTCATGTGGGTGTTTTTTAAGCTTTTATTTTGAATAAAATTCTTAATCTGATTATTTTATTTTTTATACATTGTTTTATATTCAGGTTCATCTTCCATTTGTATTGAAATTCTATGAGCACAATAGAAATGATCTGTTGAAGTGTTGTTAATACTGCTGAAGATCCATTTGTGATCATGAGCTTCTGCAGTTACAGTTTCTCTTCTCTTTTCTCTGCAGGGAGGCTTGTTGCAAAAGAGAGTGAGTAATATTTGTGTGCTGTGGGGGTACTGTGTGCATGTTCTGAGGAGTACTGTGTGTGTATCCGTGCTGTGGCGAGTACTGTGTGTGTGTGCTGTGGAGAATATTGTAGCGTGGGGAGTATTATATTAGTGTATTGTGGGTTGTACTGTTTGTGTGTTTGGTTGAGAGTACTGTGTGAAGGGGGAGTATTGTGTGTGTGGGGGGGGGAGTACTGTGTGGGGGGAGTTTTGTGTGTGTGTGTTATGGGGAGTACTGTGTGTGTGTATTGTGGGGAGTACTGTCTGTGCTCTTGGGCCTCACTTGTACCATGGGCAGTGTTTGACAGATACACTGTATGTCCCAGAGTAACTGTGCATTCACATGTCCCAGTGAGTGACTCCTCACTCCTCAGACACAGGAGAGGAGTCCTGTAGGAGAGACTCTGCTCTCAGGGAGATCCTGGAGAAACTGCTCTCTGTCTCACTGCTGTTTCTCTCCTCTTCCTTTGACAGGCGCTCTGAACAGAAAGATCGGTGAGTGTTTCTCTCATCACTGCTCTCCTTCATGTTCCTCAGTCCTCTAGTGCACCTTTCTAGTGTTTGATGTAGGTTAGCTTATATTTTATATTTGAGTAATAAAAGATACTCTTATTAAAAGACGATAGCCAATAGCATTTACAGTATAAGCATTGAATTGGAATTTCTGTGCTTTCCTGTGTGTCTCTGGAAGTCTTGGTAGTCAGTTAGTTGTCTTGAAGTGAGTCAGGAGCAGGAGTCAGTGTGGAGTGTGTGAAAGTGACAGAGGGACTCCTCACTCCTCAGACACAGGAGAGGAGTCCTGTAGGAGAGACTCTGCTCTCAGGGAGATCCTGGAGAAACTGCTCTCTGTCTCACTGCTGTTTCTCTCCTCTTCCTTTGACAGACGCTCTGACCAGAGAGAAGAGTAAGTGTTTCTCTCATCACTGCTCTCCTTCATGTTCCTCAGTCCTCTGCTGTACAGTTTCTAGTGTTTGATATAGTTTAGTTTATATTTTATATTTGAGTAATAAAAGATACTCTTATTAAAAGACAATAGCCAATAGCATTTATAGCATTGAATTTGAATTTTTGTGCTTTCCTGTGTGTCTCTGGAAGTCATGGTGGTCAGTTAGTTGTCTTGAAGTGAGTGAGGAGCAGGAGTCGGTGTGGAGTATGTGAAAGGGACAGAGGGACTCCTCACTCCTCAGACACAGGAGAGGAGTCCTGTAGGAGAGACTCTGCTCTCAGGGAGATCCTGGAGAAACTGCTCTCTGTCTCACTGCTGTTTCTCTCCTCTTCCTTTGACAGACGCTCTGAACAGAGAGATCGGTGAGTGTTTCTCTCATCACTGCTCTCCTTCATGTTCCTCAGTCCTCTAGTGCACCTTTCTAGTGTTTGATGTAGGTTAGCTTATATTTTATATTTGAGTAATAAAAGATACTCTTATTAAAAGACAATAGCCAATAGCATTTACAGTATAAGCATTGAATTGGAATTTCTGTGCTGTCCTGTGTGTCTCTGGAAGTCTTGGTGGTCAGTTAGTTGTCTTGAAGTGAGTCAGGAGCAGGAGTCAGTGTGGAGTGTGTGAAAGTGACAGAGGGACTCCTCACTCCTCAGACACAGGAGAGGAGTCCTGTAGGAGAGACTCTGCTCTCAGGGAGATCCTGTAGAAACTGCTCTCTGTCTCACTGCTGTTTCTCTCCTCTTCCTTTGACAGGCGCTCTGAACAGAAAGATCGGTGAGTGTTTCTCTCATCACTGCTCTCCTTCATGTTCCTCAGTCCTCTAGTGCACAGTTTCTAGTGTTTGATACAGTTCAGGATTTAGTGATGGTCAGTTTTATTTGTTTCCACAAATCCTAATGTTCAAATGTTTGATTTGGATTATTTGAGCAGTTCTCCTTAATTAACACCTTCCGGCCCAGTGCTGCCACATACTGTAGCATCATTATTTTCAGTACAGCTTTTCCACATTTCCTGCTTTAAGAGATCACATGGTGACACTGCTAGTATCGAAAGCCCTGTTGGTTGAATATTTCGCCAACATTTGGGTGATTTATTTCAGTCAGAGCACATTTTGGTTTGAAGGTACAGGAATTTCTTAATGCCAGCTGTCTTTTCACAAATATCTTCCAGTTTAAAATACTTATAATTTTCATATTGACCCCCTGGAGGTGGTGGCTGAGAGGAGAATGCTGACCAAGCTCACAGCCATCATGAACAACACCTCTCATCCGCTTCATGGGACTGTTACTGGGCAGCGGAGCACTTTTAGCAACAGACTGCTCCAGCTACGGTGTTCAAGGGAACATTTCCACGGGTCTTTCCTCCCGGTGGCTGTCAGGGTGTGTAACACTGCCCTAGGCTAGGACTGTTAGCCCTTCGTCTGCTCCTCTATGGACAGCATGTTGCTCCATTGTACTTTTTGGACAATCAGTCTGTATAAACCTATGCACACTTTGCACATATTTTATTGTTTTAAAGTGACTATGAACATATTTTGCACACACCTAACTCTATATATTTTATTTTGTATTGCTGTACTTATTTTAATTTAATTTTTAGTCTATTCTGATGTCTGTTTTTGCAGGCTGCTGGGCTGCTGTAACACCTCAATTTCCTTCGGGATCAATAAAGTCTTATCTATCTTTAACACCTGTAGGCTCATTCTTTTTTCATTTACTTGTATTATACTTTTCTTGCCTTTTTTTTTCATTATGTAAAACAATCTTGGATTTGGAAAGGAGCTTTAAAAATTAATAGTAATTATTAATAATACTTCACTATTAGAATTGTTGTTATCATTATTATTTATAATAATAGTAATAATAAATGATTCCAGACACGACACATGCAAGAGAAGACAGGGAGAACAGCTGTCATGTCCCATAAGGTTTAATGGAGTCAGTGTATAAACTGTCTCACAGTCCACATACAGTACTTGAACAGATCTTCCGGTCTCCCTCCTGCTGAGAGAGAGGTATGAGCATGGTTAACCTGGGACACTGCTGAAGAATCAGGCTGCAGCAGCTCCTGTTTCCATCTGCCTCAGACTCCAGGTGTTCCACCTGTTTAACTGTCTTTTCTTCCACTTACAGATTGGCTACGTGAAGACCGAGGTGAGTCCATGTGTGTGTGTTGTAACAGGTTGTGTTGTTCACTCCTTCAGATTCACACTCATTCACACCAGCTGTGTCTCAGTCTACTCCAGCTCTCTCACACTCATTCACTCCAGCTGTGTCTCAGTCCTCACCAGCTCTCTCACACTCATTCACTCCAGCTGTGTCTCAGTCCTCACCAGCTCTCTCACACTCTTTCACTCCAGCTGTGTCTCAGTCCTCACCAGCTCTCTCACACTCTTTCACTCCAGCTGTGTCTCAGTCCTCACCAGCTCTCTCACACTCATTCACACCAGCTGCGTCTCAGTCCTCACCAGCTCTCTCACACTCATTCACACTAACTGTGTCTCAGTCCTCACCAGCTCTCTCACACTCATTCACTCCAGCTGTGTCTCAGTCCTCACCAGCTCTCTCACACTCATTCACTCCAGCTGTGTCTCAGTCCGCACCAGCTTTCTCACACTCATTCACTCCAGCTGTGTCTCAGTCCTCACCAGCTCTCTAACACTCATTCACACCAGCTGCGTCTCAGTCCTCACCAGCTCTCTCACACTCATTCACACTAACTGTGTCTCAGTCCTCACCAGCTCTCTCACACTCATTCACACTAACCATGTCTCAGTCCTCACCAGCTCTCTCACACTCATTCACACTAACCGTGTCTCAGTCCTCACCAGCTCTCTCACACTCATTCACTCCAGCTGTGTCTCAGTCTTCACCAGCTCTCAGTGTCTCTAACATCACACTGCTCTTTCTCTTTCAGAGAAATGCAGACCTAGAGGTAAGGATGTTTAACACGCAGAGAACTGTTGAAAGGAGTTGAATGGGTTTTTGCTCTTCAGTAGTGTCACATATACAATACAGCTCCTAATGTCAGAGACATGTGTATTGAATCCAACTGGCAGTTCAGTACCTGAGGTCCATGTCTGAAGGCCAGGTATCTGAGTCTTGGGAACTGGACAGTGACTGAACCTCAGACCAGCATCAGCCCACCTGAAACACCAGCCCCTCTCTGTCAGAGATTTATAGCTTTGAAATGAGTCTTCGATATTCTTTTCATTATTATAGAAATAAAGTTAAATGAGAAGGCAAAGCAGAAACAATACACCAGAGACAAACTGCACACAAGCAATGTTCCCTCTAAACACAGGTTATGAAAATTGAACTGCTCACAAAAAATTAAATCCCCCCAAAATATGATCATAATAAAACAAACGGTCTTCAATTGAAAAATTGACCACATGAGCCTGTCTGCGAGAGGCCCAACTGTGTGCAGTATTACTGCTGCTCGATCATCGATATCTCTGCTCTCGTAGTCTCGTACCTCATGTTCTCATGTTCTCATGCTCACTCCACACTCTCTCTGTGACTGGGCTCGCTGAATCGCTGTCCCGGTCTTTTGGGTCTCTGTGCTTCACAACAAACAGCCTTTTCCTAATTGTGTTCAAATTTGTATTACTCACGTAAAAGTTTATTTTATTAAAAAAATAAAAATATCGATTCACCATGTCAAAAGAGGTGAAGGGCGTTAAGCGCAAAAGAACTGCAAGCTCATTTAGTGTGGGATGGCTTGAGAAATGGTAGAAACTGCTACTCCAGAGTATACAAGAACAACATGAATCCCATAATTTGATAAATGTTCCATTATGGAAAATATTTATGTTTGATTAAAAAAAATGGTGTTAAATGTTTGTATTGTCGTGATGTGAAAGTTCCAGGAGAATTTTCTAGTTGAAAGAGGGGGATGACATTTGGAAACTTGACGTTTTAAAGGGTCATCTCACAAGAAAATCACGTCTTGATGGTGTACAAAAACTCAGACACCAAAATCCTTCACTACGAGCTATAGGGCTGCTGCATGAAAGTCCAGAGAAACGAGAATGAAAATGTTCAAACTCAGAGGAGATTACAGTGCTTATCGACAGTGTTCTGTTAGCCATTAAAATGAATAACTCTCAGGTCAAGACGTTTATGAACATGTGACAAAGTATGTTAAAATTCCTGAAAGTTAGCAAAGCAAAAATTACACATTTTGATTTTTGGAGATTATCAACAGCATTGTCAAACAGAAATGACTGAGGAAATAGCATCAGCAGATTTTCATACGTTAGCAGTTAATGAAAGCACAGACATACCTGTCAACAAATGCCTCACTTCAAATTTAAGCCTAAAAATTCTACTGTGTATAAAACTTATTTTGGTGGAATAGTGCAGCTGCAGGCATGTGATTTTTCTTCTAGTGTTTTGGCAGTCAAGCAGTTTTACCACCATCTTGACCTGTGGAAAATGGTGATGTTTACATCGGACGGTGCGTCAGTGATGTTGGGCAAAGTTAATGGTGCAGCAGCACAACTAAATGACTTTAAATTTGCTGTGCGTGAAATAATAAATGCAAACTAGTTAAAACTTTGCTGATATGGTGACATTTGCACTTCAAAATGAACAGTTTTGTGACCTTGGAAAGCTGATGGATATCAGGGGACCTTTTCTAGTATCCAGTGTTGATTGTGAACGGGGTTTCAGCTCAATGAATTCACTCAAAAACACCGCTTAGGAGAGTGTCATGTGGATATGCTGATGAGAAATAAAAGCTTTAATCTGGATGGAGGGCTCATTAGTCTGGATAAGGTTTACACAGAATGGGCAAATGCCAAAGACAGGAGAGAGAAAAAATAAATGCACTAAATTATTTGTACACTGTACAAACTGTAGTGATATTTATTTGCATTATAAACTGCATAACATAAGAATAAAACAATATTCATATTAATTTCCTGTTTATTTGCATCAAAAAGTATGTAGCTCATACTTTCTCTTAAAACATGCATGTACAATTTATAGTAGCTTTGAGAATGACTATAAAGTTGCACAACTTGAAATGTTTGCACACACAGACCATTAGAAATTAGAGGGAACATTGCACACAAGTACAGAATCTAAATTTTCACTGCCCATCTCACACAGGCTGTGTTAACACTGCTCTCTGGGGTGAGAAAAGGCTTCTCTTCACTGTTGTCTGTGTTGAGATCATGTGTGTGAACAGGTGTGTCTTCACTGTTGTCTGTGTTGAGATCATGTGTGTGAACATGTGTGTCTTCACTGTTGTCTGTGTTGAGATCAGGTGTGTGAACAGGTGTGTCTCATTATTGTCTGTGTTGAGATCATGTGTGTGAACATGTGTGTCTTCACTGTTGTCTGTGTTGAGATCAGGTGTGTGAACAGGTGTGTCTCAGTGCTGTCTGTGTTGAGATCAGGTGTGTGAACAGGTGTGTCTCACTGCTGTCTGTGTTGAGATCAGGTGTGTGAACATGTGTGTCTTCACTGCTGTCTCTGTTGAGATCAGGTGTGTGAACTGGTGTGTCTCACTGTTGTCTGTGTTGAGATCAGGTGTGTCTCACTGCTCTCTGTGTTGAGATCAGGTGTGCAGCAGGGTGATCTTGTGTGTCAGGGGTGTGTTCAGCTGGAGAAAGTGCTGTGTGATGCTGCTCCTCCCACAGGGGAGTTTGAACTGCTCTCTGTCCCTGAGCCTCAGCTCTGCCTCAGTGCTTCACAGTCAGAAGCTCTGGAACAGAGAAAGGGCTCAGACTCCTGTGAGGAGGCTGCTCAGTCACTCCTGTCCTTGTCTTTGTACTGGAGGCAGTGGGAGGTGTGGAGCTGGACTGTGTGATAACAAGCTAGATGAGCTGTCAGTGTCTCTTACAGACCCACAGCTCCACTGGCCAGACAACACACTCCTGTGTGTTACTGTCCTGCCTGAGAGATCAGCACAGCACTACAACACACAACACTGCACACCTGGAGACCAGACTCCAGCAGGAATGTGCTCTCAGCTCTGTAACATCTTTCTCTCTGTTTGCAGAGTTTGAGAGGCTTCGCAAACATGCAGGTGAGTCTGTTGTCACTGACAGGAACTTGTCATTTACAAAGGTCACAGCAGGGTGACAGGGGTCAATACAGGCTCTTACTCTAACAGGGGGACATGTTGTAACTCCTGCTTTATACACAGCTGATGTGTTTAATGTTGTGAGCAAAGTACCTGAGATGTCCTTATCAGCTGTACCCCAGGAAATCCCAGTTGCCCTAAACTCTCCTGCAGTTGCTCCTCTGTGACGCAGAGCAGGTGGGTGTCACGGATGTCGGAAAGGACGAACCATGGAATGACAGGAGAGCGTAAAGACCCTATGCATAGCAGCGAGACAGGGGTTAGCCGGGCTCAGCTGTTCAGGAGAAGCCGTATAGAAACCTAGGCCCTCAGGTAGCGGACGTGGGGCGACCTGGTGCCAGGAGGGTCTCAGGACATCCGAACCTCAACGCTGAGCGAAGAGCAGAGCAGAAACAGGAAGTAAATAGGCTACACAACACGAATAATCACAGGGAACTAGGATCAGGAGAGCAGCAGAGCGCCCTCTAGGTGTACTGGGCATGACAGTGGGACTTCAGGGGCACGAGGATCGTTCTGAACAGAGGAAGCGTGACGTCACTCGCTGGCTCAGGGTCAAAATGCTTCCTGTCGGTGCTTCTTTCCCAGTAGCTGAGTGCATGTCGGATGATAATTCATTTTAAAAGAATTTTCTATCTCCCCTTGTAGTTTGATGAAATTGAATTTCATCGCGTCTGTCCCTGCGCATATGTAGCGACACATTGTGATCATTCAGGTTGAGCTGCTCGACTCAAAACAGGCGAAGTAAACTAAGGAAAGCCTAGCAATATTGCTGTCTGTTTATCCAAAGAGTTGTACTACTAAACACATTTCGCCTAAATACATTTTATACCGTGCCAGTACACAAATGACAGCACAAGGAACATAATTATTTCTTTCATGTTTAAAGTAAACTAAATAAGGTAAACTTGGCTCAGGCACTGGAGGATGAGCTCTGGAACAAACACCTTTACACAGAGAGTGGTGGGAGACTGGAACAAGCTGTCTAGAGTGTCTGCCCCAGTCCTTCTGGTGGGCGGCAGTGAGCTGTGTAGCAGGTGTCAGATTGAAGCAGTAACCCATCACCCTGGGGATGTACTGGAGTCTCCCAGTCCTGAACTGACCGGGGGGCTGGCCAGGAGTTTACTGTGGCTCCTCTTCAGGGGCTGTGGAGACCCCTTCTGGCTCAGAAGCTCCCAGGAAACAAGTCACTTGCTGTAGGAGATTCATGTCTTCAGTGAGTCTTGAGACCTGTCCTCCTCATGAGGTCCCTGACCTTTCTTCACTTGTCCAGGACCTGGAGAATGAGGGTCATCCAGGCACACCGGGCACTCTGACCTGGGCACGCCACTGAGCTCCCTTCCCATCAGCCGCTCAGAGCTGGCTGGCCAGGGCACAGTCCAGAAGGCTGGAGCGTGTGTTGCCACAGCCCCTGACCTCTGGAGAAGGCAGTCTCTGGCCTGACCTCTGGGGACCTCAACTTGCCGGTAGCTGCTGTACAGGTCCAGAGAGCTGAACCAGCGCTACCCTGAGACATAATCCAGCACCTCGTCAGTGTGGCTCAGGGGACAAGAGTCCTTCCTGGTGACGTTGTTGAGTCCCTGTAGTCTGTACAGACCAGCAGTGAAGCGTCCTTCTGCAGGGGGAGATCAGGGCCTGTCAGAGGGCTCGATCTCCCCTGCTGCAGTCAGACCCCGGACTGCTTCCTCTGCCTCGGCTCTCTTGTGGATGGCCAGGCGGGAGGAGGGATGCAGATGGGTCTTGTTTCACCAGTGTCGGTGGTGCTCTGAGCTTCGTTTGTACGAGTACAGTCTTCCTCTCTTCCAGCAAACACATCTGCAAACTCTCGTAGCAGAGTCCTTGGTTGTCCCTGCTCTGCCTCACTCAGTCCCTCTTTGCTGCGCTGAGAAAGCTCCTCCACCATTTTGTCTGATTTTGTTGTGGTCTTGAAGGCCGAGCTCCTGTCCTCAGTTTCAGGATGCTGCTCCCTCGCACCGTGGGTCAGTGTCTCCTGGTTCAGGGGGAGACTCTGGGCTCCCTGCTGTGTCTCCATGGTAACTCTCGGCTGCTCTGGAGCTGTTGCACTGGTACCCAGGAGGAGGTGTGGCCCCTCGCTGCTATTAGCTTGAGGGCCACTCGGCATTTCCTGCTGGCACTGCTCTCGAGACGCACGGTTCTGCACAGAGGAGTTCAGTACCAGTGACTCCATCCTCTCACCTGGCCATCCAGGGAAAGCTCTCTTCACTGGTCTGCAGCAGAACTGCCAGGTTCTCTCCTTCTGTAGTCTGTCTGAGCCAGGCGCTGCCTGTAGGAGTTATACTGTACCTGACCATCGTGATCTTCAGCATGAACACACACCTGCAGACTCACACAGCTGAGCCTTGAAGAGCAGGGTCACCAACACATGGCTCAACAAATACAAACAGTGAAAACAGTGAGATCTGGAGGTAAATTAATTATTAGTCCAGCAAACTGATGTCATAACGAGTAAGGAAAGTTATTGAGGTTAAATCATTCTGTGCAGTAATATCCACAGCTGTCCTTCCATCAGCTCTTACAGCCATTCCTGCAGACTGCCTTCATCTAGAACTGACACAAATCATCACTTTTAAAAAGATGGCGATTACAGTATTTTTATTTGTTTAACCTTTACATTTAAACTACATAACTTAAATATCTTTTCCCCCAATTTCTGAATATCCCTGCTTTCCCTTAAGAAATACAATTGTAGAGTCTCATCACAACAAATAAATAACAAATCTGCTCAAATCACACCCAGATGTGACAAAACACACTAAATATTTTCTTAATTTCAATTCTCTTCACTCCCTGGGATATCTGAAAAAACACTGTCACATACAAAATATTTTACATACAGCTACTAATAAAGATGTACAATAATTTCATTGTTAATAAATTACTTGTATTAATAGACATTAAATACATTAATAGATACAATAAAATTAGTTTTTATGAATAAACACATCAATAAAGTTCATTATTAATGAATGTGGTTTAACTGGAAAGCAGTTTTAGTCAAACATTACAATCATTTTCCAAGCGACGGACACATGACTTCCTGCCATAGTGCCGGTGTTGTTTCCCCTCTATTCTCCTGTGATCCAGAGCTCCGCCTGTCCCACACTGAGCTGTCTCCCCATGTGAAGAGGCGCTGGGAGTCAGTCCTGTACTCCAGTCACCTCTAGAGGGCAGCAGCTCTCACTCTGGGCTCGTTGCAGTGGAGAGCAGGTTCAGCTCGGAGCTGCGGACTGATTTCAGCGGCCAAGTTCGTTGCTCTTGGTCTGAAGTTGGCGCGCTAGTTTAACACGGAGCTGTGTGCTGACCAGGGGCTGAGCTCCAGTTAGTGCGCTGTGTCACTTCGTTACAACTGACCCACAATGTCTGTTTTTCAGGTTTCCATACGTATTACACTGATTTGTGTGTAACGAACAAGAAAAAAAGACACACACAAGCTTTGTCTGTTCTCTCTCGGGTTCCCCTGTCTTGTGTAAAGACAACTTCAGCCTTAATTCAGGTGACGGCGTTCAATACACTGACAGACAGCTCTTAACACACACAAACAACAGATCCTTTTTATTACTGTCCTCAGCAGCGCAGGAGGAGACAAGCTTGCAGTTACTGCCTGTGTGACTCAGGTCCCTGTTATTGTTAATGAAGTGGCAGCAATTTCAGGTTCTAAGAATTTTGTCTTAACGAGACTTATACAATCTAACTGATAGAGAGGAACCAGAATAACCATGAAAAGACAGTTTGCTTATTTTTCTTCTTGTGAAATAATGTATCCATCAGTATAGAGATGTCCTCAGCAGTGTGATCTGCACACAGTGGATCATCAGGTCTCCTTCAGATTTAAAGACACTTTCTCCCACAGGAGCCAGACTCTCGCAGTGTGAGAGCTCTGCACACGCTCACAGCTCATCTCAGCCGGGCTGGGCCTGTCTGTCCTGACCAACCCAGGAGAGCCCATTTCCACAGGTCTGCCTGGCCAGTCTCTCCAGTCATATCAGAACACATCCAGAGCATCTGGACCGGTCCTGTCCACACTGTAATGTCCACTACACGCTGGCCACACAATCCTGACGCTTTCTGAAGTGTTTTCTTTATTTTTACCTGCTGCACACAAACAAGCGCCAGTGACTGCAGACGAGTTCAACCCAAACCAGTGATGTGAACCTGTGACTGCAGGCATCACGTGCAAACTGTACCAGAACAGTGGAGAAGAGGAAAACGGGTTTTGTGTAATTAATTAATCCATCAGTTTTATCTTTGTCACTGAATGCCCTGGGTGTCTCAGGACAGGCAGGCCCAGTCCAGCTGAAATCAGCAGACTGAACAGAACTGTAGTTTACTGCAGTGAGCTTCCTGCTGGTGTGAATCCTGATACACATTCTAGACACCTGCATCTGTACTTTCATCTGAGAGAGGAGTGAGATACAGATCATTTCATCCTGTCTGTCTGCTCTCTGATCCACAGCTGATGTGACTCTGGACCCCAATACAGCTCATCCTGATCTCATCCTGTCTGAGGATGGGAAACAAGTGAGAGATGGAAACACACGACAGGATCTCCCTGACAATCCAGAGAGATTTGATACTGTTGTCTGTGTCCTGGGAAAGGATGGGATCACCTCAGGGAGACACTACTGGGAGGTGGAGGTGGGGGAGAAGACTGACTGGGATTTAGGAGTCGCCAGAGAGTCCATCAACAGGAAGGAGAACAAACCACTAAGCCCTGAGGATGGTTACTGGACTGTGTGGCTGAGGAATGGGAATGAGTACGAGGCTCTTGATGACTCCTCAGTCCTCCTCCCCCTGAGCCAGAAGCCCCAGAAGGTGGGGGTGTATGTGGACTATGAGGGGGGACAGGTCTCCTTTTACAATGTGGACAACAGATCTCATATCTACACCTTCACTGCCTCCTTCACTGAGAAACTCTTTCCATACTTCAGCCCTGGTCTTCATCAGGGAGGTACAAACTCAGCCCCACTGATCATCTGTCCTGTCAGTCACACAGACTGAATCAGCACATTGTCTGAATCTCTCTCCTGGAATGTAAATCATTTAGTCTTTTTCATTTGAAATTGTTCTTCTGTTTCTTGGGTGTTGTTTTCTCCACCCACTGCTGGGTATGTCCACATCTGCTCTCAACGCTACTCGTTCAGTCACCAGAAACAACATCACCTGTGGGAGGGGCTCTCTTGGAAAATGAAATTATTACTGGCTTGTGTCAAACTGTTCTACTTTCTACTTTCAGTCCATGTTATTGCTCTATTCTATTTGCTCTGCATCAATCACTTCTTTCAGTAAATCAGTAAAATTGAGTCACAGGTGTTTTCTTTATCTCTCACCTGTAAATTCTCCAGATTCACGGCTGACTAGCTGGGTCACCATCAGACACAGACTAACACGTCAGCTGAATGCCAGTCGCTTTCTACATGATGGACATTGCTGCTTCACTGTCATGGCCTGGACTCAGATAGAACTACTTCTGTATTAAATAAACTCTGTAATTCTGAATATTTGACATTTGGTCTTCATCTTCATCTTCATCATGATATAACGTCAGCAGCTATATCACCCTGAAACTCTCACCTGTCAACCCCCTGAATCTCAGCAGGTGTGAGCCTGGTCAGTACCTGGATGAGATACTCCTGGGAGAGGTGTTAGTGGGGCCAGAAGGGGGTGCTCACCCTGTGGTCTGTGTGGGTCCTCATCCCCCAGTACAGTGATGGAGACACTAGACTGTAAAAAGGTGCTGTCTTTTGGATGAGACGTAAAAACAAGATCCTGACTCTCTGTGGTCATGGGTGTCTCTCAGAAAAAGTAGGGGTGTTACCCTTTGTGTCCGGGCCAAATTTCCCTGTCCCTTACCAATCATGGCCTCCTAATCATCCCCCTCTCTGAACTGGTTTCAAGAGCTTTGAGTGGAGTGACCAGAAAAGTGCTGTATAACTCTAAGGAATTATGATGATGATGTAGATTCCTATGTCATGAATGTGCTTGTGACTTCTATCACAGTGTGGAGAATCCCAGACTCTTTGCAGTCTGATCAGCTGTCCAGACCCTGTGATTGGAGGAAGACAGAAAACAGCACAAACACTTGTATTCTGTCCACTTTGTAACTTTGTAACACTTGTGTCAATTTCAAGGCACCTGTCCTGTCCAGGCACTGTAACAGGCGCCTGGTCTGTCTGTCAGTGTCCAGCTGTCTGTGGTCACTTGGCCACCCTACTGGGCTGCTTGTTCCAGAAACCTGCTGCTCTCGGTGTTGAGAGGATTGTCCAGCCCTGGTGCTGGAGGTCATGTCTGTCATCTGAGCTCAGTTAACAATGACCTGCAGCTGCTCTTTACTTCCTGAACTGAGTCAGAACAATCAGAACACCAGCAGACACACTGACCAGCCCTCCAGGACCAGGACTGGACAGCCCTGCTGCAGACACACTGACTGACCCCTCCAGGACCAGGACTGGACAGCCCTGCTGCAGACACACTGACCAGTTCTCCAGGACCAGGACTGGACAGCCCTGCTGCAGACACACTGACCAGCCCCACCAGGACCAGGACTGGACAGCCCTGCTGCAGACACACTGACTGACCCCTCCAGGACCAGGACTGGACAGCCCTGCTGCAGACACACTGACCCCTCCAGGACCAGGACTGGACAGCCCTGCTGCAGACACACTGACCAGCCCCTCCAGGACCAGGACTGGACATCCCTGCTGCAGACACACTGACCCCTCCAGGACCAGGACTGGACAGCCCTGCTGCAGGCACACTGACCAGTTCTGGACCAGGACTGGACAGCCCTGCTGCAGACACACTGAGCCCTCCAGGACCAGGACTGGACAGCCCTGCTGCAGACACACTGACCAGCCCCTCCAGGACCAGAACTGGACAGCCCTGCTGCAGACACACTGACCCCTCCAGGACCAGGACTGGACAGCCCTGCTGTAGACACACTGACCAGTTCTGGAGCGGGAGTGGACAGCCCTGCTGCAGACACACTGACCAGTTCTGGACTGGGAGTGGACAGGCTCACAGACACACTGACCAGTTCTGGAGTGGGAGTGGACAGGCTCACAGACACACTGACCAGTTCTGGAGTGGGAGTGGACAGGCTCACAGACACACTGACCAGTTCTGGACTGGGAGTGGACAGGCTCACAGACACACTGACCAGTTCTGGAGTGGGAGTGGACAGGCTCACAGACACACTGACCAGTTCTGGAGTGGGAGTGGACAGGCTCACAGACACACTGACCAGTTCTGGACTGGGAGTGGACAGGCTCACAGACACACTGAGCTGCAGGACAGCAGTGCTGTAAAGTGCCTCCTGTTATCAGCCCTCAGTGCTCTTGATAAAGTCATTTCCATGTCACTCAGGTTGTCTGTGAAACAGCAGCTTCAGCAGAGCTGGTAGCTCTAGCAGCTGAGAAACACAATAAACACAAAATATAATATTGTTACAAAGGGGGGACATGAAAATGATGAATAACAGGAATTGACAGAGTGGTTTATTCAACAAGTAAAATAATTATCATAACCCTCAAGTTGTAAGTGATTTCTCTAGAATACAACCGAGCATACAGCTGTTGAAAAAGTCAGAGGCACCTGAATTCCTTGTGCTCTGGCACAGCTTTGGTGAAAAGAGTAATAATTCACACAAAATTTTTTATTAATTTGTATTATATTAAATTTAAATCATTCTCTCTGCAATTCTGGATGTCACAAAGGTACTGAGGTATCTTATAGCCAATAAGACCCAAGTTCCCTAAACACAGAACAGCTCTCTCTCTCTCGCAGGGTTCAGATTCTGAGCTCCAGTCAGGTTTGGTCTGGATGATCATGAAGTCGGAGCTCTCGCCTGGCGTGAGATCAAGTCCCAGCTCCTCTGGACTCCTCTCTCTCTCTCTCGTGGTCTGACCTTCTTTCTCTTCTGTGAATTTACAAACTTATGTACAAGCATTTCATAAACTTAATATTTCAATCCAAACCTGAATCCACAAGCTGAGGACGTCTAAGAAAAGCTGCAGTAAGTGTCAGCAATGTCTGAAGAGAAGTGCATGTGATGCTGTAAGCTGATTGAATAAGTATTCAGACATGTGAGCTCAATATTTGTATCTTGGGCACCACTGGGCCACTCCAGGCCTCTGTCTTATTATGAAGCCCCTCCAGTGGAGCTCTGGCCTTGTGCTTTGGCTCACTGTGCTGCTGAAGTGTGAGTTCAGCTCCAGCCTCAAGTCTTTAGGAGACAGAAACACACTTCAGTCCCATATTTTTGTGTACTTTGCTCTGTCTGGTTTTCCTCCAATCCCACACATTCAGACCAACAGGTTCCAGTCTGGTCTGATCCCACAGCAGCCTTCTCCCCTGCCTGCAGGCTCAGGGAGCTGCTGGGCTGCAGGCTGCCTGCAGGGGCTGGATGTGTCCTGTTGTCTTCAGGATCCCCTCCTGTATCCCTGTCCTCACTCACTGGTCTGAGAAAAGACTGCACAGTCCTCCTCTTCCTCTTCTGCTCTTCTCTTGACTCTTCTCCCTAACTCCTCCCCCTCTGGACACTTGAGGATTCAATCCAGTTCACTCTGTGTCTCCCACTTCTCTCTCCTCACGTTTCCACTGCATCTCCACTCTTCACTCTCACTCTTCACTGAGCACCAGATCTTCACTGGCTGTCCCAGCTGACCGGGTGCAGCCTGTGTGTGAACAGCTCTCATGTCCCTGACATGGCAGCGCAGGTCTGCTGGCTCCTCTCCCCTCGTGCTGAGAGAGCTCCTGTCTGTGCGGATGGGAGACCAGGGGCCTGTGGACTCAGCCTGTGCTCCCTGTCTCTCTCAGCTGTGGGGAGACGATACGCCGCTGCCTCACTCCTGCAGCAGCAGTGCCTCAGCTCAGTCCTGCTTGAACAGCCCCTCTGCTCCCTGCAGCACACTGGGAGCCTTTCATGGGGCCTGAGAAATGAGCCACCACACAGCCGTCTGCCCAGAATCGAAGCTGTATCTCCTCAAGCAGCCCTGGATTTCGGACTCCCACAGGCCTGGAAGACAGACCAGCCCTCTAGCAAAAACACTCCTGTTCCTTCCTGCTGGAGCCGAGATGGAGACAGAAACCTTTGCTCTTCCCAGTGGATGAATCAGCCCAGAGGAGCAGGGTATCCTGACAGCTCCTCTCCCTCACTTCAAATCCCTCTTCATCACAGAGCAGAAGACTCACTCGGATCAGATGGGCCTCATTCAGCAGGTGTCCCCATGAGCAGGCAGTAATATTGGCTCATGGTCACACACAGGCCCAACAGGAGCCCCTCTCACTGTCTCACAGGCAGCTGAGCTGAAGTGAACTCATCTTGTCTGTGAGGCTCCTTTCAGGGAGAGAGGAGCTGCCGTCTCACAGTCTGTGGACAAGGAGAGAGGGGCTCCAGGGTGGTATACTGATATGAGTGGTAATATTCTTATCTCCACAGAAAGGTCCTTGAACAAAGAACTGTGAGTCACATGACTACAGCACAACCTGCTGCCACAGCCCAGTTTCCCAGAATCCTCTCCTGCACTCCTCTCTGTGTTTCACTGAGAACAGAAAGTGAACATATTCCGTTACTCTCATTAACGGTGTGAGAGGTGAGGCGAACAGATCCTTTTTCAAATCTAGTTATTAAGAGGCCTCAGATACTCAGATATTTCTTTCAGAACAAGAGAGAGAGGAGCTCAGAGCAGCAGGAGCAGGTTGTCCAGTGTGTAAGTATCCTGTCTGTCTCCGAGCAGTTAACAGCACAGTGTGCTGCAGGGTTAGCTGCTGTCCTGTACACTCAGACAGTTAGTCACTAAACAGACGACTTATTGTTGTGAATCATAACCTGATGGTGTCAAATGTTTGAGTTTTCTCCTTATTTTCAATGTATCGACTCTGACGGCAGACAAACAGATAAAAAAATATATTTCCTGTCTTTCCTGAAGGTTTCTCTTTCACTTTGTGTTTCCTGTAGTTGAACAGCATCTCTCTGTGAGCAACTTCCGTGAAAACTAGAAACATAAAAGTTTTCTCCACGATCTGGACTGTAATTATCATCCTGCCAGGAAAGAGACAGGTGGGTGTGAACCTGCTGTGAGTGTTGCTGTCCAGGACGCTGTGTATTTCTGGACCTTGTACTGCAGGTTGAATTCAGGTCAGTAGTAAGTGCTGCTGGACAGAGCAGTGTCACAGTGTTTAACACTGCAGCCTTCCAGCACTGGAGCCCTGAGCCCAGCTCCTGGGCTCTGTCTGTGTGCAGCTTGTACAGAATTGTTGCCAATGGGGGAACGAAACTGGTGAATATAAGGAACTGACTGAGAGGCTGAATGTAAATGATTCTCCAGAATATACCTGAGCGGCTGGTGTAATTAGAGGCACATGAATTCTTTATTCCCTGGCACAGGTTTGGTGAAAAGCGTATTAGAACTTGGTTAAACAAATGTTTATTAATGATAACAATAAACTACACACAACAAAACATACAACACACAAGGTACTCTATGTACAGTACACAAAACCAAACATACAACACACAAGGTACTCTATGTACAGGACACACAGCCAAACATACAACACACAAGGTACTCTATGTACAGTATTTACAGACAAGGCTTTTCAGAGGCCTAACATCCTCATCACCCAGAAATCCCCCAGGTTTCTATTAAACTCTGAAAGCCTACAGAGGCCAAATAAGAGATCAGCTGCCTTCTAACTGAATGATATAAAACCTGCAGTTAAAACTCTCTCTCTGCACCCCAGCTGCCACATAATAAATAGCAGGCTATCTCCAGATTCTAAAACTGCACGCTAAGCAGGAAATACATCTCTAACCCAGGTATCTTTACCCAGGAAACCCTATTTCCCTAAAAAACACAGAATAGCAAGCTCTCTCTCGCAAGGTTCAGGTTTTTAACTGTGTTTTGTGTTTAATGTGTTACCTATTGTGGATCAATATATTCATCTAGTCTTGCAGTGTCAGGTTACAGAACTGCAGCCTCACCCTGTTAAATAAGGGTCATCTGCTAGTGGAGGCTCAGAGTATTTCTCCTGGGGAACTGGGAGAGATTTGTTTGTTCTTGATTTGTTTGTTAACCAGCAAAATTGAACTAGTTCAACATTATATTTTGGTGCCCTGCCTCTCCAGATCAGCTCTGTACTGTTTGTGTTGTATTGAGTAGGTGCTGATCTTCTCTGATCGTCTCTGTTTCTGCTTCTCTGTGCTCAGGAATGGCCTCACCCAGCAGTGTCCTGTCTGAAGAGCAGTTCCTGTGCTCTATCTGTCTGGACACATTCACCAGCCCAGTGTCCACTCCATGTGGACACAGCTTCTGCCTGGCCTGTATTAGAGGATACTGGGACAGCAGTGATGTGTGTCAGTGTCCAATGTGTAAGGAGACATTTTCTATAAGACCAGATCTCCGTGTGAACAGAAGTCTGGCAGAAATCACTGAGCACTTCAAGAGGACCAGAGTCAGCAGTGATGAAGGACTTTGTGCTAAACCTGGAGAAGTGTCCTGTGATATCTGCACTGAGAGAAAACTCAAGGCTGTGAAATCCTGTCTGGTCTGTCTGGCCTCTTACTGTGAGACACACATGGAGCCTCATCTGAGAGTCACAACATTGAAGAAGCACAGACTGATTGAGCCTGTGAAGAGCCTTGAGGACAGGCTGTGTGAGAAGCATGAGAGACTCCTGGAGCTGTTCTGCAGGACTGACCAGACCTGTGTTTGTGTGCTGTGTACTGAGACTGATCACAGGACACACAGCACTGTCGCTGTAGAGACAGAGTGGACAGAGAAGAAGGTGACCTTTCTTATTTCTCTCTGATATCTTGTACTTTTCTATACCACTTTATAATTACAGTGTTTGACAAGAATCCAAACATCCATTAGTATTGAGCTCCCACTGAAGGATGGAAATGACATTAATTTCATACTGACGAGCTCAGTATCAGTGTGAGAGTCTCTTGACCAGCTCAATGTCAGTGTGAGATGCCATTGTCCAGCCCAGCATCAGTGTGAGAGTCCCGACCTGTCCAGTGTCAGTGTTTTAGAGTCATTTGACCAGCCCAGTGTCAGTGTGAGAGTCTGTTGACCAGCCCAGTGTCAGTGTGTGAGTCTGTTGACCAGCCCAGTGTCAGTGTGTGAGTCTGTTGTCCAGTTCAGTATCAGTGTGTGAGTCTGTTGTGCAGTGTTTGTGCACCAGCAACAGAGACATCAGTGTCTCTGTTCCCCTGTTTGTCCACAGACTCAGCTGAGGAAGACTGAGGCAGAAGTACAACAGATGATCCAGGAGAGACTGAAGAAGGTGGAGGAGATCAAACAGGCAGTGGAGCTCAGCAAAGTGAGTCCTGTCAATCCTTCTCAGTGGGGTACTGCAGGGCCCAGTGCTGGGGTCACTGCTCTCTCCTCCACAGAGAGAGGACACTTAGGAAGACTAGGAAGATAAAGTCATTGTCCAGTTAAAAGACTGGTATATGCTGTGTGTCACCCAGGTGTGGAGTGACTGACATAGTGTGTGAAGTGTTTCCCTTCCTAGTTGTAAAGCTTTTTTTAATTGAAAAGATAAATTAATTTATTAAATTTCACATTTCAATAATATTTCATTCATTCTTGTTACCTCATGAAGTCTGCTGGTGTCTCCTCAGAGCTGTGCACAGAGAGAGATGGAGGACAATGTGCAGGTCTTCACTGCTCTTCGAAACTCCATTGAGAGGAGCCAGGCTGAGCTGATCGAGCTGATTGAGGAGAAGCAGAGAGCAGCAGAGAGGAGGGCTGAAGGGATCATTAAAGAGCTGGAGCAGGAAATCACTGAGCTAAAGAGGAGAAACACTGAGCTGGAGCAGCTCTCCCACACTGAGGACCACATCCACTTCCTACAGGTCAGCACACACTGTAGAGAGCAGATACAGTATCTACAGAGAGCAGGGAGTCCTACAGGTCAGCACACACTGTAGAGAGCAGATACAGTATCTACAGAGAGCAGAGAGTCCTACAGGTCAGCACACTCTGTAGAGAGCAGATACAGTATCTACAGAGAGCAGAGAGACCTACAGGTCAGCACACACTGTAGAGAGCAGATACAGTATCTACAGAGAGCAGAGAGAGCTCACTATGTGACTCTTAGTGATCTATACTGGGCTCTAGGTTTCAGACTCACAGGTGACTTATTGCCTTAGAGGGCTGTGACCCCCCATGACTCTGAGTCTCTCCTGCTGTAGAGTTTCCCCTCCCTGTGCTCCCCTCCACACCCCAAGGAGTGGTCTGACATCCCTGTTCACCCTGATCTCTGTCTGGGGGCTGTGAGGAGGGCTGTGTGTCAGCTGGAGGACAGACTCAGAGAGGAAGTCAAGAGGCTCTCAGAGGAAGGTTTGTGTTTCACTCCCTTTCCTTACTGATTCAACAAAATAATAAAAAAATCACTGTTTTAATGTCAATTAGAAAATGTAAGTTTTTTTATTACAAGGTTCTAAATTGATTTAAATTCAAATTCAATGTTTTGTTTTATCATATTTATATTCACCTTTCCTTAGTATCAACAAAATAAAAAAATCAAGTTTAAGTTTGTGTTTAAGTATCAGTTAGGAACTTTTATTTCATTCTATATTTATTTTATGTTTTTAATTCAATTTTTCATATCATGGTTATTAATTGATTTATAGATTTTATCTTGTCATAATTTAACTCATAATAGATGCACATTGTAATCATGTTTACCTTCAAATTCATATTTATACTTTACTCACCTCCCCCTGACTGTATCTGGACACAAGATCCTCATGACTGTGTTTTTCCATCAAAATCTCCTGACAGATTAGTGGGGTTTTCTTCAGGATCAGTAGTTTATTCCAGTGCAGCTGCATGAGCTGTCAGTGTCTCTTACAGACCCACAGCTCCACTGGCCAGACAACACACTCCTGTGTGTTACTGTCCTGCCTGAGAGATCAGCACAGCACTACAACACACAACACTGCACACCTGGAGACCAGACTCCAGCAGGAATGTGCTCTCAGCTCTCTAACATCTTTCTCTCTGTTTGCAGAGTTTGAGAGGCTTCGCAAACATGCAGGTGAGTCTGTTGTCACTGACAGGAACTTGTCATTTACAAAGGTCACAGCAGGGTCACAGGGGTCAATACAGGCTCTTACTCTAACAGGGGGAGATGTTGTAACTCCTGCTTTATACACAGCTGATGTGTTTAATGTTGTGATCAAAGTCCCTCTGATGGGCTTTGTCCTTATCAGGACTGATGAGGAATTGGACCCCAACACTGTGGCACACAGTGGGGACACCAACACTGACCCATGTCTTGGGATCCCCAATACACAGATTGAAGACCCCATCACTGTGTCAGGACTGCAGTTCTCTATTCCATCATTGTGAAACAGAGGATTGTAATCCTGTTAAACCTGTAAACTAGAATCTACACTGACAACTAGGAGCCTGCAGACACACAAGACACTGAACACAACAGCCTGAGACAGGAGCTCGAAATTCACTAACTGTGAGAGACTAAGAGGAGAGGAAGGACTTGTTAAGGGAGGAAGAGGGTGAAATGAGAGCAGAGAAGAGGGAGAGAGACAGGATGTCTGTCCCTCTGCTCCTCCAGATAGAGGTGTTACAGTGAAGCAGCCGGTCCCACTGAAGGACACCCACTGCTCTCCAGTCCACACTGGACACAGGCACACAGGCTCAGGTACTGGAGGATGAGCTCTGGAACAGACACCTTTACACAGAGAGTGGTGGGAGACTGGAACAAGCTGTCTAGAGTGTCTGCCCCAATCCTTCTGGCACGATCGCTAACCCCTCTTCTTTAGGGCGCTCCAGCCCTTCCTTGTTCCCTCCCATTGTCTGCACCTGTTCCCTATTCCCGCTCCCCCTTAAAAAAGGCTTGCAAACGATTTTTAAGATTTGTAAAAAATAATAAAAAATGAGATATAATGATATGTTCCTGCTTAACTTAGACATTGCACGACTTTAAAACATATAAAAACAGGTTTCGAGAGTTAAAAACCACTTTTTATGCGCGAAAAATGGGTGATTTTTCTTCCTCGTGATCAGCTTAGAATCTTTGTGTATGCTGTGAGGTTTTTACTTCTTAATTAAACGTTTAAAATACACGAATTTCATAAAGACAACACGTTTTGAAGAGAAAAAATCCCATTCTTTTCTCTTCCTGGTGTGTGAAACTGATCAGCAGGTCTTTTTTTCCCAATCAGAGGCTCTGAAAATAGCGTACCGCCCACTGCGCTCCGTCAGAGAGGGGCGCGGCACCGAGAGAGGGAGGAGGCGCAGAGCGCAGCAGTACAGAACGAACGTTCTGCTGCCTGGAGCGCTTATGGCAGCGATCGCGTCTGCATTTATAACTTAGTTTTTAAAATTAATCAAGCAATATGAACCATCTCTTTTTACTTTTAAGTCACTTAATTATCATTAAGCACAGCTTTCTCACCACTTTGACTACTTTTTGATACCATCCTTAGACAAAGCAGAAACGTGTTGTTCTGTCTAATGACATTACAAGTGGAAAGATTACAGATTTTAATCGTCTTTAATTTTGTTACGTTATACATTTTAGAAACTTTTCATCCATACAAACACCACAAAACTATTCTCGATTGTATTTCTGAATAGTATGTTACACTTAGTTCACTGTTTTAAATACATCTAATTAAGAAAGTTAGGTGTTAGCATAAACTATTAGCAATCAATAATATTACATTTAGCACTGTAATAAGTTGTTGCACTTTCCCCCGCATCTTGTAAAAATATATTTTCATTGTTCAAATATACATTAAGTCTGACTATCATATAATAAGTTAAATACAAAACTAAAGAAAAAAATAGGGTTAAATATAATTCAAAATATTTTGCTAACAATGTTAACTGTTTATGGATAATAAAATGTATTAACTAAGGAGTAGGATGGCACAGTTGTTAGTATGTTTTTTGTTTTGTTTCTTTTTCATTAATACAACAGTAGTACCTGATGTCTCAGTGGCTTTCAAAATTAAATTATGCATGCAAACCTGTGAACTAGAAAGATAACTAAGATATCCATCCATTTCTAATGGTGGCAAAGTGGTTTACATTGCTATCTTGCAGCACTGGGGTCCTAGGTTCAATTCCTGCCATCCTGTGTGTGTGGGGTTTACATGTTCTCTCTGGGTTACATGGTTTTTCTCCATATGTGTGATATGACTCCCTCTCGCACTCCAAAACATACTGGTAAGTTAATTGGTTTAAGGGAAAACTGGCCCTGGTGTGTGTGTGTTTGTGTCTGTCTGTCCTGTGATGGACTGGCGCTATGTCCAGGGTGTATTCTGCCTTGTGTCCGTTGCTTACTGGGATAGGCTCCAAATCCTCTGTACTGGATAAAGAGATTAGAAATGGAGGGAAGTAAAGGCACTCTGTGGATGGAACTATACACAGTGTTAGAAACCCACTATGAAATGGCAGCATCTCACTGAGAATAAAATATTTTATAGTGCTGGCTTAAGGAAACAGCATTTCCACCTCTCTTGCACATCAGTATCCATACCTAGTTATTTAAACAAATTGCCTCTAATTATAAACATCTTAATATGCTGGCTCTGTGGATCCGCATCAGCTATGTTTGCCCATTCCTTCAATTCATGTGCATCCAACACACAGTTCAATGCCAGCAACTACACAAAATCTAAAATACAATCCTCATTTCAGTATCTATGTTAACATACAGTCTGTTAACTTCATCATCTTCATCAAAAGTATGCCTAACCACATTAGGAAGTGTTCTTGTTATCAGTGTATTCCTCAGCTTTCCCAAAATTATCTTCTTCTTACCAACATCTCTAGTCTTTTATCCTGCAATAACTCAGCCAACACTTAAATCTCCAAAAGCTGCTTGTGTTAATTTCTTTAAATCACAAATATCATGTGTAAATACTGGCCATGTAATACTCTGCATTGTGGAATAATAGTTTATTTTAAAGGGAACTAGAGAAACTAAGAACTAGAGAAATCAAGAAAGGCTTTTTTTTCTAGAATAAATAAATGCACATCCTGTTCACTGGGGAAATTAAATCCACACTGAACAATCTTCAACATGTTCAGAATATGACAGCAAGAATCCTATCAGGGATGCATTACACCTGTTTTCAAGTCCTTGCACTGGTTACCTATCAGGTTTCGAGTCAACTTCAAAATCCTTATCCTCATTCAGTACCTACAGTATATGGCTTATTATCTGTCTACTCCCCCACCTTTGTCCGTCTGACTCTGGTCTTCTAGCTGTCCTCAAGAACATCTACATTCTGTGGGTGACAGGGTCTTCTCTAGCTGCACCCCAGAGCTCTCAATTTGTATTCCCAGTGATATCAGTCACGTACCCTGAGTGCATTTAAATCTAACCTCAGAACCTTTCTTTTCAGAAGACTTAGTGTCTGTATTTGCTTCATTTTCTAATTTTGGTAGCACCTCTAACTGCTTGTCTTTCTTATATGTATTTACTTTGTAATCTGTGGTCCTTTTATCTGTTTTCACATCTACTGTATTGCTTTGAGATGCCACTTTTAAAGGTGATATATAAAATAAAGTTTTTTATTATTGTTATAGAGAAACATGATCAGATTTTCCCTGGTTCAGAAAAAAAGATCTAAAGTATACTAGTTTGTCACTCTTCTCATTCCCTTTGCTAAATGACTTTTCATACTAATCTGATCAATCTAACTGCCTGTTTTCTGTGATTTCTCTATCCTGCTAGATTTGCAATTATTCTGAAAATTTTCTTCTTGAAATAACTCATTTCTAAATACCTTTTTTCACTGTTAACATCTTGAAGCAACTCTGCGACAAAATATACACTTAGCTCAACCTGACAGTTCATCCTGCTACCAACATTGAATAAAAAAAATATTAAGATTTCTATATTTATGTCTTTATTTAGTGGTTTCATTAGTGACAAAGGCTAAACTTTCTTGAAAAAATGTCTTTTATGTGTTGCGGACTTGCTTTAACAAAATATGTTTACAAATCCTTTCACCTGCCAATCTACCTGAATGCCCAAGTATCTGAGAAGCCCTCCATGAAACCATGGTTGCTATTAATTCATTTAGGGCTCACTGACAGAATTGCTGTTTTTTATGCAGGCTAATTTTCTGATTCCTCACTCTGTTTCATGTTTATAGATAAGACTTTATTGATCGCGAAGGGAAATTGATGTACATGTTCATGTACATGATGAACATGTTTGCATGTTCTTTTGTAACATACACCTTTTTGTGATTTTTTTGTATATCTAAGCAAGTGTTCCTGCATCCCTCTTCGGCACTATAGTCATGGCTTTTTTTCTGTTTGCTTATTTCAAAGCAACACCTGCTCCATTTCTAAAACTTTTTGCCCATGTGCATTTTTGTATTTTTTACACCTCTAGCACTTCAATGTCCTGAATTTTCATTTGCATTAATTTGTAGAATTAATTTGAGTTTTAGCCTTAAGTTTTCACTATCTTTTGTTTCTTGTCCTACAACTGTTATTATTGATCACCGAATTATTGTACTTGACATGACTTCATTCAGCCTTTCCTGAACGTCTATGACAGGCAGAGAGAGTGCTGTTTCTGGTGCGATCTTTTGCAGCTGACATTTCACTGTTTTAAACGAACAAGAAATTAGATTGCTCATAAATCAGTTATTCTATATAAACACAGAGTAATTGCCCTCCGAAAATCCTATTTTTCTTGTTCGTTTTAGAGACCTTGATCGAAACTGATTTTAGATGTCAGAAAGGATTTATTTTCTCTGTATTTCCTACATTGCTTTGTCGAGATTTTAACTTTATATCTAACTTTATATCTAGGCTCAGATTTCAACTATAAATCGTACAGTAATTAATAGCAGTAAATACTGATGTTTTGCGGCCTCTTACCACAAAAATATATGTTTTGTAGTTGGGATTAACTTTATTTCGTACGTGTAGCTACTCCGATTCGGACACCGAACAGTTAAAGATGGCGGCAAATCAGACACCCAGAGAGGGGGGGGGGGGGGCGTCTTCTCGCCTCCATAACTAAAATGCCAAATAGGAGTGGCTTAAGCGACATACACAGTCGTGTAACTGACAGTTGGAGGTAGCCTATCGTGTAAATTTCGCTTTGTTGCTGATAGGTTAAGCTTTCGAAACTCTGCCTCAAAGTCATGTGACTGATTTTTCGCCCTGTTTCGTTGGTTAAACGCAATGATCACAAGCACCACCATGGTAACTGGGATGTGTAGTTTTTAATTCCGTTTGAATTATAACTGTACGTACTGTCTTCATATTTGGCCAGGGCTTTAAAGAGAAGACGCGCCAAAACATTTCGGTGCCGTCGTCTCCGCTTTAAAGGTACCCCCGTGCTGGAAGAATTTGACCTCAGAACGTTTTCCCAGCGTACTTAAAAGCCAGACGCGGACCTCACTCCTGGTTCCTCATTGATTTCCGCATCACGAGAGCCCGGGGTCCTGCTGCGTCTGGCTCCGTTATAGTTTTACTCTTCTGCTCCTGATTCCCCTCCCTTCGCCTGTTTTAACTCCCTGGATGGATCCCCTGGCCTTGGACTCTCCCTTTTGTCTCGGATTACTCTTCTGTGTCTGGGTTGAATGGGCTCTCTGGGTCCAGCTGGGCCAACACTGGAGACTCTGCAAGGACAGCTCTTGCTGTTCAAAAGCACATTGACAGTCTTCACCCCAGAGGAAAGATGCTGCTTTGCATGTGAGAAATATAAGGAGTTCAGCAACGTCTGCAAACTAGGGGTCAAACCAGCAGTAGTAGGATGCCGGTCCAATGAAACTCCTCACATCCTGAACTGACCGGGGGGCTGGCCAGGAGTTTACTGTGGCTCCTCTTCAGGGGCTGTGGAGACCCCTTCTGGCTCAGAAGCTCCCAGTAAACCAGTCTCTTGCTGTAGGAGATTCATTTCTTCAGTGAGTCTTGAGACCTGTCCTCCTCATGAGGTCCCTGACCTTTCTTCACTTGTCCAGGACCTGGAGAATGAGGGTCATCCAGGCACACCAGGCACTCTGACCTGGGCACGCCACTGAGCTCCCTTCCCATCAGCCGCTCAGAGCTGACTGGGCAGGACACAGTCCAGAAGGCTGGAGCGTGTGTTGCCACAGCCCCTGACCTCTGGAGAAGGCAGTCTCTGGCCTGACCTCTGGGGACCTCAACTTGCCGGTAGCTGCTGTACAGGTCCAGAGAGCTGAACCAGCGCTACCCTGAGACATAATCCAGCACCTCGTCAGTGTGGCTCAGGGGACAAGAGTCCTTCTTGGTGACGTTGTTGAGTCCCTGTAGTCTGTACAGACCAGCAGTGAAGCGTCCTTCTGCAGGGGGAGATCAGGGCCTGTCAGAGGGCTCGATCTCCCCTGCTGCAGTCAGACCCCGGACTGCTTCCTCTGCCTCGGCTCTCTTGTGGATGGCCAGGCGAGGGGAGGGATGCAGATGGGTCTTGCTTCGCCAGTGTCGATGGTGCGCTGAGCTTCGTTTGTACGAGTACAGTCTTCCTCTCTTCCAGCAAACACATCTGCAAACTCTCGTAGCAGAGTCCTTGGTTGTCCCTGCTCTGCCTCACTCAGTCCCTCTTTTCTGCGCTGAGAAAGCTCCTCCACCATTTTGTCTGATTTTGTTGTGGTCTTGAAGGCCGAGCCCCTGTCCTCAGTTTCAGGATGCTGCTCCCTCGCACCGTGGGTCAGTGTCTCCTGGCTCAGGGGGAGTCTCTGGGCTCCCTGCTGTATCTCCATGGTAACTCTCGGCTACTCTGGAGCTGTTGCACTGGTACCCAGGAGGAGGTGTGGCCCCTCGCTGCTATTAGCTTGAGGGCCACTCGGCATTTCCTGCTGGCACTGCTCTCGAGACGCACGGTTCTGCACAGAGGAGTTCAGTACCAGTGACTCCATCCTCTCACCTGGCCATCCAGGGAAAGCTCTCTTCACTGGTCTGCAGCAGAACTGCCAGCTTCTCTCCTTCTGTAGTCTGTCTGAGCCAGGCGCTGCCTGTAGGAGTTATACTGTACCTGACCATCGTGATCTTCAGCATGAACACACACCTGCAGATTCACACAGCTGAGCCTTGAAGAGCAGGATCACCAACACATGGCTCAACAAATACAAACAGTGAAAACAGTGAGATCTGGTGGGAAATTAATTATTAGTCCAGCAAACTGATGTCGAAACGAGTAAGGAAAGTTATTGAGGTGAAATCATTCTGTGCAGTAATATCCACAGATGTCCTTCCATCAGCTCTTACAGCCATTCCTGCAGACTGCCTTCATCTAGAACTGACACAAATCATCACTTTTAAAAAGATGGCGATTACAGTATTTTTATTTCTTTAACCTTAACATTTGACTACATAACGCTAATATCTGTTTCCCCAATTTCTGAATATCCCTGCTTTCCCTTCAGAAATACAATTGTAGAGTATCATCACAACAAATAAATAACAAATCTGTTCAATTAACACCGAGATGTGACAAAACACATTTAAGACTCACACTAAATATTTTCTTAATTTCAGTTCTCTTCACTTCCTGGGATATCTGAAAACACTGTCGCATACAAAATATTTTACATACAGCTACTAATAAAGATGTACAATAAATTACATTGTTAATAAATTACTTGTATTCATAGACATTAAATACATTAATTAGATACAATAAAATTAGCTTTTAATAAATTACTCTTATGAATAAACACATCAATAAAGTTCATTATTAATGAATGTGGTTTAACTGGAAAGCAGTTTTAGTTAAACTTTACAATCCTTTTCCAAGTGAGGGACACATGACTTCCTGCCATAGTGCCGGTGTTGTTTCCCCTCTATTCTCCTGTGATCCAGAGCTCCGCCTGTCCCACACTGAGCTGTCTCCCCATGTGAAGAGGCGCTGGGAGTCAGTCCTGTACTCCAGTCACCTCTAGAGGGCAGCAGCTCTCACTCTGGGCTCGTTGCAGTGGAGAGCAGGTTCAGCTCGGAGCTGCGGACTGATTTCAGCGGCCAAGTTCGTTGCTCTTGGTCTGAAGTTGGCGCGCTAGTTTAACACGGAGCTGTGTGCTGACCAGGGGCTGAGCTCCAGTTAGTGCGCTGTGTCAGTTCGTTACAACTGACCCACAATGTCTGTTTTTCAGCTTTACATATGTATTACACTGATTTGTGTGTAACGAACAAGAAAAAAAGACACACACAAGCTTTGTCTGTTCTCTTTCGGGTTCCCCTGTCTTGTGTAAAGACAACTTCAGCCTTAATTCAGGTGACAGAGTTAAATACACTGACAGACAGCTCTTAACACACACAAACAACAGATCCTTTTTATTACTGTCCTCAGCAGCGCAGGAGGAGACAAGCTTGCAGTTACTGCCTGTGTGATTCAGGTCCCTGTTATTCTTAATGAAGTGGCAGCAATTTCAGCTTCTAAGAATTTAGTCTTAATCAGACTTAAACAATCTAACTGATAGAGAGGAACCAGAATACCCGTGAAAAGACAGTTTGCTTATTTTTCTTCTTGTGAAATAATGTATCCATCAGTATAAAGATGCCCTCAGCCGTGTGATCTGCACACAGTGGATCATCAGGTCTCCTTCAGATTTAAAGACACTTTCTCCCACAGGAGCCAGACTCTCGCAGTGTGAGAGCTCTGCACACGCTCACAGCTCATCTCAGCCGGGCTGGGCCTGTCTGTCCTGACCAACCCAGGAGAGCCCATTTCCACAGGTCCGCCTGCCCAGTCTCTCCAGTCATATCAGAACACATCCAGAGCATCTGGACCAGTCCTGTCCACACTGTCATGTCCACTACACACTGGCCACACAATCCTGACACTTTCTGAAGTGTTGTCTTTATTTTACTGCTGCACACAAACAAGCACCAGTGACTGCAGACGAGTTCAACCCAAACCAGTGATGTGAACCTGTGACTGCAGGCATCACGTGCAAACTGGAACAGAACAGTGGAGAAGAGCACAACTGGTTTTGTGTGATTAATTAATCACTCAGTTTTATCTTTGTCACTGAAATCAGCAGACTGAACAGAACTGTAGTTTACTGCAGTGAGCTTTCTGCTGGTGTGAATCCTGATACACACTCTAAACACCTGCATCTGTACTTTCATCTGAGAGAGGAGTGAGATACAGATCATTTCATTCTCTCTGTCTGCTCTCTGATCCACAGCTGATGTGACTCTGGACCCCAGTACAGCTCATCCTGATCTCATCCTGTCTGAGGATGGGAAACAAGTGAGAGATGGAGACACACCACAGGATCTCCCTGACAATCCAGAGAGATTTGATACTGCTGTCGGTGTCCTGGGAAAGGATGGGATCACCTCAGGGAGACACTACTGGGAGGTGGAGGTGGGGAAGAAGACTGACTGGGATTTAGGAGTCGCCAGAGAGTCCATCAACAGGAAGGAGAAGATCACACTGAGCCCTGAGGATGGTTACTGGGCTGTGTGGCTGAGGAATGGGAAGGAGTACGAGGCTCTTGATGACTCCTCAGTCCTCCTCCCCCTGAGCCAGAAGCCCCAGAAGGTGGGGGTGTATGTGGACTATGAGGAGGGACAGGTCTCCTTTTACAATGTGGACAACAGGTCTCATATCTACACCTTCACTGCCTCCTTCACTGAGAAACTCTTTCCATTCTTCAGCCCCGAACCTCATCAGGGAGGTAAAAACTCAGCCCCACTGATCATCTGTCCTGTCAGTCACACAGACTGAATCAGCACATTGTCTGATTCTCTCTCCTGGAATGTAAATCATTTAGTCTTTTTCATTTGAAATTGTTCTTCTGTTTCTTCAGTGTTGTTTTCTCCACCCACTGCTGGGCATGTCCACATCTGCTCTCAACGCTACTCTTTCAGTCACCAGAAACAACATCACCTGTGGGAGGGGCTCTCTTGGAAAATGAAATTATTACTCGCTTGTGTCAAACTGTTCTACTTTCTACTTTCAGTCCATGTTATTGCTCTATTTTCTATTGTCTCTCCATTAATCACTTCTTTCAGTAAATCAGTAAAATTGAGTCACAGGTGTTTTCTTTACTTTTAAATTCTCCAGATTCATGGCTGACTAGCTGGGTCACCATCAGACACAGACTAACACGTCAGCTGAATGCCAGTCGCTTTCTACATGATGGACATTGCTGCTTCACTGTCATGGCCTGGACTCAGATAGAACTATTTCTGTATTAAATAAACTCTGAAATTCTGAATATTTGACATTTGGTCTTCATCTTCATCTTCATCATGATATAACATCAGCAGCTATATCACCCTGCAACTCTCACCTGTCAGCCCCCTGAATCTCAGCAGGTGTGAGCCTGGTCAGTACCTGGATGAGAGACTCCTGGGAGATGTGTTAGTGGGGCCAGTAGGGGGCGCTCACCCTGTGGTCTGTGTGGGTCCTCATGCCCCAGTATAGTGACGGGGACACTAGACTGTAAAAAGCTGCTGTTGTTTGGGTGAGACCTAAAACGGAGGTCCTGACTCTCTGTGGTCATTAAAAATCCCAGGGTGTTTCTCAAAAAGAGTAGGGGTGTTACCCTGGTGTCCTGGCCAAATTTCCCCCCTGTCCTTTACCAATCATGGCCTCTCTGAACTGGCTTCATCACTCTGCTCTCCTCCCTACTGAGAGCTGGTGTGTGTGAGCAGACTGGAGCATCATCCAGGTGGGGCTGCACACTGGTCCTGGTGGAGGGATCCCCATTACCTGTAAAGAGCTTTGAGGGGAGTGTCCAGAAAAGCACTGTATAACTCTAAGGAATTATGATGATGATGATGATGATGATGATGATGTAGATTCCTATGTCATGAATGTGCTTGTGACTTCTGTCATCTATCACAGTGTGGAGAATCCCCGACTCTCTCTGTAGGCTGATCAGCTGTCCAGAGCCTGTGATTGGAGGAAGACAGTAAACAGCACAAACAATTGTATTCTGTCCACTTTGTAACTTTGTAACATTTGTGTCAATTTCAAGGCGCCTGTCCTGTGCTGTGATGTGGTTGAGTCTGGGTTGTGGTGCTCTAGCAGTGCTGTCCTGAGGCTGGTTAGTGTTGGTGTGGCTCAGGTCAGTGAGCCTCAGGACCAGCTGGCTCAGGGGGCTCTGTTTTGGGCTCAGCTCTTGGCTCAGCAGGGCTTTGTGGTGGTAGGAGTTTTGGCCGCTGTTTTTTAGGTGTAGCCAATACTTTAATACTCTTTTCTGTATGTTTATCAATAGTGGGTACTGGCCTAATTCGGCCCTGCACCCGTCGTTAGGAGTTTTTCTCTGCACACGGAGAATGTTTCTACAGATCTCCATGTGCAGAGTTTCTGTGGGGTGTTTGTCCCATTGAGTGTACTCCTGGTCTGTGAGGGGACCCCACACTTCACTGCCGTATAGGGCAATGGGTTGGATTACACTTTCAAATATTTGGAGCCAGATTCTTGTTGGTGGGTTGATGTTGAAGAGCCTCCTTCTTATTGCGTAGAAAGCCCTGAGTGCCTTCTCCCTCAGTGCCTTCACTGCCAGGTCAAAACTCCCGGAAGAGCTGATGGTGAGACCGAGATATGTGTAGCTGGATGTGTGCTCCAATGTGTTGTTGTTCAGTGTGAATTTGTACCTGTTTCCCTGAGGTCTGGCTTTCTTCTGGAAAACCATAACTCTGGTCTTGTCCAGATTGACTGTCAGTGCCCAGGTCTGACAGTACTGCTCCAGCAGTGCCAGGTTCTGCTGCAGCCCCTGTTCTGTGGGCGACAGCAGGACCAGGTCATCTGCGTAGAGCAGGAACTTGATTTCTGTGTCGTGTAGTGTGAGACCAGGAGCTGCAGACTGCTCCAACATTCCTGCTAATTAATTGATATAGATATTGAACAGTGTTGGGCTCAGGCTGCAGCCCTGTCTCACCCCGCGGCCTTGGGTGAAGAATTTAGTCCTTTTGTTTCCAATTTTCACTGCACATTTGCTCTCTGAATACATTGATTTAATTATGTCGTACACTTTGCCCCCTATGCCACTTTGGAGTAGTTTATAAAACAATCTCTCATGCCAAATCGAGTCAAATGCTTTTTTGAAATCGACGAAGCAGGCAAAAAGTTTTCCTTTGTGTTTTTGGTGGACGTGTTTGTCTATCAGTGTGTGTAGGGTGTAAATGTGATAAGATGTGCAGTGATCTGGCAAGAAGCCAATCTGACTTTTACTCAGGACATTGTGTTCAGTAAGGAAGGCCAGTATTCGTGTGTTCAGGATACTGCAGAATACCTTCCCCAGGTTACTGTTCACACAGATGCCCCGGTAGTTGTTGGGATCGAGTTTATCTCCACTCTTATAGATGGGCGTGATCAGTCCTTGGTTCCAGGCCTCGGGGAAACATCCAGCTGTCATGATGAGATTGAGGAGTTTGAGCAGGGCTTGTTGCAACTTTGGGCTGCTGTGTCTCAGCATCTCATTTATGACTCCATCATGGCCACAGGCTTTGCGTGGTCTGAGGGCCTGGAGTTTGTCCAGTAGCTCCTGCTCAGTGATTGGGGAGTCTAAGGGGTTTTGGTTGTCTTTGATAGCCAATTCCAAAATTTTGAGTTTTTCATAAATGGTGTTTTGGTCTGATTGATTTGTATTTGGGAGCTTTTCATAGATATTTTCAAAGTATGTTTGCCAGATTGTTCCATTTTGGATGGCCAATTCTTCTGGTTTTGATTTGTTTAAGTTGTTCCACTTCTCCCAGAAACAGTTCTGATTTAGTGACTCCTCAATTTCTGCAAGTTGTTTGTTTTTGTATGTGTTTCTTTTCTTTTTCAGCGTGTGTTTGTAAAGTTTTACCATGTCACAGTACCTGAGTCGCAGATCTGTGTTGTGTGGTTGTCTGTGTTTTTCATTTGAGACTTTTCGTAGTGCATTTCTGATATTTTTGCACTCCGTATCAAACCACTTTTCTTTTGCTTTTGTTTTTTGGTAGTTTTTTGATTTAGTTGTTTTTAGCTTAGATTTTGATGCTAGTTTGTGGAATAGGTGATTTAGTTTTTGTGTGGCCAAGTTTATGCCTAATTTGTTGGTTTGATACGGAGTGTTTAGGAATGTGTCCATCAGTGTCTGAATTTCATCATGGCCCAGTGCAGTTTGGTATCTGTCTAGGCTGTCTGTGTCCCATCTGTATGCCTGGTTGAGGTCATACAGCTGGCTGGGCTGTGTCAGTGTGTCTCTGTGCTGGTGTGTTCTCTTCATGTAGAGTGTGATCTGGCTGTGGTCGGAGAGGGGAGTTTGTGGCCTGACAGTGAAGGCACTGATACAGGAGGGGTCCAGGTCGGTGATGGCGTAGTCCACCACACTGCTGCCCAGAGCTGAGCTGTAGGTGAACCTGCCTAGAGAGTCCCCTCTAGTCCTGCCGTTGACGATGTACAGGCCCAGCCCTTGACAGAGCTGCAGCAGCTCGCGCCCGGTGCTGTTGACCGTGGTGTCATGGCTGCACCTGTGTGAGGTGACCGGTGTGTGGTACAGAGGGGATTGTCCGAATATGTGAGTATTTCTCTCTCTCTCTCTCTCTCTCTCTCTCTCTCTCTCTCTCTCTCTCTCTCTCTCTCTCTCGCTCTCTCTCTCTCTCTCTCTCTCTCGCAGGGTTCAGATACTGAGCTCCAGTCAGGTTTGGTCTGGATGATCATGAAGTCGGGGCTCTCGCCTGGCGTGAGCTTCAAGTCCCAACTCCTCTCCTGTGGTCTGACCTTCTTTCTCTCCTCTCTCTTCTTGTCCTCTTCTTGTTGTCTCTCCTCTGTGTTCTTCATGTGATCTTATATTGTGTGTGTCTGTCCTGCTTCTTGACCATCATGAATCCTCCACTTCCCCAGGTATACTAAGGTAAACTTTACAATGGTATCTGCTCAAGGGACCCCCAGACCCCCCAGACCTCAGCAAACATCCTCTCTGCTTTGAAGTTAGAAGAGTTTACTCTTCCCAGTGTCACAAACTTTATCTAAAGTCAAAGATACACGTCAGTCACTTAAAGTACAATAATAAATACATCTGAACAATTATGGCCAAGAGATTCTTCCCTGTCATCAAGAAGAAAGTAATTGTTAATTATATAGACGATGTTTCTCTTATTTCTGCTAACCCCGAATACATTACTCTCCTCAAACCACCAAAAACTGAAGACATTTTCAAATATTGAGCAAAACATATTCCTCTAAGGACTTTCTCAGAAAACGGTTTCACTTTGACTGTAACACCTGAGCTTTTTGTGAATCAGATATTGAAACAACCGAACACATTTTTTTTCTCATGTCATCATTCAACATCTGTCTGGCCTCTGTATGTCCTTGGTTAAATAATAGTAATGTTTGTGTAAATCTAACTTTTAAGGACATCGTTCTTGGTGTTCTGAATTCAAACAAAGAAGTCTGTATGATGTTAAATGTCATTCTCATGTTGGCAACATTTTATATACATATGTGTAGAGTAAAAACAAAACTCCTATGTGCTTTAAAGAATTTTCTCATTCATTTAAGCTATACTCAAATTTATTAAAAATATAAAAAATATGCTTGGTTACAGAGATCTTTCAGCATATAAATTATTATTATATTACATATAAATTATTATATAAACTTATTGACGCACAATTATTTAATGTGACCCCTAACATCACACAACCTTTGTACTGTTGATAAGGTTCTGATTTGTTATTCTGTTTCATTCATATAATGTTGTGACATCTGTATACCCATGTTGTTGTATTTTTTTTGTATATATATTTTTTTTAAATAGGAGAAAATGTGCAGCAGTGTAAAGTAGGGGCTGCCTACTGCAATCGACTTTTAATGCAATTAATGTGTATCTTCTTGTAACTACATTTTTGTGTTTTTACACGCCTTTGGTTAATGTGTATTTTTCACAGTCTTTTTTTTTAGGTGTGGACATTGGGAACCCAGCTCCTCACAATAAACACCTTTGCACTTCTAAGAAAATGATCTCCGAGACCTCCTGTCATGCCCCACACACTCCCACGCAAATGACGTTGCATTCCCAGAACCACTGTTTCACAATCTCATTCCCAACTGAACCCATCACATTCCCACAGGCACCAGATTCCACAAATTCTCACTCCCAGACCAATTATCCAACCACATCCCTTCCCCTTCAGTATTTAGAGTTCCCTCACACACCAACCCATGCTCACTGTTGAGAAGCCTCTTGTAGTATTCTCCAGTGTGCAGTTCCAAGCCTTTTAACTGATCTCCTGTTACTAACTCTTTTGCTTCTGCCTGTTACGTCCCAGTGTGTGTTCTGTGTGTGTTTTTTCTGTTATGTCCACACTGCTGACCCTTGATTGTTCTCCCTTCCCCATTGGTCCACCATTACACCACACTTTCAGTATGATGTCATCATCAATAAGCTCTCAGCCAATCAGAACACATTTTATTCACTACAGTATATAACAGCAAGGAGAGGTCTTTTGTTTGACTTTGGTCCTGTGTGGTTTTGGTTATCGCGTTGCTTCTGGTTATTGCTTCGGCTTCGTTTGTTGGTTTGTTGGTTTGTTGGTTTGTTGGTTTGTTGGTTTGTTGGTTTGTTGGTTTGTTGGTTTGTTGGTTTGTTGGTTTGTTGGTTTGTTGGTTTGTTGGTTTGTTTTGCTTTGTGTGTGTGTGTATTTTCGGATAGCTTCGGTTTTGTTGGTTTTTTTGTTAGTTTCTTTGTACTTTCGTTTGTTTGTGTGTTCATCCTTGTTTTGCCATTTCCTTGCCCCAGTGTTACATGTTCAACTTTTGTGGTCTTTTGTACCCTGCTCCTGTAGATTACTCTTGTTTTCCCTTATTTGTCTTCCTGGTTCACTTGTGTTTTTGTGTGAACTTTTGTATATAAGGTTAGTTTAGGTTGTTGGGTACACTTACACACTTAGTTGATTTTGTATTTGTACACTAGTTAGTACGGGTGAGTGCCGTTTGTCTTTTAGGGTTTTGGGTAGTCAGTGCAGGTTAGCTAGGGTGTTGAAGACACCGAAGACCGTGTGTTTTAGGTTTTCTTTTGTAGTCAGGTTAGCTTCCCCTCACTGTCCTAGCCAGCTCCATTTTGTTTGTTTTCTTTTCTTTGGCACCACTCTAGTTCCTTACCCTTGTTATCACGCTTCCTAGTCCCTCACCAAAACCCCCCTGCTTCCAAAAGAATTATCCTAAATGTTACACCCCTTTACCCCCAGACACTTGAGGTCCTAACATTATTGGGGGCTCGTCTGGGGTATGAAATTCCCCTCCTAAGGATTTTTTTTGTGTTGCAAAATTTTGGTGTTGGTACTTTTGTGCATTTTAGGACTGGTACTGTACATGATTTTGATTTGTGGATTGTTTTGGCAAGGTACTGTAATTATGGCTACTTTTGATTTGCGAAAGTTTGTGGAGGAACCTTCCTTTGAGCAGCTGGATAAGTGTAGGAAGGATGAATTGCGCCAAATTGCTGATCACTTCCGGATTCAGGTTTCGACGCAAGCTCTTAAAAGGGACGTCAAGAGCTGTGGTGGACAGGTTGGTGGAGTTAGAGGTCATTGCATCAGCGAGCAAGGACGCCGGTTCTCCTGGGGCTGGTGCTAAACCTGCTATGGTGGTGGAAGAACAGGACGAGGTGCAGGGGGTGGCTGAAGTCAAGGCCACCTTGCCTCCCTTTGAACCGTGCTCTCCGGTCTCCACCGTGTCAAAAAGCGATACTCGTCTGAAAGTTCGTTTGGCCCGCTTGCACATGGAGGCGCAGGAAAAGCCCAAGTACGCCAGGCAGAATTGGACTTGCGCCCTGCCATTCGTAAGATGGAGATCGAGGCGGAGAAAGAGGTTAAGCTCCGACAGCTTGAGCTAGAAGCAAGAAGGAATGCTCCTGCTGCGCAGCCGACCCACTCCGAGGCCTCTAGTGTCTCCTTTGCAAGATCCACTCTCTACCACCTTCGATGTAAGTAAGCACAGTGCTTTAGTTCCTCTGTTTAGGGAGACAGAAGTTGATTCGTACTTTGGTGCATTCGAGCGAATTGCCACATCACTTCGTTGGCCTAAGGAGGTCTGGTCACTGCTTTTGCAGTGTAGATTAGTGGGCAAAGCTCAGGAAGTTTGCTCTGCACTTTCTTTAGAAGAAAGTTTGAATTACAATACTGTGAAAGCTGCTATCTTACGGGCTTATGAATTAGTTCCTGAGGCTTATAGACAACGCTTCCGAAATCATGGTAAAGTGTCAGACCAGACATTTGTTGAATTTGCGAGAGAGAAGGGCACTATCTTTGATAAATGGGTTGTAGCAAGTAAAGTGAGCGACTTTAACTCATTGCGCGAGTTAATGCTCTTAGAGGAATTTAAAAACTGTCTGCCTGAATGTGTTGTTGTCTATCTAAATGAGCAAAAAGTAACTAATTTATCGCAAGCTGCTGTTTTGGCAGATGAGTTTGTGCTCGCTCTTAAGAACGTTTTCACGTCTGCGCGTGTGGAGAAGACTTTGTCTGCTCCAAGTTCCCAGTCTCAGTCTCCCCATGTAAAAACTAGCTCCTCACGTCCTAAAGAGGAGCGTGAATGTTATTATTGTTACAGGAAAGGTCATAATTGCAGATTGTTTGGCCCTAAAAGGTAAGCACCAACAGCAACATCCTAAGAGTGCTGGGTTTGTTAACACTGTTTCCCGTTCTGCTATTCCTTTATCTAGTGAAAACGGTCTCCCTGACCCTAGTTATCAACCATTTATTATGGAAGGATTCGTTTCGCTAACGGGTAAACAAATAGATCAGGAACCAATTCAAATATTAAGAGATACTGGAGCAGCCCAGTCATTTATTGTTGTGGATGCACTGCCCTTGTCTGATCAATCTTTCTGTGGGTCGAGTGTATTAGTTCAAGGCATCGAAATGGGTTTTATGAAAGTGCCTTTACACCATGTACATCTACAATGTGGTTTAGTTACTGGATTTGTTAGAGTTGGGGTACGTCCTTCGCTACCCGTTAAAGGGGTAACTCTTATTCTAGGAAATGACCTGGCTGGGGGTAGAGTATAGCCTATTGTTTGGACAATGAAGAAACAAAACCAATCAAACATTAGATGTGTGTTTTTTCTGATATGTCCACACTGCTGAGCCTTGTTATGTCATCACGCTTCCTAGTCCCTCACCAAAATCCCCCTGCTTCCAAAAGAATTATCCTAAATGTTACACCCCTTTACCCCTAGACACTTGGGGTCGTAACACTGCCGTTTGACCTTGCCTTCTGGATTTTGTCTTTTGGGTTGTTTTTGGATATCTCTTTGCCTCCCTTATCGACCCAGCCTTTGGATTTCGTCTCTTGGATTGTCCCTTTGTTACTCTGCGTTCTGTGAGATTCACGGTCACGCATAAGGATCCTCCCATTCTACCAATCGGTTCCCTGACACATTGTCATCCACCTCAGCCTGTAACATCATCTACACACGATATAACTGCTGTATCGACTGATCACTTCCTCCTTGTTTCTCTGCTCACATTAAATTAGATACGTTTCCACAGTCTTAATGTGCTGTAGTGGGGTGTTTCTCGCAACTGTGTTTTTCAAAAATGTTCACATGTTTTCTAATATCACTGACTCGTGAATCAAAGGGGTACGGATGCAGCCATTAAAAACGAGCGGGGTACGCTGCGGTACAACGTGGTGGGTGTCTCTCAATTTACTGCATGCAAATTAGATTGTTAATAGTATCCAGAATCACCTTGTAAAACCACCAGGTGGACCTAATAAAGCATTTGAGCTGTCGGTTTCGAATCCCGGTCACTGCTGAGGGACAATCTTTATTCAATTAAGAATTTAAGTTGTATACTCTTTAGACTTTTAAATTTAAACTGTTTATTACAGCATGTTAATCATTAAACATTAAAAAGTTGGTATATTTTATGAAAGCAAGATTGTTCAGTTGAACAAAAGTACACAACCTACCCTCTTTATCATAAATGTTTTAATTATGCAGAAATATTTTATGCATCAAAGTCTTTACCGAAGATATTACTAATAGTATTAATAATGAATGACCTTGGACAAGCTGTAAACTCAAAGTATTACCCTGGTCCACATTCTTTGTAAATGAAAAGACTTTATTTTTCCATTAACAAAAAGTAACACCACAGCATTTCGTTGATCACGCATTTGTTTCCAATCATACAAAGTAAGTTTTGAGAATCTCCGATTCACCATGCCTTTCACATGCTCTGGAGCTTAATCCCTGGAGCTCTCTCCCCATGTACGATCCTCGGCCCTTCTGGAACTCTGCCCTATTGTTGCTGCCGCCCACGTCTGGGGACACCCGTGGACCGGAAAATCAGTTCTATTTCACTGTGATAACAAATCCACCGTTTTCATCACCAATAGAGGAAGATCCTCTTCCCCTGACTTCAAGCCTCCTTCGCCGTCTCGCCTGGATTTCTGTCACCCAGAACTTCCTTGTCAGAGCTGAACACTTCCCTGGACTTCCTAACGCCTCAGCCGATGCTCTTTCTCGTTTCCAGATACCCAGATACCTCTTCAAGTCCCGGACTCTCACAATCCTCTATTCGTCTAGAATCAGCTCTCTCCACCCAGCTTCAATCGGCTCGTTCCTACAAGTACATGTCTGCTGCTTGAGCTCCATCCGCCCACGCCACCTGCTCTTCTGCCTGGACAGCGTCCACCACCTTCTGTGCATTCCAGCGGCGGCCTTCAGTTCTGTTCAGCCTCGCTCTTCTCATCACCTTTTTGCATGCACTGGAGATGCTCTTCATCTCTCTCCAGGAGCTATAAGATCTTCCCTCTCTGGGATTCAGTTCCACCTCAGGCTCCAGGCTATTCACTGTCCTGCCCTACTTTCTATCCCAGCAATCTGCGTCATGCTTCGTGGAATCCAAAAGACAGCACCTCCAATCGTCTCTTCCGGGAAGCCTATCTCCTCCGACACCCTCTTCATTTCACCCTCCAGCCTGAGGCAAGGTTGTTTTACCCCATACAAGGATGTCCTTATGGATGGAATGTGTCTGACAGATATTCAGTTTATTACGTCACTGGGTCACTGGACCTCCCCTTCAGTCGACCTTTACATCCACACCTATTCCTCAGACATTTCAGCCGCTCGTTTATCCACTGTTAGTATCCGCGGAGTAAGGCCGTCTTTTCCGCCGGGACCACCAGAGGTTTCCTCCTGAATTGGCACCAAGGGGTTTTTTCCTCTCCACTGTGCGGTCAGGATCACACATAGCTGCTTCACATTCCTCTCTTGTTTTTAACTCTTGTTTCTTTTAATTATGCATCGGCACACACTTCGTTTGTCCTCACGGGTGCTGGGAGGGAAAGTGTTGGTCCGGGGTCCATCTCTGGGGGGTAAGTGAGGCTCATGTCCCCAACCTCAGGATGGCAGTGCCAACTTGACCCTTTCTGGGGAGGTTGTCAAGCGCGGTCCAGGCGCTACTTTTCTCTACTTTACTAACCCCTACTTCTCCCCCTGAACAAATAATCTGATGCACTGCGTAGTCAGACTTCCAGATAGCACATTTAATTCTTAAAGGACGACAGCTGCGTGTGGTTGTCAGATAATTGGGTGTTCATTGACCCATTAGTGTTTTCCTGCTGTCATCATACTATATTCATACTAGCGATTAACACCTGGGCAAGCCTGAATCACAGTAACCAGTCAACACAGCAAACAGCTGTATTCCACAAACACCTCCTGCAATTCAAAATACGCATCACAATGTGGTAGGTGTGGCACATCACAACGCGTCGTAACGCATCATACTGCAATATACCTCATCATTCCGCATGTTATATCATAGCATCCAGAATCACCTGATAAAACCACTAGGTGGAGCTAATAAAGCTTAACCTCTCATGTACGGCATTTGAGCTGTCAGTTTCGAATCCCGGTTACTGCTGAGGGACAATCTTTATTCAATTAAGAATTTAAGTTGTATATTCTTTAGACTTTTAATAATTTTAAACTGTGTATTACAGCATGTTAATCATTAAACATTAAAAAGTTGGTATATTTTATGAAAGCAAGATTGCTCAGTTGGACAAAAGTACACAACCTACCCCTTTTATCATAAATGTTTTAATTACGCAGAAATATTTTATGCATCAAAGTCTTTAAGGACTTCAATGCACATTTAGGAGAGAAATGCCCAGATTATCCAGATGAACATGGTCAGAGAGGGCTAGGAGAGAGAAATGAAGAAGGAGGAAGGCTACTAGAAACACTCCAAGCTCTTGAATTGTTTGCAGTGAACACAGGGTTCACGAAGAATTATGAGCAAAAGGTGACATACAGGAGTGGAGGCCATGATACCCAAATAGATTACATATTAGTGAGAAGAATTGATAGAGCGAAAGTCCAAGATGCTAAAGTCCTGCCCTATGAGGCTGTTACCAGACAACACAGGCTACTGGTGATGGACATCACAATATTGAAGGGGCGAAGAATAAGGCAGAGGAAACACCCAGCACGATCAAAAGTTTGGAAACTGAGAGAAAACAAAGTAGATTTCAACAGGCTGGTGAGAGAAATGAAAAATAACACAGAGGAAACAGAGGAGCCTTCAGTTGAAGAAGCGTTGACTGAGATGAGCCACATCCTAGAAGAGGCTGCTACCAGGGTGTGTGGAAAGACAGGAGGAGGCAGACCGAGGGAAAATGAAGAGTGGTGGTGGGATATGGAAGTTCAGGAAACACTGAAGGAAAGATGGCAGTGGAGAATTACAAGAATATAAGAGACTAAAGAAGGTAGCAAAAAGAAGTGTAGCAAGAGCAAAGGAAAGAGCCTGGAAAGAATGGTATGAGAAACTTGAAACAAAGGAAGGAGAGGACCAAATCTACAAAATTGCTAAACATAGAGCGAGACAGAAAAAAGATATTATCCGGGTGGCAGTACTCAAGGATGGAGAAGGCAGAGTCTTGATTAAAGAAGAACAGATCAACCAAAGATGGCTGGAGTACTTCAAAAATCTGTTAAATGTAGAAAATGAGAGGGAGAACCTAGTGGAGGCAGACGTAGTGTGTGGACCAATCCAAGAAATTCCAGTAAAGGAAGTGACAGAAGCTATCAAAGAGATGAAAGTGGGCAAAGCAACTGGACCATCAGGAATAGCAGCAGAACACTTTAAGAACCTCGATGAAGAGGGGATTCAGTGGCTGACGAGATTGCTAAACAATATTGCAAAGGAAGAGAGAATTCCAGAAGAATGGACAAAAAGCAGTATGGTTACCATCTACAAGGAGAAAGGAGACCCAATGGAGTGTAAAAACTATAGAGGAATAAAACTTCTGGAACATGGATTGAAAATCCTGGAAAAAATTCTGGACAAGAGACTCAGGAAGATAGTCAGGATCCACAACTCACAATTTGGATTCTCAGCGGGGAAAAGCACAACAGATGCCATTTTTGTGATGAGACAGTTACAGGAGAAATCACTAGAGAAAGGGAAAAAGCTGTATGTGGCCTTACTGGACTTGGAGAAGGCATATGACCTTGTGCCCAGAGAGGTGGTGTATTGGTGCTTGCGGAAGAAAGGAGTACCAGAAAGCATGGTGAAGTTAGTTCAAGCAACCTATAGAGATGCAACTACGAAGATGATAACACAACGGGGAGAGACAAAAGAGTTTGAAATCACAGTTGGAGTACACCAAGGATCAGCACTAAGTCCTTTCCTTTTTATAAACATTATTGACACACTGACAGAGGAGGTAAGAACAGAAGTGCCTAGGGAATTCATCTTTGCTGATGATGTGGCACTGATGGCAGATTCAGAAGTAGAACTACAGGAGAAAATGTTCAAATGGCAGAGGAGTCTGGAAAAGGATGGACTGAAAATGAATGCAGAAAAATCTGAAATAATGGTAATGGAAAGAAGGAGATACTATGACCAATGTTGAGGAGACAAATGGAGGAAAACTGAAACACGTTGATGGCTTTAAATACCTTGGATCAAAACTGGCAAAGGGAGGAGAAACACTGGAAGCAGTAAAACAAAGAGTGGAAGCTGGATGGAACAAGTGGAGAGAAATAACTGGAATAATCTGTGACAGGAAAATTTCCAGAAAGTTAAAGTGCAAAATGTACAAGACTGTGATTAGACCTGTACTACTATATGGAGCTGAATGCTTGGCAGTTGGAAAGAGGGAAGAGAACTTGATGAGAAGAACTGAAATGAGGATGTTGAGATGGATTCTGCAGATTTCAATGAAGGATAAGATCAGAAATGAAGAAATCCATAGACGATGTAGGGTGGTGGATGTGGTTGAGAAGATGCGAGAGGCGAGGTTACGGTGGTATGGACATATCATGAGGAGGGACGTTGAAGAAGTAACAAAGAGGGTAATGGAATTTGAGGCGGAAGGTAACAGAGGAAGAGGCAGGCCTAGAAAGAGATGGATAGATTGTGTGAGAAAAGATATGTGAAGTGAGTGAGGAAGACGTGCTCGACAGAGACAAGTGGCGAAGAGCAACCAAAGCAGCTGACCCCAGGACAGTCTGGGACTAAGGCTGTGAAGAAGAAGAAGAAGAAGAAGAAGAAGAGCTTCTGCAGGGGTTTACTGAGCAAGCTGAAATCACACTGACAGGCTGTGATCAGGTCGTTAGTGTTTTGTATTTGTGACGTATGTTACCTGTGAAATATCTGTGTCCTCCAGAGCCTCTCTCACACCTTGTTCAGCAAAATGGCTCTTCTGAGCTGCTCCTTGCAGAAAGTCTGTGAGTCTCAGAAGCTGTTCTTTACAGGGAAAACTTGGCTCCTGGCACCATCACAACTATCTTCCTGGGTCAAACTTGATCGACTGTTTAAAACAGAAGCTTTAAACTCATTTAAGTGTCCTGTTTGTGTAGAGACTTCAGCACACATGCCATGAGAAAGTCATGTAGTTTCTTGAATGTTCCTCTTTTAAATACATGATTAAGTGTATGTAATGTATTTAATTTCTAGGTACCTAAGCATATTTATTGTAGTGTTTGCTCACAACTATCAACAGAGTTCAGTTATGAAAAAGAACACAGCCCAGCCCTGCCTGGTTCAGCACTGCTCCCTCCTGTACACTCGTACTGCCTTCATGCTCTGTTCAGGGGAGACAGTCCTGCTGGGGTCAGGAGGAAGGAAGAAATCGAAAAACTGTCTGTGAGAAGCATCTGTTTACAGGTGAGTCTCTGGGATCCCCATGACACTGTCTCTGGAAGAGAGCTCAGCCCACAGCTCTGAGTGTCCTGTCCTGCTCACTGTCCTGTCAGTATGATAGCAGATGGAAGATTGATTGATGAGATGTTCTTTATAGACAGAGCTGTCTGAGTTGATCTTTTGAGTACAGGTTGAGTAGCAGTCAGAAGATAGTCGTACTGACACACATTACAGGATAAAGATACAGGGATGATATAGATTAATGCAGCAAGTTCAGGCACCTCAAAATGAATCTTAATTTTCATATAATTAAAATTGTATAAATGTCTCAAGGCAAAAGCATGAATCATCAATAAAAGAAGAAGATAAAGAAACGAGAGTCAATCTCTGCGTGTTCAAGCCTGTGAACAGCATCTCCTGTCCTTGTTCAATGCACAGGCACAGTCTCAGGCTCAGTGGGAGTGTTGCTCTGCAGGCTGGGTGAGTCTGTTCTGAACAAACAGGTCAGTTCAGGTAAAGTGAAAGAAGAAAGTAAATTGTTTTGCTGTAGCAGTCAAGACTGGAGACAGTTCAGTTAATAGGATTATTTACTTAATAAGTATTAAACAGGAAAGCAGTCCTTATTTTACAGCACAAATTCATCTACCTCAATTCATCAATTTCCCTACAGGATTAATAAAGTATTATCTATCAACCTGCAGACACACATCATTCAAGAGTGAAAGAGTTTGAGGTCAGTAATGAAGAAAAGTAAAGACTGTTTTTTGTGCAGTGTGTGATTCTGTGAGTGATCAGTCAGTCAGGACTGAAGCTGCTGTGTGCTGGAGTGACAGTGAGATCAGTCAGATACAGCAGTGTGTGAGTGATCAGTCAGTCAGGACTGAAGCTGCTGTGTGCTGGAGTGACAGTGAGATCAGTCAGATACAGCAGTGTGTGAGTGATCAGTCAGGACTGAAGCTGCTGTGTGCTGGAGTGACAGTGAGGTCAGTCAGATACAGCAGTGTGTGAGTGATCAGTCAGGACTGAAGCTGCTGTGTGCTGGAGTGACAGTGAGGTCAGTCAGATACAGCAGTGTGTGAGTGATCAGTCAGGACTGAAGCTGCTGTGTGCTGGAGTGACAGTGAGATCAGTCAGATACAACAGTGTGTGAGTGATCAGTCAGTCAGGACTGCAGCTGCTGTGTGCTGGAGTGACAGTGAGGTCAGTCAGATACAGCAGTGTGTGAGTGATCAGTCAGGACTGAAGCTGCTGTGTGCTGGAGTGACAGTGAGATCAGTCAGATACAGCAGTGTGTGAGTGATCAGTCAGTCAGGACTGAAGCTGCTGTGTGCTGGAGTGATACTAAGAGGCGCAGATGGTACTGTTGCTCAGGATGTCTGTAATTAAGGTTTCTGTTGATTGAAACTCAGCAGAGTAACAGTCAGGGTGTCTGTGTGCTTCAGTAAAGTGAGCTGACTGATCTGTCTGCCTGTATCTTTCAGAGACCATTGATCTCCATCAGAGTGTTTATTTCAGAGATGAAGGCTGACCAGTCACAGTGGCTCTTTGTGACTCTGCTGTTTCTCCACCAGGCCTGTGTCTCAGGATCAGGTACAGTGAGACTCTTATTGGTGTTTAAATCAATAACCTGACCAGAATCCATATCTCACACTGAGGACTGAAGAATTCATTACATTAGAACAGTGGTTTCTACTGTTTCATCTCTTAATTTTGAATTATTCAGTGATACGATCTTGAGGATATTCCTGATTAATCCCAGGATCCCATCCAGCCTTTTCTTGAAAGAATCCAGGATCCTGGTTTCAAGAGCTTGACCTGACACCATGATCTACACTCCCACAGCCTTGTGTGCCTCCTGTTCTCAGGTTTAAATGCACTTTCTCATCATGTCCACTCTGGTTCATGTTTGACTGTTACCTCTGGAGAGGAGCACTGGATTGACTCTGAAGTCCCCTTGCAGTCTCTCTGTTAAAGCTCCTGTAGGTCATGTTTGTCTTTCCTGCCTGTAACACTCGGCTCTTGTCTATATTCTCTACATTGACTGCAGCTCTTCTCCAGCTGCTGTCTTCCTGCACAGCTTCACTCTCACAGCTAACATGCTGGTTTCACCTCCTGAGCGTCTGTGATGACAGCTCTCTGCTCTCCAGGCCAGGCTGCTCTCACACACAGTCGCCCCCAGACTGCTCAGCCTGCAGCCCTGCTGTCCTGCTGGAGGATGTGTTTCTCTCTCAGGCTCCAGTATCACTGTCACTGCCCCTCACACACTCTCTCTTCTGGAGACCTGCGGCCCACAGCTCTCGCCCAGCAGACTCGGAGCTCTTTACTCTTGTACCTCAGGAGCTCTGCAGCTCTCAGCTCTTCCTCATTGTCCTGGTAGAAATGAGACGTGTTGAAATGTTGAAAAGGATGACGTACAGGCTTGCTGGCTCACTGTACAGGCCTGATGAAGAACCAGCCCTGCTACATCCCAGCTGAAGACAAACACTGGAAACATCCCCACAGCTGCCAGCATCTCTCTCTCTCTCTCCTGCTGGACTGTGTATCAAACACACACTCAGTCCTGGTGGGCTGGGGAGAGCTCTCTAGTGATAAGCATCACTGTTCCAAGGAGAAGCACTTTTCCTTCTGTCTCCACGGCCTGAGAGAGCAAGCAGTCCTCTCGAGAGGGCAGACAGGCTGTTTATAGAGGAGCCCCCAGCTGGAGCTCATCAAACCATCAGTCCCCTACAGCTGTGCCTCCCTAAGTGACCTCTGACTGACAGAGCGTCACCCTTCCTTCACAGCTCTATTACACTGAGCTGCTCCTCTGGAGGAGGGAGAGCAGCAGCAGCACAGGGACAGGCTGCTGAAGAGGCTGTACTGACTGGAGAATAACGGCCCCAGAGCTGTTCAGCTGAAAGGAGCTGAGTTTGTAAAATACTGATTATAGTCAAGCTTACTGTGAGGCAAGGAGGCAGAAATCTTCATAACGGAGATTAATTCCAAGGAAGTTGATGACAGGAGAGGGACCATGTTTTATCTGCAGTGAATCGAAGCCCAGTGTGTTGTAATGAAACTCAGAGGAAAGAAGCTCCTGTCAGAGAGGCCTGGGAACAGTGAACACTGAACACTGAACAGAACACAGGAAGGACTTTGCTCAGCTCTCCTGGGCTGGAGGGAGTGAGGAGAGTGAAGGAGGAGATGGACAAGATGAAGGTCTTCACTTCGTACAGACTGCTGCTGGAGGGAGAGGGAGCATCAAGGAACTGGGAGGAGCAGGGAGAGGATTGATCATCCCGAGGGGAAGTCCTGGGCTTGAGGAGCTGGGAGAGCAGGGCTGGACGCAGGGATCTGAGACACTGCTGGCTGTGCTGAGGAGTCTGGGGCAAAGAGGGGGTGATGCTGGAGGGAGCTGGGAAATAGGGACAACCCCTGAGCTGTGCTGGACAGCAGGGGGCAGCAGAGAGAGATGTTGTGCGATACCTGTTTACTGTCCCAGAGGTAGGATGGTAGGCAGACCTGGAGCTGGGCAGGTGGCTTCAAGAGCAGCTGTATTACAGCTAACATCAGGAATAAGATATAACATATATCATATACTAATACACTTTTGTAAATGACTGTAAAGAAGCTGGCAGCTAGAATTTTGTTTGAAGTTTAAACATGACGAATGCAAAAAGAGAGATATACTGTAAAATACTGTATGATAATTATATTTTTTGAGAAATCAGTGTCACAAACTATTTTAGCTGGGGTAAAAGTCACCACCAGCCCTGAACCCCATTGTTTTTCAGACAAAATACAGACATTGAAATATTAAAGGTAATATTCTTAAACCTACAGACAAACCTCCCCATGTCCAGGTTTCTACTTCAGGACCCCTATAACAGGTCAAACAGCTCCAGTGAACCCATGAGACAAGACTCTGACTGTGTCTGCAGCTGCTCTGAGAGTCACTGGGACCTCAGCAGGACGTGCAGTGGAGACAGGGACTCTGGACGGTCAGGTCTGGCCTGATGCTGTAACACTCTCTCAGGGTGCAGGAGAGGGAGGAGCACCGATAGGCTGAACAGCTTGTTCTTCTCAACAACGTGTCTTCAGTCCATGGTTCTCTGTGCCAGTCTGGAGGAATGCAGAGTGAGAGATCCTCAGTGAAAACAGTCAGAGCTCCTCTCACTGAGGGCAGAGCTGCTCACTGAGTGAAGCTGAGAATCTGAGTGTCTGAGAATATCTGGTGTGAGGAAGGGGAGTTGAGACACTCACTGATCCTCAGTCCTCCTCAGTCACATGTTCTGGATCATTAATGATCTGTTTGTAGATCAGTGAGCTGCTTCTCTTCACTCTGTCAGTATGAGTCTCCAGTTTGTCTCAGTGTGTGTCTGTGTAGAGGCTGAGACTCATGTCAGCTGTGTGCTCTTTCTCTTTCAGAGACGTTTCGGGTTGTTGGTCCAGCTGCTCCTGTGTTTGTTTTCCCTGGTGAAGACGCTGTCCTGCCCTGTTACCTCTCACCAGACATCAGCGCTGTGGACCTAGAGATCCGCTGGTTTAGAGACAATTACAATAACCTTGTTTGTTTATATGAATTTGGGGACTATAACTTTGTTAGACAGAATCCAGCCTACAGGAGACGGGTTGATTTGTTCCTGGATGAGCTCCCCAGAGGCAATGTGTCTCTAGTACTGAGAGACGTGAGACGCTCTGATCATGGACAGTACAGATGTATGGTGCTCTCTGGCCATGGAGATGATGACACTGTTATTGACCTGGGTGTGAGAGGTGAGAGTCTTTCAGTCTGGTTTACTGTCTAAAGAGAGAGTTATATCTGTGATGAGTCACTGATCACATCAATTCTCAGTAATAATAAATAATAACACAGTGATAGAGTAAATATAGATACAGTGCCTTGCGAAAGTATTCGGCCCCCTTGAACTTTTCAACCTTTTGCCACATTTCAGGCTTCAAACATAAAGATATAAATTTTTTATTTTATGTGAAGAATCACCAACAAGTGGGACACAATTGTGAAGTGGAACGAAATCTATTGGATTTTTGAAACTTTTTTAACTAATAAAAAAATGAAAAGTGGGGCGTGCAAAATTATTCGGCCCCTTTACTTTCAGTGCAGCAAACTCACTCCAGAAGTTCAGCGAGGATCTCTGAATGATCCAATGTTGTCCTAAATGACTGATGGTGATAAATAGAATCCACCTGTGTGTAATCAAGTCTCTGTATAAATGCACCTGCTCTGTGATAGTCTCAAGGTTCTGTTGAAAGCGCAGAGAGCATCATGAAGACCAAGGAACACACCAGGCAGGTCTGTAATACTGTTGTGGAGAAGTTTAAAGCCGGATTTGGATACAAAAAGATTTCCCAAGCTTCAAACATCCCAAGGAGCACTGTGCAAGCGATCATCTTGAAATGGAAGGAGTATCAGACCACTGCAAATCTACCAAGACCTGGCCGTCCCTCTAAACTTTCAGCTCAGACAAGGAGAAGACTGATCAGAGATGCAGCCAAGAGGCCCATGATCACTCTGGATGAACTGCAGAGAACTACAGCTGAGGTGGGAGAGTCTGTCCATAGGACAACAATCAGTCTTACACTGCACAAATCTGGCCTTTATGGAAGAGTGGCAAGAAGAAAGCCATTTCTCAAAGATATCCATAAAAAGTCTCGTCTAAAGTTTGCCACAAGCCACCTGGGAGACACCCCAAACATGTGGAAGAAGGTGCTCTGGTCAGATGAAACCAAAATCGAACTTTTTGGCCACAATGCAAAACGATATGTTTGGCGTAAAAGCAACACAGCTCATCACCCTCAACACACCATCCCCACTGTCAAACATGGTGGTGGCAGCATCATGGTTTGGACCTGCTTTTCTTCAGCAGGGACAGGGAAGATGGTTAAAATTGAGGGGAAGATGGATGCAGCCAAATACAGGACCATTCTGGATGAAAACCTGTTGGAGTCTGCAAAAGACCTGAAACTGGGACAGAGATTTATCTTCCAACAAGACAATGATCCCAAACATACAGCAAAATCTACAAAGGAATGGTTCACAAATAAACGTATCCAGGTGTTTGAATGGCCAAGTCAAAGTCCAGACCTGAATCCAATCGAGAATCTGTGGAAAGAGCTGAAAACTGCTGTTCACAAACGCTCTCCATCCAACCTCACTGAGCTCGAGCTGTTTTGCAAGGAAGAATGGGCAAGAATTTCAGTCTCTCGATGTGCAAAACTGATAGAGACATACCCCAGGCGACTTGCAGCTGTAATCGCAGCAAAAGGTGGCTCTACAAAGTATTAACGCAAGGGGGCCGAATAATTTTGCACGCCCACTTTTCATTTTTTTATTAGTTAAAAAAGTTTCAAAAATCCAATAGATTTCGTTCCACTTCACAATTGTGTCCCACTTGTTGGTGATTCTTCACTTAAAATAAAAAAAATTATATCTTTATGTTTGAAGCCTGAAATGTGGCAAAAGGTTGAAAAGTTCAAGGGGGCCGAATACTTTCGCAAGGCACTGTACTTTGCAGTGCTAATGTACAATATTTTTATTACACATTTGAGATGTCACAGTCTAATTTCTCTTTCCTTTTCCTTATAAAGAGAAGATTTTAGGTGCTCTTAATTACTGAAATTCAGTCCTCTCTTTCTCCTAACCTCAGAGTTCAGTTTTATTATATCATATTGGACAGATCTGTAGCCAACAACTTGCCATATTTTTAATTCAGATAAAAGTCTAATGGCTGGAGAACAACAGTTATTTCTCCTCACAAGCCAGAACCACACTGCACACACATTAACACATTCAGTATCAATACAGCACTACATAACACAATACAACACTACACATACACCCAGTCTGCACAGGGAGAGACATTAGAGAGACTGAAGTACCTGTGTTGTGATGTCAGCTCAGTCCACACAGTAACACACTCAGTGTCAATACAAAACTACACAACAGAGCACAACACAGTACAGCACTGCACAACGCAATACTATCAAACATATCCTGAACTGTATATAAAACATAACACATTACAGCAAAACTCAACACAGCACAGAACAACACAACACAACAAAGCACAATACAACTCAATACAACCAAATACAGTACTGCATTAAACAGTTCTACACAATACTATTAAATTAAGTTTTTTAAACAAAACTACAAATTAAAACTGCAGAATTCAATACAACACTACAAAACACAACAAAACATTACACAGCTCAGCACTCATCCAAGTGGATCATTTTCCACACTTATCTGTCTGTGATACTGATCCTGTCTCCTGTAAATACAGACTCACTGATACCTCAACACTCCAGTTCATCAGCTGACAGCTCAACTGTCAACTTGAGTGGAGAAACTTTAAGAGTTATACAGATACTTCAAACTGTTGATTCTAAACACGTCTTTATCATTTCTGTGTTCTGAAATCAAAGCGACAGTGGGCTTTTATCAGCTGTGAAATATGTCCTGTTGTGTCGAACCCACAGCCCTGGGCTCCCAGCCCTCAGTGTCTCTCCACTCCCCTGGAGGAGGTCAGACCCAGCTGCTGTGCAGATCAGAGGGGTGGGTCCCTGCGCCTGCAGTGACCTGGACAGACAGGGATGGACATGATGTGACCTCACTGTCCAGCAGCACAGTGGAGAGGGACAGTCAGGGGCTCCTCAGTGTCAGCAGCTCCATCCCAGTCCAGCAGGAGTCCAACATCTTCTCCTGTCTGGTCAGAAGTGCTCTGCCTGAGCCAGACTGGGGCTCTCAGCTCCACATTCCCAGTGAGTATTGAACACGAACAGTGGAGCTCAGCTGTCACACACCTGAGGTCTCACACACACCCAGGACATAACACACCTGGGCCACTGGGCACAGCCCAGCATAGGAACTAATGATGAAAGGACTCACCTGAACACTCAATACAAAGTGCTGAATCTGTCACGCACATACAATCAGGTGACACACAGTAACTCCACTCTCAATAAGACACTTTCTGTAAATACTTTATCTAATATTCAGAAAAGAAGTATCAATTCTGAAAGGTTCAAGATTAAATTAAAACAACTGATCCTATCTCTGCTTTCTGTGTAGCTAAAGAATCAAGAACATGAAGTATCTCTCATGCTTTATTGAATCTCAGCACTGGGCTTAAAACATGTGCCTGCAATGAATACTAACTACTTACTACATGTATTAGAGTCAGTCTCAATAAGAAACCTCTTATTTTTCTATTTTCCAGGAGACTTTTTCCCTGCGTCCTCTGGGTGGATGGTGGCTCTCTTCTTATTAGCAGCTGTGACTGTAGCAGCATCAGCACTTCTGGTGATCCAGTGGAGAAGAATGGACAGTATGTGCTCATTATAGATGTGTGTCTGAATGTCTGTGTCAGGATGGACTGTAAATGACAGTGTCTGAGCAGCACACCCTACTCTAGATAACAGGAGTCAGTGCACAGACACCCTGTCAAGAGCTGTAGATCCCAGCAGCTCAGCTTCTCAGAATGGGTTATAGAGGGAGATCTACACTGTGGGATGGGTTCCTACCAGTCAGAACCAGAACCGGCCCACAGCAGCTGTCCTTGCAGAGACAGACCCAGCTCCTCCAGTGTCAGAGCTCCTCTGTCTTCAGCTGTGTCTCACTGTGAGTTTCCACCAGTGGAGGTGAATCAGTGTGAAGTTACTCAGCAGCTGTTCCATCATCTATGGGCAACAGTGAACATCTGACCTTCTCCTCTGGGATGGAAACTCAGAGAATCCCAGCACACCCAGGATCTTCCTGCTGGGCTCCTTCCTGATTCTCACCCCCTGGAGAACAGTGTGTTAATGGTTACAGTGACACCAGCGCTGTGTCCAATACTCTCTAGAAACAATCAAAGTGTCTCCATGTTTCCTTGTCCATGTAAATCAGTAACAATATACATCTAATGTAGATTTTAGATCTGAACTCACTGTTCATCCCTCTGCAGCTGTAATCCTAATATTCTGACAGCTGCCCTAGAGGAGATTAACATACAGCATCAAAGTCAGCAGAGCTGATCCCTGAGAATCTCTCCTGCTGTGGTCTGCACTGTCTCAGTGAGGTCATCCTGGAAGATCTGTACAGTCTCTCAGTCTCCCTGTGCCACAGAGTGAGAGAGAGAGTGAGCTGAGGAGAGGAGCTGATCTTCAGTACTGGGCCTCAGTCTCCTCACAGGATCTTCTCCAGCCTGTCTGATACAGCTGCTGGTTAATATATCAGGCTCACACACTCTCCTGAACACACCTCTCTAGACTACAGTCAGTACAGGATCTTCTCCAGCCTGTCTGATACAGCTGCTGGATAATATATCAGGGTCACACACTCTACTGAACACACCTCTCTAGACTGCAGTCAGTACAGGATCTTCTCCAGCCTGTCTGATACAGCTGGTACAACAGGAATCAGCTCAGCAGATCTTACTGGAGCTTCTCTTCACAACCAGCAGGTCTTCCCCACTGAAACCAGCAGTGTCTGTGTGGGAGAGTCTCTCACACAGCTGCTGAAGGGACAGGTAATCAGTGCTGAGCAGGACCAGGGCAGGAGCTGTTATTTATTACTCTGTACAAACACCTCCCTGAGCTCTTAATGACCAGTCAGGACACAGAGGACAGTGAGGACATTAGAAGATAGAAACACACTGTCCCAAGAGACAACAATACTGGAGCTGCTGAAAGGCACAACAATTTAGACTGAATCTAGATGGGGCAGCATTAATGATCAGGGAATTAAAACACTGTCCACTGTCTCAGCTCCATCTCCATGACAGGATGGTGTTATCACAGTGTTTAACCAGGAAGACTCCACAGAGAGAAGAGGGTTTTGCTCTGGACTGTAGAGACCCAGTTAATACAGGACATCATCACAGAGCTGCTGTTACCCTCCTCGCTCTCACAGACCGGACTGCAGTCTGGGCTCAGTACAGGAGCAGGGCTGACAGCAGACCCTGCCTGTAGGTGTGTCAGGTGTCTGTTCTGTATCACATCTGCAGATCACCCTGTAGTCAATAAAGGAATAACTGCTGTAAATCCACATCCCTGAATTCCTCATAACCTCCAGACTCCACTGCTCTGCTCTGTGAAGAACAAGTCTATCTACTGACACAGTGAAGTATTTTGTTTTCCAGTTCTTGCAATTTAAATAACCCAGAATCCACTCTGAGTTCTGAGTAGAGGTCTCTGCTCTAATCTGGACTCATATTCCAGCTTTACTTTGTGTCTGATATTCCTGATGTTTCTTCAGGACAGGAGCCCTTTGTCAGTGTGAGGTTACTGCTGGACAGGGATGCTTTGTGATGTTCATGCTACTGTAGGAGTCACTGTGCTACTGATGTATGTGGTCTGCGGTTATGACTGTGTCCACTGTGTCACAGTTAGATCTACAGAGAGGATACCTGGAGTCCAGAGAGATGATGAGGTAGTGGGTACATACAGTACACTCTAATCACAGTGAGAATGGAATATCTTTTTAACCACAGTTACCCAACTTCTGTGTTTAAACATTACAGAATGGGGTGAAGTGATTCTCATTTATGAGAGATAGGAGGGATCAGTTTTGGGGATGTGGTTTCTATTTTTCTGGGGGATATACATTAAAAACTGAGAGCAGGAGATAACGTCCTTACACAAAGGGTGGTGGGAGAGGGAACAAGCTGCCCAGCCAAGCTGTTGAAGCCGATACCTGCTTCCTTTCAAGACACAGCTGGATGAGATACTAACTTCCACACTGACTGTATGGGCTGCTCCCTTTCTGTTCTTATATCAAGTAAGATGTACTGTATAACACCTGTAATGGAGACAATGCCCGAAGTCGTTGTCCAGTTTCTCCAGCTCTGTTTCTTTGTGTCTGACTCCAGTGTGTGTGTTTGTTTACAGGGGAGGAGAAGCTCAATGGTGAGTGACTGTGAGATGTGTCTGTATTGTCACATTTCTGTAAGTGTCTGTAGATTTGATGTTAATTGTATTTGTATAGCTTTGGCAACACTGATGTATTCATTGGTCGTGCCAATAAAGCATCTTGAGTTGAAATTGAATCAGTTAGACTCTCTGTAGCTTCTCGTTAATTTTCATTAATCATTAATTAAAGTCATTTTAGCAGGAGTTCCTCTGTAAAAGAACAATAACATAGTTTCTATGTATAGAACAGAGTAAAGAAATGATTTTATGATTAAAATATGTACCTAGAAGAATGTTATGTGTTATGTTTCTTGTCATTGATAGTTTAATTCTGGAAGGTGATATTTGCTGCCTGTTTGAGTTTGAATATTTAAACTGATTTGAGAGTCATGAGTGACTGAGAGCCCTGATGGTCTAATAATGTCCTCTTGTTTCCAGCCATTCCTGTCATCCGCACAGAGCTGGGTAAGTACCTCCTGTGTCTGTCAGATCACAGAAGTGAAAATTCAGATGAGGCTGAGCTGTGCTCTATTGTACTGATATGTGCTGACATGTACTGAGCTCCACTGTGATGACCTCTAATGCACTGATACACAGTAAATCCTTCTCTCTGATTCTCCACAAACACACACATGTTCATTAATCTGTAAAATACTCAGATTTCTGAAATCAATAGAAGCTACAGATGAGACAGACAGATTCTGTGACAACAGTGTCTCAAAGAGGAATTTTCTCTCCTCTTGTCTAAAAAGTCTCCTTTCAGACTGACAACAGTCCATCAGCCCCTGTCCTGAGTGAACAGCCTGTATTCTGGACACTGTGGGGTCCTGCCTGTGTCCTGCTGTCACACTCAGTGTCTGTAGTGCTGGAACAACACATCTGAACTGCCTGCTTGTGTTGGGCCAGCTGGGAGCCAGTCTGTGTCAGAATGATGTTATTCTTGAGTCTGTCTGGATCAGGTCTGGTGTGGAGATGTGCTCATCATGGTGTGTGACTGGTCATCTCTCACTGGCCCAGCTCACAGCCAGACATGAAGCAGTGTGAAAAGGACAAATCTGTATCTCATCTCAGGGTGTGATACTGGTCACTGTGGGTATAGGTCACTCAGGCTGTGATACTGGTCACTGTGGGTACTGGTCAGTCAGGGTGTGTGAGAGCAGCAAGTGTTCTCCTCCATGACTTTGCAATGAACAGCTTTAAGTATCAGTATGAAATACCTTCAACGGCTTATTGACTGTCTTATTGACTTACTGACTGAGACACCAGTCTAACAGACACAGCTGTTCTCTCTCACTGACACTGTGATCCCCACTGCAGAGGACACTGAGGATCCTGAATCAACATATTTCACACTGCAGTATAAACTCTAGTATGATATCCGGTAATAAGCAAAATACACTTTTAATACAATAACTTCCTCTTATCTCTCTACAGATGCCATGAAGAGAGATCCCATCCCTAAATCACGTATGAACTGTACACTGTGTGGAAAAAGATCTCTGTGTTCAGACTGACACCACTGATTGTATTGATGTCTTATTACCAGTGTGGAGCCCAGTGTGTGTCTGTGATTAACTGTGTCTGTATCTCTGTGTTCAGAGTGTGTCTGTGATTAACTGTGTCTGTATCTCTGTGTTCAGTGTGTGTGATTCACAGTGTGTGTATCTCTGTGTTTCAGAGTGGCAGTGGCTGTGCAGTGCTGCAGGTAGGTCTGTCTCCAGTTGAAGTTAAAGACACAGTTCAGCAATTGATTGTTAATACTGATGAGTTTTGAGTCACCGTGAGAAATATACTGATGAGAGAGGAAAGAGAAGGAGAAACACTGTGAACTGAGGTTCACTGCAGGTTTAGTTTATACTCCTGTGAAGATCTTCAACATCTTTCACAGTGATCATGTTGTCGTTCAGCCAGTGGAATCATGTCATTGCTGTAGTAGTTGAGATATAAATTCACACAAGTTGTTAAATAATAAAACCTTTTTACACTCAGAGAAGCTGATAGCTTGTAGGAGACTAAATGTGGAGTATTTTAATGCTCAGAGATCACAGATCACATTATGACAGTAATTACGCAACAGATGATCACTGATCAATCAAGTACGGATTAAGAGCTCATTAGATCACAGTCACAACACTCTCTCACTGCTGACCGGATCCCTGTTCACACACCCACCCCATATCACCCAAGGAAATACCTGTCAAATATCTAATAACAACTTAGACAGCGGTGCAGATTCATGTTGTGATGAAACCAAATACTTGATCAAATATTCCACACAGAGACTGGGCATTAAAATGATCCAATCAAAGTGTAAATTAACATGTGACACCAGGCACAAGTCCTCTGTCACACCCTGTTTCTGTGTCTGTAGACAGTAGAATTGAAGAGACAGGACCCAGCGTCTCCCTGGAAAACACTAAACAGCCTCAATCCCCCAGATGAACAGGAGTCGTGCTGAGTGTGTCTGAGTGCCTGTGAATACCCAGGCCATAACCCATAACAGACGAGCTGGGAGACTCTGAAGTAGTGAGGTTGTGGAGTGAATAGAGAAATACAAGTGTCTGTGACAGTGAGTTGAGCAGTGTCAGGGGGAGTGTGTGATAGTGTGTTACTCTATCTGTGTGTGTCCATGTGAGTGTGTGTGTCAGTGTTCATCACTGCCAGTGGAATAACAGAAGAGCAGAGAGTGTTGGGGTCACTGGAGTGTGTGGGTATGCAGGGAACATACAGTAGGAATACAAGTGTGTGATTGTGTGCAGAGCAGTGAGTCTGTATTAGTGTGTTCCTGTATCTGTGTGCATCAGTGTGAGTGTGTGTTACTGTTTTACTGTCTCTGTGAGCAGTGTGCATGAATGACAGTGTGAGTCTGGGTGTTCATCAGTGTCAGTGGGTTTGTCAGTGTAAAAGTACCCAAACTATTTGATTCAGATCTGTTTTCACCCCTTGAGATGAAGAGACAGATTATAATTAATGACACCAGAAAGAGAGTTAATGTACTTCACAGGTACAGACATACAAACGTGTGAATGTGTCCCTGTGTTTCTGTGTGAGAGTTGGACTCAGTGGCAGTGTGATCTCTCAATAGATCATATATGGCCTCTATATGTGACCTTTGTCCTTTGACCTTTTCACCTGTCCACAACACCACATCATACTGGCCATAATAACCCCAGTATTGCCTGTGCTGGACACAGTGTCCAGCAGGGCAGCACAGCTCAGTACTGACCTCTCCTTTCTTCTGTACAGGTATAGGAGGCCCTGTCCCTGACCTGAGTAAGTACTCTGTGTACACTCACAGCTCTGATGGGCTCAGGCCTCTCACTGCCAGTGTGGGGGAAGAGTGTGTGTGGAGTAGCTGAGGGGTATTTAAACTGGAGAACTGGGGGCAGGAAACTCAGAGCAGGGCAATTCTGGTGGAATCAGGAAAGACCAGGGCAATACCAAACACAAAAGTAAAAACACCTCATGGAAGTCACTCTTAAATACTTATATATTACTACAGTATATATCTCAACGTTCAGCATTACGTTTAATAGTTAAAGAGTTACCGAATCATCACTGACATCACATATTTTAGACATTTCTTCAGAAAGACCAGCTGGACAGCAGGGGTGTTGGTTGGGCTGTGTATCCAAACTAACCTGTAACAAGACAGAGGACTGAGGCCAGAGAGTCCAGACAGTTTGCAGCCTCTATATGGGTGAAACAGGACAGGAGAAACTAGAAGAGCTCATCAGCAGGAGTGTGATCGATCACTGATGAACACAGGGGCCCAACAGCTCACTGTATGTGTGGTGTTCACACTGTGTTAAAGGTGATTGGGTAATAACTGGGGATCTCTCCTCCTCTCATGTTAATGTGAGACACTTCCATGGGGATAAAGAATCTGAAATCGATGTGATGACAACAGTTATTCTTTACTGGAGCTCTGTACTGCCTCCATATACTGTATATACTGTGTTCCTGAATACATATATATTCTGAATAGCTTCTGTATCTCTGTGTTCAGAGTGCGTCTGTGATTAAGTGTCTGTATCTCTGTGTTCAGAGTGCGTCTGTGATTAACAATGTCTGTATCTCTGTGTTTAGTGTGTGTCTGTGATTAACAGTGTGTGTATCTCTGTGTTCAGAGTGCGTCTGTGATTAAGTGTCTGTATCTCTGTGTTCAGTGTGTCTGTGATTAACAGTGTCTGTATCTCTGTGTTCAGAGTGCGTCTGTGATTAAGTGTCTGTATCTCTGTGTTCAGTGTGTCTGTGATTAACAATGTCTGTATCTCTGTGTTTAGTGTGTGTCTGTGATTAACAGTGTGTGTATCTCTGTGTTCAGAGTGTGTCTGTGATTAACAGTGTGTGTATCTCTGTGTTCAGTGTGTGTCTGTGATTAACAGTGTGTGTATCTCTGTGTTCAGTGTGTGTGTGTGATTAACAGTGTGTGTATCTCTGTGTTCAGTGTGTGTCTGTGATTAACAGTGTGTGTATCTCTGTGCTCAGTGTGTGTCTGTGATTTACAGTGTGTGTATCTCTGTGTTCAGTGTGTGTCTGTGATTAACAGTGTGTGTATCTCTGTGTTCAGTGTGTGTCTGTGATTAACAGTGTGTATCTCTGTGTTCAGTGTGTGTCTGTGATTAAAAGTGTGTGTATCTCTGTGTTCAGTGTGTCTGTGATTAACAGTGTGTGTATCTCTGTGTTTCAGAGTGGCAGTGGCTGTGCAGTGCTGCAGGTAGGTCTGTCTCCTGGTGAAATCTTACCCTGTGCTGAGGTCTCTGCTCACTCCTTCATGAGTGTCTACAGGCTGAACCTGGCAGATCCACTGACCTTGGATTTGGGAATACGTGTGGAAAATCAGGATCACAGTGGTGCAGTGGAGAGCCATGCTGCCTCACAGTGCTGGAGCCCTGGGTTCAACTCCTGGGGTGCTGTCTGTGTGGAGTCTGCATGTTCTCCCTGTGTCCACATGGGTTTCCTCCAGGGGCTCCAGTTTCCTCCCACAGTCCAAGATGTGCTGGTGTGTCAATTGGCTCTGGGACAGAACTGGCCCTGGTGTGAGTGTGTGTGTCTGTGTGTTTAGATAATGAATGGTGACACAAAATTCTAAGTGGAGCTACAATCACACATCAGTACACCCCCCACACACAGGTCTTTAACTTAAATGGTTATCTATTGCCCATAATTTTGTCTTAACGAAACTTATACAATCTAACTGATAGAGAGATCCTCAACAAGAGCTGAATATTGTGAACAAACCAGCAGTAGTAGGAGGACGGTCCAGTGAAACTCCTCACATCCTGAACTGACCGGGGGGCTGGCCAGGAGTTTACTGTGGCTCCTCTTCAGGGGCTGTGGAGACCCTTCTGGCTCAGAAGCTCACAGGAAACGAGTCTCTTGCTGTAGGAAATTCATGTCTTCAGTGAGTCTTGAGACCTGTCCTCCTCATGAGGTCCCTGACCTTTCTTCACTTGTCCAGGACCTGGAGAATGAGGGTCATCCAGGCACACCGGGCACTCTGACCTGGGCACGCCACTGAGCTCCCTTCCCATCAGCCGCTCAGAGCTGGCTGGGCAGGGCACAGTCCAGAAGGCTGGAGCGTGTGTTGCCACAGCCCCTGACCTCTGGAGAAGGCAGTCTCTGGCCTGACCTCTGGGGACCTCAACTTGCCGGTAGCTGCTGTACAGGTCCAGAGAGCTGAACCAGCGCTACCCTGAGACATAATCCAGCACCTCGTCAGTGTGGCTCACGGGACAAGAGTCCTTCTTGGTGACGTTGTTGAGTCCCTGTAGTCTGTACAGACCAGCAGTGAAGCGTCCTTCTGCAGGGGGAGATCAGGGCCTGTCAGAGGGCTCGATCTCCCCTGCTGCAGTCAGACCCCGGACTGCTTCCTCTGCCTCGGCTCTCTTGTGGATGGCCAGGCGGGGGGAGGGATGCAGATGGGTCTTGCTTCGCCAGTGTCGATGGTGCGCTGAGCTTCGTTTGTACGAGTGCAGTCTTCCTCTCTTCCAGCAAACACATCTGCAAACTCTCGTAGCAGAGTCTTTGGTTGTCCCTGCTCTGCCTCACTCAGTCCCTCTTTGCTGCGCTGAGAAAGCTCCTCCACCATTTTGTCCTCCAGGGAAAGCTCTCTTCACTGGTCTGCAGCAGAACTGCCAGGTTCTCTCCTTCTGTAGTCTGTCTGAGCCAGGCGCTGCCTGTAGGAGTTATACTGTACCTGACCATCGTGATCTTCAGCATGAACACACACCTGCAGACTCACACAGCTGAGCCTTGAAGAGCAGGATCACCAACACATGGCTCAACAAATACAAACAGTGAAAACAGTGAGATCTGGTGGGAAATTAATTATTAGTCCAGCAAACTGATGTCGAAACGAGTAAGGAAAGTTATTGAGGTTAAATCATTCTGTGCAGTAATATCCACAGATGTCCTTCCATCAGCTCTTACAGCCATTCCTGCAGACTGCCTTCATCTAGAACTGACACAAATCATCACTTTTAAAAGATGGCGATCACAGTATTTTTATTACTTTAACCTTTACATTTGACTACATAACGCTAATATCTGTTCCCCCAATTTCTGAATATCCCTGCTTTCCCTTAAGAAATACAATTGTAGAGTCTGATCACAACAAATAAATAACAAATCTGTTCAAATCACACCCAGATGTGACAAAACACATTTAAGACTCTCAAACTATTTAAATATTTTAATATTTTCAGTTCTCTTCACTCCCTGGGATATCTGAAAATTCACTTTTGCATATATAATGCTTTACATACAGCTGTTGATATGCTATAAAATTAGTTTTTAATAAATTATTCTTATGAATAAACACATCAGTAAACTTTATTATTAATAACTGTGGTTTAACTGGTAAGCAATTTTAGTAAATTACCCTTATAAATAAGAACGTTAACTAAGTTAAAAATGTGATTTAACTGGAAAGCAGTTTTAGTTAAACATTACAATACTTTTCTGAGCGACGGACACATGACTTCCTGCCGTAGTGCCGGTGTTGTTTCCCCTCTATTCTCCTGTGATCCAGAGCTCCGCCTGTCCCACACTGAGCTGTCTCCCCATGTGAAGAGGCGCTGGGAGTCAGTCCTGTACTCCAGTCACCTCTAGAGGGCAGCAGCTCTCACTCTGGGCTCGTTGCAGTGGAGAGCAGGTTCAGCTCGGAGCTGCGGACTGATTTCAGCGGCCAAGTTCGTTGCTCTTGGTCTGAAGTTGGCGCGCTAGTTTAACACGGAGCTGTGTGCTGACCGGGGGCTGAGCTCCAGTTCGTGCGCTGGGTCAGTTCGTTACAACTGACCCACAATGTCTGTTTTTCAGCTTTACATACGTATTACACTGATTTGTGTGTAACGAACAAGAAAAAAAGACACACACAAGCTTTGTCTGTTCTCTTTCTGGTTCCCCTGTCTTGTGTAAAGACAACTTCAGCCTTAATTCAGGTGACAGAGTTAAGTACACTGACAGACAGCTCTTAACACACACAAACAACAGATCCTTTTTCTTACTGTCCTCAGCAGCGCAGGAGGAGACAAGCTTGCAGTTACTGCCTGTGTGACTCAGGGCCCTGTTATTGTTAATGAAGTGGCAGCAATTTCAGCTTCTAAGAATTTTGTCTTAATGAGACTTTTACAATCTAACTGATAGAGAGGAACCAGAATAACCATGAAAAGACAGTTTGATCATTTTTCTTGATCGCTGGCCACACAATCCAGACACTTTCTGAAGTGTTTTCTTTATTTTTACCTGCTGCACACAAACAAGCGCCAGTGACTGCAGACGAGTTCAACCCAAACCAGTGATGTGAACCTGTGACTGCAGGCATCACGTGCAAACTGTGACAGAACAGTGGAGAAGAGGAAAACAGGTTTTGTGTAATTAATCACTCGGTTTTATCTTTGTCACTGAATTCCCTGGGTGTCTCAGGACAGGCAGGCCCAGTCCAGCTGAAATCAGCAGACTGAACAGAACTGTAGTTTACTGCAGTGAGCTTCCTGCTGGTGTGAATCCTGATACACACTCTAGACACCTGCATCTGTACTTTCATCTGAGAGAGGAGTGAGATACAGATCATTTCATCCTGTCTGTCTGCTCTCTGATCCACAGCTGATGTGACTCTGGACCCCAATACAGCTCATCCCAATCTCATCCTGTCTGAGGATGGGAAACAAGTGAGACATGGAAAGAAACGGCAAGATCTCCCTGACAATCCAGAGAGATTTGATCCTTGTCCTTTTGTCCTGGGAAAGGATGGGATCACCTCAGGGAGACACTACTGGGAGGTGGAGGTGGGGGAGAAGACTGACTGGGATTTAGGAGTTGCCAGAGAGTCCATCAACAGGAAGGGGAAGATCACACTGAGCCCCCAGTATGGTTACTGGGCTGTTATACTGAGGAATGGGAATGATTACTGGGCAAGCTCTTCCCCTGCTGTCCTCCTCCCCCTGAGCCAGAAGCCCCAGAAGGTGGGGGTGTATGTGGACTATGAGGGGGGACAGGTCTCCTTTTACAATGTGGACAACAGGTCTCATATCTACACCTTCACTGCCCCCTTCACTGAGAAACTCTTTCCACTCTTCAGCCCTGGTCTTCATGAGGGAGGTACAAACTCAGCCCCACTGATCATCTGTCCTGTCAGTCACACAGACTGAATCAGCACACTACCTGTGGGAGGGGCTCTCCTGGAGAAAACAATTATTCTACTCGTTGGTGTCAAACTGTTCTGCTTTCAGTCCATGTTATTGCTCTATTTTCTGTTGTCTCTCCATTAATCATGTCTTTCAGTAAATCAGTAAAATACTGTCACAGCTGTTGTCTTTCTTCACAAGCGACTGTCCTGCCTGGCTCGGGTCCGACTCGCGTCCTGCGGTTGCCCCTGGCAACAGCAACCTTCCCATGAGCTCCCGACCCGTCACTCCAACTGGATCGGGTCGCCGTTCGGTGAATCCCACCTTTCCCACCAGACCCGATCTGTTCCCAGTCCCGTGAATCAGCAGCCTTATTTCGCTATTGTACTTCTTGAAATCCACTTAAGAGGGAATATTAATATGGAATCATGTAACTAAAATAATATAAATTTGGTACTGTAGCTAAAAATATAAGTATATCTAAATGTAAATGTAGCTAAAAACCAAAAGTATAATAACTTCTCTGAGTGTCATTAACAACACTGTTACAAACTGGGTCACAAAACTGGTGAGAATCACAAATTAATTGAGCGGCTTAGTCAATAAGTAAAGTAATTATTCAGATCCCCAACTTGAAAGTGATTCTCCAGAATATACCCAAGAGGCTGGTATAATTAGAGGCACGTGAATTCTTTTTTCTAGCAAACTGTCCTGGAAAGAGTAATAATCCAGGTACACCTGGTTAAACAAATATTTCATAATGAGAACAATACAAACACTACACTACACACAACAACACATACAACACACAAGTTACTCTATGTACAGTACTTCAAGACAAGGCTTTTCAGAGGCCTAACATCCTAAAAACCCCAGACGTCTATTAATCCTGCTCCTTTAAGAGCAGAGGAGCCACACAGCACAGCAGCTCTGGAGGGGAGGAGCTCCCCTGAGTCTCTGTCCTGAAGTGAGAGAGACCTGCAGAGCTGCACCCTGTCGCTGGGAAGAGCTGCTGCCCTGTTTCCTCTTCATGAAGACATGAGCACCTGCTGGACTGGAGCCCTGGCCCTGTGTGAGGAGGACTGAGCTGCGGTGTGTCTGACTGGCAGAGGAGGGAAAGGACAGAGGGAATAAAGAGCTCAGGGAGGGAAAGGCTGGACCTGGAGCTGGACTCTCTCTCCTGCAGCTTCAGCTCTGACACTGCAGGCTCCTTCACTACAATAGAGAGCAGAGCTGCTGTGCTGAGGACTGGGACAGGTCTGGACAGCAGGCAGCCTGTTCCTCTGTGCTGGAGGAGTGTGCTGAGGATTTAGGGACAGATGGAGCTGTTGAAGAGACACTGTAAGTGGTGCCTTTACAGGAAGTTGTGTTTGGCGGGAGAATTAACTTTCAGTTTCGTTTCTGATTCAGACTTCAGTTTCCTGAGTGCTGTTCTCCCCAGTTTAAGCTCCCAGTGACTCACCCAGTCAGTCCAGTCTGGGGTTTCCTGTACTGCAGTATTCTAGTTTCAGTCCAGGTGTGTCTGTTTACCAGTATCTCCAGGTGAGTTTCTTCAGGTGTTTTTCTGCTCTTGTCTGTAGTTTGTGTGTATCTACTGTGTGAGTAAATGCCGGTATATACTGTAATTGTGAGGAAGGGCTGTGTTATTGCTCTGGTCACCCAGCCTGTGTGGCCCTGCATTGTGTAACTTGATGGTGTATTTGTTGTAAATTTATAGATATGTGTTTTGTGTTTAATGTGTTACCTGTTGTGGATCCACAAACTTCTTGTCTTGCAATGTTGGGTCAGGTGACAGAAAAAATGCCTGATCCTGTCAGGCAGTACCCGGTTGGTGCAGAATATTTAGCCTAGCCTAGATGGGGGGACAGAGAGTTTTGTTTGTTCTCCTGTATTGTTTTCTGGAGTTACTCACCTGTATTACTTTTTGCTGTTTGTGTTGTATTGAGATGGTGCTGATCATCTCCTCTGATCGACTCTGTTTCTGCTCAGGAATGGCCTCACCCAGCAGTGTCCTGTCTGAAGAGCAGTTCCAGTGCTCTATCTGTCTGGACACATTCACCAGCCCAGTGTCCACTCCATGTGGACACAACTACTGTCTGGCCTGTATTGGTGGATACTGGGACAGCAGTGATGTGTGTCAGTGTCCAATGTGTAAGAAGAAATTTCCTATAAGACCTGATCTCAGTGTGAACAGAAGCCTGGCAGAAATCACTGAGCAGTTCAAGAGGACCAGAGTCAGCAGTGATGAAGGACTTTGTGCTAAACCTGGAGAAGTGTCCTGTGATATCTGCACTGGGAGAAAACTCAAGGCTGTGAAATCCTGTCTGGTCTGTTTGGCCTCTTACTGTGAGACTCACATGGAGCCTCATCTGAGAGTCACAACATTGAAGAAGCACAGACTGATTGAGCCAGTGAAGAGCCTTGAGGACAGGCTGTGTGAGAAGCATGAGAGACTCCTGGAGCTGTTCTGCAGGACTGACCAGACCTGTGTTTGTGTGCTGTGTACTGAGACTGACCACAAGACACACAGCACTGTCCCTGCAGAGACAGAGTGGACAAAGAAGCAGGTGACCTTTCTTATTTCTCTCTGATAACTTGTACTAATTACTACCACTTTATACATACAGTGTATGACAATCCCAACATTCCCTCACACTGAGCTCACACAGAATGACCCGAATAGACATTAATTTCATATTGACCAGTCCAGTGTCAGTGTGAGTGTCTCTTGTCCAGTCCAGTGTCAGTGTGAGAGTCTCTTGTCCAGTCCACTGTCAGTGTAAGAGTCTCTTGACCAGCTCAGTGTCAGTGTGAGCCTCTTTTGACCAGCCCAGTGTATGAGCACCAGTAGCAGTGAATTCAGTGCCTCTGTTCCCCTGTTTGTCCACAGACTCAGCTGAGGAAGACTGAGGCAGAAGTACAACAGATGATCCAGGACAGACTGAAGAAGGTGGAGGAGATCAAACAGGCAGTGGAGCTCAGCAAAGTGAGTCCTGTCAATCCTTCTGAGTGGGGTACTGCAGGGCTCAGTGCTGGGGTCACTGCTCTCTCCTCCACAGAGAGAGGACACTTAGGAAGACAGGGAAGATACTGTAATGTCATCGTCCATTTAAAGGACAAAATGATGTTTGTGTCTCGATATCAGTTTCCCGCCAGCAGAGGGCACCTCAGTCACAGGTCTGTACCTCAGTCAACAGGGGAAGGTGTAAACCATCTAGAATAACCAATCAGACACCTCCGTGAAGCTGGCCCCCTTACAGAGAGCACAAACGATGAAACCCACCTCATTCGTTAGTGCCATGTTTGCGCAGTTAAAAGTAGTGTTTGTGCTGCTTTCGTTTCCGAGAGATTGTGCCTTGTTTTTCGGGTGATCACGTGACCATGTCAGGTGACTTTCACCTCCAGTGACCCCGTCTGCCCAGTTCAAGCGTCTGTTACTGGTGCGAGAGGAACAATTCTGCAGTTGTGTTTCTCTGTTTGCTGGTGTGGGGGGCGGGGGTGGACTCATCCTGAAACTCATCCTGAAACTCGGTTCACATCATGCCCCTTCTCTCAATGACCGACTTGATTTCGTGTGATCTTCTCTGTTCTCCTGCAGGTTTTGTCTTCACACCTTTCTTCACCCTTCTGCACTTGGCACTTCCTGAGCGGGCTCTCTGCTCCTCCTGCCTCCTCCCCTCTCCCAGCTTCTGTTCTCCTGTGCTCTTTAATCCTTGCTGTCTGCCGTCTTTCTCACACCTGAAGAAGGCTTCACAGACGAAACGTTGTGTTTTTTCTCTTCTCTTTTCAGCCTGGAATAAACCTTTTACTTGTTCCTTTACATCTGCAACTGTTCTGATTAGGGTGTGATATCGGTGACAATTTCTAATTTTCCTGATTGCACAAACGCACAGAAGATACTGGTATTAAAACCAAAATCCATCGCCGCCCCCCACCCGGTCACACAGAGAAACACAACTGCAGAACTGTTCCTCTCGCACCAGTAACAGACGCTTGAACTGGGCAGACAGGGTCACGTCACCCGGGCATGGTCACGTGATCACCCGACAAACAAGGCGCTATATCTCGGGAACGAGAGCAGCACAAACTCTACTACCTGTATCAACGGCTCAAACGCAGCACTAACGATTGAGGCTGGGCCGGTTCCCCAACGACATTGTAGGGGGGCTGGACAAGGTCACCCCCTAAAAAAGAAGACTTTATAAATAAGGAACGAGAGCAGCTGGGAAGTTACTTTCATAGGCAAAAACCGGCACAAACGCAGCACTAACGAATGGGACCGGTTTGGTTTCCCTATGGGGGGCTGAGTGGCGTCATGACCCAGATAAAACAAGGCGCTATATCTCAGAAACAAAAGCAGCACAAACGAATGAGGTTGTTTTCATCGTTTGTGCCGTCTGTAGGAGGGCTGTGCTTACCACCACACCTCCAGCTCATCTGTGATGTGGCCTCTGTAGGCATTAAGAGTTTACTGCTTAGTAGAAGTCTGGGGGGTTTCTGGTTGATTAGGATGCTGGGTCTCTGAAAAGCCTTTTTTGTAAATACTGTACAGTACATAGAGAGTAACTTGTGTGTTGCATGTTTTGTTTTGTGTCTAGTGTAGCTTGTGTCTTCTCATTGTAAGAAATATTTGTTTACAAGAGGATTATTACTTTCCAGCAAATTCCTGCCAGAGAACAAGGAATTCACGTTATACAGAACAGTTGTGGATCCCAGCCGCTCGGGTATACTCTGGAGAATCACTTACAAGTTGGGGGTTATGAATATTTTTTTCACTTATAGACTAAACCGCTCGGTCAATTCCTGATTTTCACCATTTTCATAACCCCCCCAATTATAACTACAGTATATGATAATCAGACTTTCTGTGTAGAGGGGCTGCTGGTGAAGATTGTGTCACCCAGGTGGGGCTACACTACAAATGCTGTCCTTCCTGTATGTAGACCTTGTGGACTGGGATTAAAATCTGTATATACATGCAAATAATTACTTATTTCTGACATGTCAATATTATTTCATTAATTCCTGTTACGTCATGAAGTCTCCTGGTGTCTCCTCAGAGCTGTGCCCAAAGAGAGATTGGGGACAGTGTGCAGGTCTTCACTGCTCTTCGAAACTCCATTGAGAGGAGCCAGGCTGAGCTCATCAAGCTGATAGAGGAGAAGCAGAGAGCAGCAGAGAGGAGGGCTGAAGGGATCATTAAAGAGCTGGAGCAGGAAATCACTGAGCTAAAGAGGAGAAACACTGAGCTGGAGAGGCTCTCCCACACTGAGGACCACATCCACTTCCTACAGGTCAGCACACACTGTAGAGAGCAGATACAGTATCTACAGAGAGCAGAGAGTCCTACAGGTCAGCACACACTGTAGAGAGCAGATACAGTATCTACAGAGAGCAGAGAGTCCTACAGGTCAGCACACACTGTAGAGAGCAGATACAGTATCTACAGAGAGCAGAGAGAGCTCACTGTGTGACTCTTAGTGATCTATACTGGGCTCTAGGTTTCAGACTCACAGGTGACTTATTGCCTTAGAAGGCTGTGACCCCCCATGACTCTGAGTCTCTCCTGCTGTAGAGTTTCCCCTCCCTGTGCTCCCCTCCACACCCCAAGGACTGGTCTGACATCACTGTTCACCCTGATCTCTGTCTGGGGGCTGTGAGGAGGGCTGTGTGTCAGCTGGAGGACAGACTCAGAGAGGAAGTCAAGAGGCTCTCAGAGAAAGGTTTGTGTTTCACTCCCTTTCCTTACTGATTCAACAAAATAATAAAAAAATCACTGTTTTAATGTCAATTAGAAAATGTAAGTTTTGTATTTCATGGTTCATAATTGATTTAAAGATTAGCTTTTCATTTAATTCAAATTCAAAGTTTTATTTTATCATATTTATATTCAGCTTTCCTTAGTATCAACAAAATAAAATCAAAAACTTAAAGTGTTTAAGTATCAGTTAGGAACTTTTTATTTCACACTATATTTATTTGATGTTTTTATTTCAATTTTTCATGTCATGGTTATTAATTGATTTATAGATTTTATCTTGTCATAATTTAACTCATAATAGATGCACATTGTAATCATGTTTACCAAATTCATATTTATACTTTACTCACCTCCCCCTGACTGTATCTGGACACAAGATCCTCATGACTGTGTTTTTCAATCATAATCTCCTGACAGATTAGTGGGGTTTTCTTCAGGATCAGTAGTTTGTTCCAGTGCAGCTGCATGAGCTGTCAGTGTCTCTTACAGACCCACAGCTCCACTGGCCAGACAACACACTCCTGTGTGTTACTGTCCTGCCTGAGAGATCAGCACAGCACTACAACACACAACACTGCACACCTGGAGACCAGACTCCAGCAGGAATGTGCTCTCAGCTCTCTAACATCTTTCTCTCTGTTTGCAGAGTTTGAGAGGCTTCGCAAACATGCAGGTGAGTCTGTTGTCACTGACAGGAACTTGTCATTTACAAAGGTCACGGCAGGGTCACAGGGGTCAATACAGGCTCTTACTCTAACAGGGGGACATGTTGTAACTCCTGCTTTATACACAGCTGATGTGTTTAATGTTGTGATCAAAGTCCCTCTGATGGGCTTTGTCCTTATCAGGACTGATGAGGAATTGGACCCCAACACTGTGGCACACAGTGGGGACACCAACACTGACCCATGTCTTGGGATCCCCAATACACAGATTGAAGACCCCATCACTGTGTCAGGACTGCAGTTCTCCTTTACATCATTGTGAAACAGAGGATTGTAATCCTGTTAAACCTGTAAACTAGAATCTACACTGACAACTAGGAGCCTGCAGACACACAAGTCACTGAACACAACAGCCTGAGACAGGAGCTCGAAATTCACTAACTGTGAGAGACTAAGAGGAGAGGAAGGACTTGTTAAGGGAGGAAGAGGGTGAAATGAGAGCAGAGAAGAGGGAGAGAGACAGGATGTCTGTCCCTCTGCTCCTCCAGATTGAGGTGTGACAGTGAAGCAGCCGGTCCCACTGAAGGACACCCAATGCTCTCCAGTCCACACTGGACACAGGCACACAGCCTCAGGCACTGGAGGATGAGCTCTGGAACAGACACCTTTACAGATAGAGTGGTGGGAGACTGGAACAAGCTGTCTAGAGTGTCTGCCCCAGTCCTTCTGGTGGGCGGCAGTGAGCTGTGTAGCAGGTGTCAGATTGAAGCAGTAACCCATCACTCTGGGGATGTACTGGAGTCTCCCAGTCTTATGGATCCCTAAACACTGGCACACCTCCCTGAAGACAGCTGACTCTGAGCTCCTCCCCTGGTCAGTATGCAGCTCCTCTCGTGAACATGCAGCAGGGTGTGTGGTTTCTCTCAGCACAGCTGAGCTCCTGGCTCAAGTAGAGACGCCATCACTGCTGGTATCTGTGTCTGGGTTGAATGGGCTCTCTGGGTCCAGCTGAGCCAACACTGGAGACTCTGCAAGGACAGCTCTTGCTGTTCAAAAGCACATTGACAGTCTTCACCCCAGAGGGAAGATGCTGCTCTATGTGTGAGAAATATAAGGAGCTCAGCAACATCAGCAAACTAGGGGTCAAACCAGCAGTAGTAGGATGCCGGTCCAATGAAACTCCTCACATCCTGAACTGACCGGGGGGCTGGCCAGGAGTTTACTGTGGCTCCTCTTCAGGGGCTGTGGAGACCCTTCTGGCTCAGAAGCTCACAGGAAATGAGTCTCTTGCTGTAGGAGATTCATGTCTTCAGTGAGTCTTGAGACCTGTCCTCCTCATGAGGTCCCTGACCTTTCTTCACTTGTCCAGGACCTGGAGAATGAGGGTCATCCAGGCACACCGGGCACTCTGACCTGGGCACGCCACTGAGCTCCCTTCCCATCAGCCGCTCAGAGCTGGCTGGGCAGGGCACAGTCCAGAAGGCTGGAGCGTGTGTTGCCACAGCCCCTGACCTCTGGAGAAGGCAGTCTCTGACCTGACCTCTGGGGCACCTCAACTTGCCGGTAGCTGCTGTACAGGTCCAGAGAGCTGAACCAGCGCTACCCTGAGACATAATCCAGCACCTCGTCAGTGTGGCTCAGGGGACAAGAGTCCTTCTTGGTGACGTTGTTGAGTCCCTGTAGTCTGTACAGACCAGCAGTGAAGCGTCCTTCTGCAGGGGGAGATCAGGGCCTGTCAGAGGGCTCGATCTCCCCTGCTGCAGTCAGACCCCGGACTGCTTCCTCTGCCTCGGCTCTCTTGTGGATGGCCAGGCGGGGGGAGGGATGCAGATGAGTCTTGTTTCACCAGTGTCGGTGGTGCAGTGAGCTTCGTTTGTACGAGTACAGTCTTCCTCTCTTCCAGCAAACACATCTGCAAACTCTCGTAGCAGAGTCCTTGGTTGTCCCTGCTCTGCCTCACTCAGTCCCTCTTTGCTGCGCTGAGAAAGCTCCTCCACCATTTTGTCTGATTTTGTTGTGGTCTTGAAGGCCGAGCCCCTGTCCTCAGTTTCAGGATGCTGCTCCCTCGCACCGTGGGTCAGTGTCTCCTGGCTCAGGGGGAGTCTCTGGGGTCCCTGCTGTATCTCCATGGTAACTCTCGGCTGCTCTGGAGCTGTTGCACTGGTACCCAGGAGGAGGTGTGGCCCCTCGCTGCTATTAGCTTGAGGGCCACTCAGCATTTCCTGCTGGCACTGCTCTCGAGACGCACGGTTCTGCACAGAGGAGTTCAGTACCAGTGACTCCATCCTCTCACCTGGCCATCCAGGGAAAGCTCTCTTCACTGGTCTGCAGCAGAACTGCCAGGTTCTCTCCTTCTGTAGTCTGTCTGAGCCAGGCGCTGCCTGTAGGAGTTATACTGTACCTGACCATCGTGATCTTCAGCATGAACACACACCTGCAGACTCACACAGCTGAGCCTTGAAGAGCAGGGTCACCAACACATGGCTCAACAAATACAAACAGTGAAAACAGTGAGATCTGGTTGGAAATTAATTATTAGTCCAGCAAACTGATGTCGAAACGAGTAAGGAAAGTTATTGAGGTTAAATCATTCTGTGCAGTAATATCCACAGATGTCCTTCCATCAGCTCTTACAGCCATTCCTGCAGACTGCCTTCATCTAGAACTGACACAAATCATCACTTTTAAAAAGATGGAGATTACAGTATTTTTATTTCTTTAACCTTCATATTTGACTACTTAAAATTAATATCTGTTCCCCCAGTTTCTGAATATCCCTGCTTTCCTTTAAGAAATACAATTGTAGAGTCACATCACAACAAAAAATAACAAATCTGTTCAATTCACACCCAGATGTGACAAAACACATTTACTGTAAGACTCACAGCCTATTTAAATATTTTCTTATTTTCAGTTCTCTTCACTCCCTGGGATATCTGAAAATACACTGTCGCATACAAAATATTTTACACACAGCTACTCATAAAGATGTACAATAAATTTCATTGTTAATAAATTACTTGTATTAATAGACATTAAATACACTAATAGATACAGTAACATTAGTTTTTAATAAATTACTCTTATGAATAAACACATCAATAAAGTTCATTAATAATAAATGTGATTTAACTGGAAAGCAGTTTTAGTTAAACATTACAATACTTTTCCAAGTGACGGACACATGACTTCCTGCCGTAGTGCCGGTGTTGTTTCCCCTCTATTCTCCTGTGATCCAGAGCTCCGCCTGTCCCACACTGAGCTGTCTCCCCATGTGAAGAGGCGCTGGGAGTCAGTCCTGTACCCCAGTCACCTCTAGAGGGCAGCAGCTCTCACTCTGGGCTCGTTGCAGTGGAGAGCAGCTTCAGCTCGGAGCTGCGGACTGATTTCAGCGGCCAAGTTCGTTGCTCTTGGTCTGAAGTTGGCGCGCTAGTTTAACACGGAGCTGTGTGCTGACCAGGGGCTGAGCTCCAGTTAGTGCGCTGTGTCAGTTCGTTACAACTGACCCACAATGTCTGTTTTTCAGGTTTCCATACGTATTACACTGATTTGTGTGTAACGAACAAGAAAAAAAGACACACACAAGCTTTGTCTGTTCTCTCTCGGGTTCCCCTGTCTTGTGTAAAGACAACTTCAGCCTTAATTCAGGTGACAGAGTTAAATACACTGACAGACAGCTCTTAACACACACAAACAACAGATCCTTTTTATTACTGTCCTCAGCAGCGCAGGAGGAGACAAGCTTGCAGTTACTGCCTGTGAGATTCAGGTCCCTGTTATTGTTAATGAAGTGGCAGCAATTTCAGCTTCTAAGAATTTTGCCTTTATGAGACTTATACAATCTAACTGAAAGAGAGGAAACAGAATAACCATGAAAAGACAGTTTGCTTATTTTTCTTCTTGTGAAATAATGTATCCATCAGTATAGAGATGCCCTCAGCCGTGTGATCTGCACACAGTTGATCATCAGGTCTCCTTCAGATTTAAAGACACTTTCTCCCACAGGAGCCAGACTCTCGCAGTGTGAGAGCTCTGCACACGCTCACAGCTCATCTCAGCCGGGCTGGGCCTGTCTGTCCTGACCAACCCAGGAGACTCCATTTCCACAGGTCCGCCTGCCCAGTTTCTCCAGTCATATCAGAGCACATCCAGAGCATCTGGACCGGTCCTGTCCACACTGTCATGTCCACTATACGCTGGCCACACAATCCTGACGCTTTCTGAAGTGTTGTCTTTATTTTTACCTGCTGCACACAAACAAGCACCAGTGACTGCAGACGAGTTCAACCCAAACCAGTGATGTGAACCTGTGACTGCAGGCATCACGTGCAAACTGTGACAGAACAGTGGAAAAGAGGACAACAGGTTTTGTGTAATTAATGTATCAACAAATCAGTTTTATTTTGTCACTGAATGCCCTGGGTGTCTCAGAACAGGCAGGCCCAGTCCAGCTGAAATCAGCAGACTGAACAGAACTGTAGTTTACTGCAGTGAGCTTCCTGCTGGTGTGAATCCTGATACACACTCTAGACACCTGCATCTGTACTTTCATCTGAGAGAGGAGTGAGATACTGATCATTTCATCCTGTCTGTCTGTTCTCTGATCCACAGCTGATGTGACTCTGGACCCCAATACAGCTCATCCCAGTCTCATCCTGTCTGAGGATGGGAAACAAGTGAGACATGGAAAGAAACGGCAAGATCTCCCTGACAATCCAGAGAGATTTGATACTGTTGTCAGTGTCTTCGGAAAGGATGGGGTCACCTCAGGGAGACACTACTGGGAGGTGGAGGTGGGGGAGAAGACTAAGTGGACATTGGGAGTCGCCAGAGAGTCCATCAACAGGAAGGGGAGCATCACAGTGAGCCCTGAGGATGGTTACTGGACTGTGTGGCTGAGGAATGGGAATGAGTACGAGGCTCTTGATGACCCCTCAGTCCTCCTCCCCCTGAGCCAGAAGCCCCAGAAGGTGGGGGTGTATGTGGACTATGAGGGGGGACAGGTCTCCTTTTACAATGTGGACAACAGGTCTCATATCTACACCTTCACTGCCTCCTTCACTGAGAAACTCTTTCCATTCTTCAGCCCTGGTCTTCATAAGGGAGGTACAAACTCAGCCCCACTGATCATCTGTCCTGTCAGTCACACAGACTGAATCAGCACATTGTCTGATTCTCTCTCCTGGAATGTAAATCATTTAGTCTTTTTCATTTGAAATTGTTCTTCTGTTTCTTCTGTGTTGTTTTCTCCACCCACTGCTGGGCATGTCCACATCTGCTCTCAACGCTACTCGTTCAGTCACCAGAAACAACATCACCTGTGGGAGGGGCTCTCTTGGAAAATGAAATTATTACTCGCTTCTGTCAAACTGTTCTACTTTCTACTTTCAGTCCATGTCATTGCTCTATTCTGTTTGCTCTGCATTAATCATGTCTTTCAGTAAATCAGTAAAATTGAGTCACAGTTGTTTTCTTTATCTCTCACCTGTAAATTCTCCAGATTCATGGCTGACTAGCTGGGTCACCATCAGACACAGACTAACACGTCAGCTGAATGCCAGTCGCTTTCTACATGATGGACATTGCTGCTTCACTGTCATGGCCTGGACTCAGATAGAACTATTTCTGTATTAAATAAACTCTGAAATTCTGAATATTTGACATTTGGTCTTCATATTCATCTTCATCATGATTTAATGTCAGCAGCTATATCACCCTGAAACTCACCCCTGTCAGCCCCCTGAAGCTCAGCAGGTGTGAGCCTGGTCAGTACCTAGAGGGGAGACTCCTGGGAAAGCTGAGGTTGCTGCTGGAAGAGGTGTTAGTGGGGCCAGTAGGGGGCGCTCACCCTGTGGTGTGTGTGGGTCCTAATGCTCTAGTATAGTGACAGGGACACTAGACTGTAAACAGGCGCCGTCCTTCGGATGAGACGTAAAACCGAGGTCCTGACCTTCTGTGGTCATTAAAACCCCAGGGTGTTTCTCAAAAAGAGTAGGGGTGTTACCCTAGTGTCCTGGCCAAATTTCCCCCCTGTCCTTTACCAATCATGGCCTCCTAATAACCCCCCTCTCTGAACTGGCCTCATCACTCTGCTCTCCTCCCCACTGAGAGCTGGTGTGTGTGAGCAGACTGGGGCATCATCCAAGGGGGGGCTGCACACTGGTGCTGGTGGAGGGGATCCCCATTACCTGTAAAGTGTTTTGAGTGGAGTGTCCAGAAAAGCACTGTATAACTCTAAGGAATTATGATGATGATGATGATGATGATGTAGATTCCTATGTCATGAATGTGCTTGTGATTTCTGTCATCTATCACAGTGTGGAGAATCCCAGGCTCTCTCTGTAGGCTGATCAGCTTTCCAGACCCTGTGATTGGAGGAAGACAGAAAACAGCACAAACACTTGTATTCTGTCCACTTTGTAACTTTGTAACAGTTGTGTCAATTTCAAAACACCTGTCCGGTCCAGGCACTGTAACAGGCGCCTGGTCTGTCTGTCAGTGTCCAGCTGTCTGTGGTCACTTGGCCACCCTACTGGGCTGCTTGTTCCAGAAACCTGCTGCTCTCGGTGTTGAGAGGATTGTCCAGCCCTGGTGCTGGAGGTCATGTCTGTCATCTGAGCTCAGTTAACAATGACCTGCAGCTGCTCTTTACTTCCTGAACTGAGTCAGAACAATCAGAACACCAGCAGACACACTGACCAGCCCCTCCAGGACCAGGACTGGACAGCCCTGCTGCAGACACACTGACTGATCCCTCCAGGACCAGGACTGGACAGCCCTGCTGCAGACACACTGACCAGTTCTCCAGGACCAGGACTGGACAGCCCTGCTGCAGACACACTGACCCCTCCAGGACCAGGACTGGACAGCCCTGCTGCAGACACACTGACCCCTCCAGGACCAGGACTGGACAGCCCTGCTGCAGACGCACTGACTGACCCCTCCAGTTCCAGGACTGGACAGCCCTGCTGTAGACACATTGACTGACCCCTCCAGGACCAGGACTGGACAGCCCTGCTGCAGACACACTGACCAATTCTGGACCGGGACTGGACAGTCCTGCTGCAGACACACTGACCAGTTCTCCAGAACCAGCACTGGACAGTCCTCCTGCAGACACACTGACTGACCCCTCCTGGACCAGGACTAGACAGCCCTGCTGCAAACACACTGACCAGTTCTCCAGAACAAGCACTGGACAGTCCTGCTGCAGACACACTGACTGACCCCTCCAGGACCAGGACTGGACAGCCCTGCTGCAGACACACTGACCAGTTCTCCAGAACCAGCACTGGACAGTCCTGCTGCAGACACACTGACTGACCCCTCCAGGACCAGGACTGGACAGTCCTGCTGCAGAAACACTGACTGACCCCTCCAGGACCAGCACTGGACAGCCCTGCTGAACACACTGACCAGTTCTGGAGCGGGAGTGGACAGGCTCACAGACACACTGACCAGTTCTGGACTGGGAGTGGACAGGCTCACAGACACACTGACCAGTTCTGGAGCGGGAGTGGACAGGCTCACAGACACACTGACCAGTTCTGGAGTGGGAGTGGACAGGCTCACAGATACACTGAGCAGTTCTGGCCTGGGAGTGGACAGGCTCACAGACACACTGACCAGTTCTGGACTGGGAGTGGACAGGCTCACAGACACACTGACCAGTTCTGGAGTGGGAGTGGACAGGCTCACAGACACACTGAGCTGCAGGACAGCAGTGCTGTAAAGTGCCTCCTGTTATCAGCCCTCAGTGCTCTTGATAAAGTCATTTCCATGTCACTCAGGTTGTCTGTGAAACAGCAGCTTCAGCAGAGCTGGTAGCTCTAGCAGCTGAGAAACACAATAAACACAAAATATAATATTGTTACAAATGGGGGACATGAAAATGGTGAATAACAGGAATTGACAGAGTGGTTTAGTCAACAAGTAAAATAATTGATCATAACCCCCAAGTTGTAAGTGGTTTGTCTAGAACTGGGGTTTTTATCCTGGGGGTCGTGACCCCCATGAGGGTCACACAATAGGCAGCAGAGACAGAATCAACCTAAGGTTAACACACACACTAGAGTGATAAACGGGACACGTCCGCAGATTCAGGGTGTTTACACATCAATGGACAGTAACAGAGGTAAACAGTTCGCTGTTGTACACAGCTGCAGGGTTCAGACTGTTTCCACCAGCAGGGTGACTCAGTGGACCCAGCGAGGCCGCTACATTCATTCCTATCGGTGGGCCTTGACTGTGTTTATATTCGTAGCACTTTCTTCTTCTGCGCAAGGTAGTAGTGATGAGCCCAGCAGTGGAGCGGTTTTAATAGGTGAGACTGGAGGAGTGAGAGCTGAAGATAATGTGGAGAAACGCACAGCTGAAAACAATGAGAAAATCTGACGAACAGTCCCTAGAGTAGGGATTCACACCGTACGATTTGTGGTGAAGTGTTGGCTCAGGAAAGCCTCAGGCCCTCCAGACTGCTACACCACCTGCAGACCAGACACTCAGCCTTGCAGTCTAAACCTGTTGAGTGTTTTGAACGAAAGCTACAGGAGCTGAGAGGCCAACAATCTGCCCTCCAAAGAGCTGTGAACTGTGAGCCAGAAGCCACTTCAGTGTCTTTCCTCATAGCTAACTGGACTGCCCAAACTGGGAAGCCACACGTTAGGTGGGACTTTTTCCCCTACTGTGCTCTAAGGAAACGGTTTCAATCCTGTGTGGGAAAGTGCTGCAGAGCAGCTGGCAGTGATACCAGTGTCAATGATACCAGTGTCAATGATACCAGTGTCAATGATCCCGTGTCTGACCACATTGGGCGTATGTCAAGAGACGTGGAAGAGCAGGTGATCTCTAGGATAAGATCTAGTGTGTAGTTTTCTTTACAACTTGACGAGACCACTGGTGTCTCTGGAGATGCACACCTGCTTGTTTACACCAGACTTGTTGAAGAGGGAGACATGAATGAGGATTGTTTGTTCTGTTGTCCTCTTCCTGAGCGCGCCACTGTATCGACGTTTCCTTCTGCTGGACACATCTGTCTGTGAGCATGAAACTGACTGGAACAAGCGTGTGGGAATCTGCTCAGGCTGGCAGACAGAGGGCTGGTCTGAAAGTACAGCTGGTGATCCCTTCGCTCTGTGTGTGCTTGTGATGTGTGATTCATAGAAAATGCCCCCTGAACTCAAACAAGGAATGGATGAAACTGTTCGTCCGGTAAATTCCATCAAGGCCAGAGCAACAAGCACACGAGTTTGAAAGATTATTCCAAACAATTCAGCACAGGATGACTGGAGAGGCAGCCTTTTGCTACTACTAATAAATAAAGTGCTTTTTTTTTCTACTCAAAATATTTTTGACCAAAAACGGTCACACTCTCAAAAAGGTTAAGGACCCTGCTCTAGAATATAGTCGAGAACAGTCAGAATAGTCGCTGTTGGAATAGAGAGAGACACGTGAATTCTTTGTTCATTGGCACAGTTTTAGTGAAAAGAGTAATAATTAATGCACACTGGATTAAACAAATATTTATTCATTTAAATTTTTTATTATTTTTATATTAAATATGTCTCTGTGCATATCTGGATGTCACAAAATAAATGATACAAGGGTATCTTATACCCATGAGACCCAAGATCCCTAAAAACACAGAACAGCTCTCTCTCTCTCGCAGGGTTCAGATACTGAGCTCCAGTCAGGTTTGGTCTGGATGATCATGAAGTCGGAGCTCTCGCCTGGCGTGAGATCAAGTCCCAACTCCTCTGGACTCCTCTCTCTCTCTCGTGGTCTGACCTTCTTTCTCTTCTGTGAATTTACAAACTTATGTACAAGCATTTCATAAACTTAATATTTCAATCCAAACCTGAATCCACAAGCTGAGGAAGTCTAAGAAAAGCTGCAGTAAGTGTCAGCAATGTCTGAAGAGAAGTGCATGTGATGCTGTAAGCTGATTGAATAAGTATTCAGACATGTGAGCTCAATATTTGTATCTTGGGCACCACTGGGCCACTCCAGGCCTCTGTCTAATTATGAAGCCCCTCCAGTGGAGCTCTGGCCTTGTGCTTTGGCTCAGTGTGCTGCTGAAGTGTGAGTTCAGCTCCAGCCTCAAGTCTTTAGGAGACAGAAACACACTTCAGTCCCATATTTTTGTGTACTTTGCTCCGTCTGGTTTTCCTCCAGTCCCACACATTCAGACCAACAGGTTCCAGTCTGGTCTGATCCCACAGCAGCCTTCTCACCTGCCTGCAGGCTCAGGGAGCTGCTGGGCTGCAGGCTGCCTGCAGGGGCTGGATGTGTCTTTCTTCAGCCCCATACGAGCCCCTGGTGGACGCCCAGGACACTGATACCCACCTCCTCCCCTCCCATCCACTCCGCTCTGTCAAAAGCACCACTGGCCTGATGGAGGCCTCCACGACCAGTCTAACCAGTTACCTCTTTGTGTGGCTGCCCAGTGTGGAGGGACAGTGGGGTCTGGGTGCTGACAGGACCTATTTAAAGTGGGGAAATGGGGAGCAGGGGGCTCCCAACAGGGCAAAACTGGGGAGTCAGGAAAGCCCTGGGCAGCACTAATAAACATCTGTTAGATCTCAGTTCTTACAGCATCAGCAATAGAGAGCAAGAGCTCATCAGGAGTCCATCATTACTGAGGAGCTGTGACGTTATAGGAGTTACTGGATCATGGCTGGGGAAGGATGAGCTGGATCAGTACAACATTGGAGACATTTCTTCAGAAAGACACGCTGGACAGAAGGGTGTTGGTTGGGCTGTTTATCCAACCGAACCTGTAACAAGACAGAGGACTGGAGCCAGGTGACCCAGGAGTTTACAGCCTATATGGGTCAAACTGGACGATAGAAACTGTAAGAGCTCAACACCAGCTGTGTGTTACAGATCACTGACGCACACAGGGACACACAGAGCTCACTGTAGGAGGACATCAGGAAGGAGACATGATGTTAATGGGGGATCGCACCCCTCTCATGTAAATGTGAGACATTTCTTGTATTTGTAATTTTATATTAAACAATATTTTTTAATTAAAATAATTTTATAAATATGAATAAATACTAACTATAAGTTTATATTATTTAAATATTAACTTACTGAAATTTAACATTAATTACTTGTTATTATTTTTTATTTATACAACACTTTAATGAAACAGGTCAGGATGTTTGATCAGTTGGACCAGCCTGTGGAAATGACCTCAGATCTCCCTGACCACCATTGCGTCTGGACCAGTATTCAGACAAGCTGTGAACTGGGCCCTGTGCTGTGATTCAGGTCTGTAGGATGACGATGTCCTTCACTGTGACACTGAAACTCCAGGATCTGTCACCTGAACTGGTCTGGGGTCACTTTCACACTGAAATCAAGACAAATGCAGCTGAGCTCCTGGGTTTTTACACCAGTATGTCTGCAGGTTCTCTGGTCGTTTATCTTACAGTCTCTAGATAGAGACGAGTTAAGGAGAGCATCACTGATCTCCTCTGTTTCCACCAGCTCTTTCCCAGGAGGTCATTTTAATGAAGACAGTGACCAGAAAGGCCAGTGCAGTTAAACTGGTCCTGCTGGTAGTGTTGAGGTGGGTGTGGACTGTGGAGGAGTGGGAGACAGAAGGAGTCACATTCGATCTGTGGGTTGAAGTGATCTGTCCTGTTGTCTTCAGGATCCCCTCCAGCATCCCTGTCCTCACTCACTGGTGTCAGAAAAGACTGCACAGTCCTCCTCTTCCTCTTCTGCTCTTCTCTTGACTCTTCTCCCTAACTCCTCCCTCTCTGGACACTTGAGGATTCAATCCAGTTCACTCTGTGTCTCCCACTTCTCTCTGCTCACGTTTCCACTGCATCTCCACTCTTCACTCTCACTCTTCACTGAGCACCAGATCTTCACTGGCTGTCCCAGCTGACCGGGTGCAGCCTGTGTGTGAACAGCTCTCATGTCCCTGACATGGCAGCGCAGGTCTGCTGGCTCCTCTCCCCTCGTGCTGAGAGAGCTCCTGTCTGTGCGGATGGGAGACCAGGGGCCTGTGGACTCAGCCTGTGCTCCCTGTCTCTCTCAGCTGTGGGGAGACGATACGCCGCTGCCTCACTCCTGCAGCAGCAGTGCCTCAGCTCAGTCCTGCTTGAACAGCCCCTCTGCTCCTGCAGCACACTGGGAGCCTTTCATGGGGCCTGAGAAATGAGCCACCACACAGCCATCTGCCCAGAATCGAAGCTGTATCTCCTCAAGCAGCCCTGGATTTCGGACTCCCACAGGCCTGGAAGACAGACCAGCCCTCTAGCAAAAACACTCCTGTTCCTTCCTGCTGGAGCCGAGATGGAGACAGAAACCTTTGCTCTTCCCAGTGGATGAATCAGCCCAGAGGAGCAGGGTATCCTGACAGCTCCTCTCCCTCACTTCAAATCCCTCTTCATCACAGAGCAGAAGACTCACTCGGATCAGATGGGCCTCATTCAGCAGGGTGTCCCCATGAGCAGGCAGTAATATTGGCTCATGGTCACACACAGGCCCAACAGGAGCCCCTCTCACTGTCTCACATGCAGCTGAGCTGAAGTGAACTCATCTTGTGTGTGAGGCTCCTTTCAGGGAGAGAGGAGCTGCCGTCTCACAGTCTGTGGACAAGGAGAGAGGGGCTCCAGGGTGGTATACTGATATGAGTGTTAATATTCTCATCTCCACAGAAATGTCCTTGAACACAGAGCTGTGAGTCACATGACTACAGCACAACCTGCCGCCACAGCCCAGTTTCCCAGAATCCTCTCCTGCACTCCTCTCTGTGTTTCACTGAGAAGCGAAAGTGAAAATATTTCATTACTCTGGTAAACAGGGTGTGAGAGGTGAGGTGGACAGATCATTTTTCAAATCTAGTTATTAAGAGGCCTCAGATTCTCAAATATTTCTTTCAGAACAAGAGAGAGAGGAGCTCAGAGCAGCAGGAGCAGGTTGTCCAGTGTGTAAGTATCCTGTCTGTCTCCGAGCAGTTAACAGCACAGTGTGCTGCAGGGTTAGCTGCTGTCCTGTACACTCAGACAGTTAGTCACTAAACAGACGACTTATTGTTGTGAATCATAATCTGATGGTGTCAAATGTTTGAGTTTTCTCCTTTATTTCAACGTATCGGATCTGACGGCAGACAAACAGTAAATTTCTTGTCTTTCCTGAAGGTTTCTCTTTCACTTTGTGCTTCCTGTAGTTGAACAGCATCTCTCTGTGAGCAACGACTCTCAACACAAGGAAGATTAAACTTTTCTCCACGATATGGACTGTAATTAACAGTGTGAACGTCCTGTGAGGTGAAACAGGTGAGTCCAGTTATTGTCCAGTAGTATAAGGAGTCAGGAAATACTGTCTGACTGGAATCCTGTCCCCTTGCTTTCTGTGTTAGGCTTCAGCGCACCTGTGACTCCAGACTGGATAAAAAGGAATGGATGGATAATATAATGCTTGTTTTCTATTTACACTAGGTCAGAGTCAGAAAACTAATTAGATTTAGTTGCTGTGTGCTGGAGTGACAGTGAGATCAGTCAGATACAGCAGTGTGTGAGTGATCAGTCAGTCAGGACTGAAGCTGCTGTGTGCTGGAGTGACAGTGAGATCAGTCAGATACAGCAGTGTGTGAGTGATCAGTCAGTCAGGACTGAAGCTGCTGTGTGCTGGAGTGACAGTGAGATCAGTCAGATACAGCAGTGTGTGAGTGATCAGTCAGGACTGAAGCTGTTGTGTGCTGGAGTGACAGTGAGATCAGTCAGTAAGTGAGCTGACTGATCTGTCTGCGTGTATCTTTCAGAGACCATTGATCTCCATCAGAGTGTTTATTTCAGAGATGAAGGCTGACCAGTCACAGTGGCTCTTTGTGACTCTGCTGTTTCTCCACCAGTCCTCTGTCTCAGGATCAGGTAAAGTGAGACTCTTATTGGTGTTTTAATCAATAACATGAACAAGACCCTCATACCGAAGACTGGGTTCTGAAACTTATAATTTTAACATTAGAACATTTTAAAATCTCTTAATTCTGAATATTCATTGATCAGAACATGAGGGTGAACCTGTACTTGCAAGAAGCCAAGACACAGGTTTCAGGAGCTTGGCCTGACACCATGATCTACACTCCCACAGCCTTGTGTGCCTCCTGTTCTCCGGTTTAAATGCACTTTCTCATCATGTCCACTCTGGTTCATGTTTGACTGTTACCTCTGGAGAGGAGCACTGGATTGACTCTGAAGTCCCCTTGCAGTCTCTCTGTTAAAGCTCCTGTAGGCCATGTTTGTCTTTCCTGCCTGTAACACTCGGCTCTTGTCTATATTCTCTACATTGACTGCAGCTCTTCTCCAGCTGCTGTCTTCCTGCTGTAGTGTGCTCTCACGAGGCACCAGTTTTGTAGGGGTTTGGGCATTTACTGGGACAATTATTAATTGTAGCAGTAAATCACGAAATTGATTCTTTTAATGGCCTTAAAATCCAACCATGCGACATAACTCAAACAACGCACAAACACAGGTACTAATACGCAAGGATACATTTATTAATATATAGAATATGCATGTAAACCAAACAGATCTTATCGTGAGGGTTATCAGAATACAAAAGGTATATATTCAATCAGTTACAAAGTGTTACACATATCAAGAGGACATACGTTCAGTATATCATTCATTTAGACCGTTTCGTAAGTGACCTTGGTTATAACTTCAACATTACATACTCAAAACAAGTACATAACTCTTAGGAATTAAATTGATATCAACTGGTTGGGATAACAATTGAATTCTCGAGCTGTAATGCATTGAAGTTGAATACTCATCCAATCTCTGGGGATTCAGATCTCCTGCGGACACAAAGAAACAGTTGCAGGCTGTTGCTGTCCAATCCGCGCTCTCTGGCACGGTGCCAGGCTGTGCTGTGCGGCTTGCGACGGTGCGCTGCTGATGCTCACTGTTGGCTTTAACTAGCACAGTTTGTGCACAGGAGAAAAGATGACTGTGGGTCCCAGCAAGTCAGGAAGAGGACCGGTTCGTTCCTGATGAAGAGCTAGTTCTGAATAGTGATTCAGCTGTCCACAGTTCCGACCTGTTCACGAGGCCTGCTGCTGGTTACTCTCTGGCAACCTCCACTCTAGACTCTTAGAACAAAGGAAAGTTCTGGCACTCAGACACACTGGCCGTTCCGTGGTTGTCCGGGCTGAGTCTCAGGATGGTCAGGAGGCGCGCTGCGAGAATGTCCTGCCCTTGGGAGCCTTTCTGCTCCTGGGCCGTCCTGCCCTGGAATTCTTCTCACATTCTCCTTTAGAATAGTCTTTCGAAAAAGTTCACAGAATTCACTTGGAGCTCTGTGTTGCCTATTTTTACATGGAGGAACTTCAGCTCATTCATTGGCCGAAAGTTCCATGGGCATCAGAGTCCCACGTGGGTTACTCGGCCCTACCAGTCCCTGATTGGTTGATCAAGGTGAGATATGAGTCATTTACTCCTGACACCTAGGAATGCAGTCCAGATGTCCATCTGGCACTACCCAGACAGATAGGCGCCAATGGATGACCATTGATCATGATAGCCAGGCTTAGCTAAGTGCATCCCCATTTTTGAGCTGTCCCTTATCAAAAGAAAACATCTTTAAATCAGCCTGCATGAATAGTTTCTCTGTGGCTGCACCACAGAGATGAACAGAGAGATGGGGCCTCATTTGGGAAAGCACCACAACACTTAATTCTGTCTTATTAACAAGCATTGCCGCTACACTGCACAGCTTCACTCTAACATGCTGGTTTCACCTCCTGAGCGTCTGTGATGACAGCTCTCTGCTCTCCAGGCCAGGCTGCTCTCATACACAGTCGCCCCCAGACTGCTCAGCCTGCAGCCCTGCTGTCCTGCTGGAGGATGTGTTTCTCTCTCAGGCTCCAGTATCACTGTCACTGCCCCTCACACACTCTCTCTTCTGGAGACCTGCGGCCCACAGCTCTCGCCCAGCAGACTCAGAGCTCTTTACTCTTGTACCTCAGGAGCTCTGCAGCTCTCAGCTCTTCCTCATTGTCCTGGTAGAAATGAGACGTGTGTAAATGTTGAAAAGGATGAAGTACAGGCTTGCTTGCTCACTGTACAGGCCTGAGGAAGAACCAGCCCTGCTGTATCCCAGCTGAAGACAAACACTGGGAACATCCCCACAGCTGCCAGCATCTCTCTCTCTCTCTCCTGCTGGACTGTGTATCAAACACACACTCAGTCCTGGTGGGCTGGGGAGAGCTCTCTAGTGATAAGCATCACTGTTCCAAGGAGAAGCGCTTTTCCTTCTGTCTCCACGGCCTGAGAGAGCAAGCAGTCCTCTCGAGAGGGCAGACAGGCTGTTTATAGAGGAGCCCCCAGCTGGAGCTCATCAAACCATCAGTCCCCTACAGCTGTGCCTCCCTGAGTGACCACTGACTGACAGAGCGTCACCCTTCCTTCACAGCTCTATTACACTGAGCTGCTCCTCTGGAGGAGGGAGAGCAGCAGCAGCACAGGGACAGGCTGCTGAAGAGGCTGTACTGACTGGAGAATAACGGCCCCAGAGCTGTTCAGCTGAAAGGAGCTGTGTTTGTAAAATACTGATTACAGTCAAGCTTACTGTGAGGCAAGGAGGCAGAAATCTTCATAACTGTGATTAATTCCAAGGAAGTTGATGACAGGAGAGGGACCATGTTTTATCTGCAGTGAATCGAAGCCCAGTGTGTTATAATGAAACTCAGAGGAAAGAAGCTCCTGTCAGAGAGGCCTGGGAACAGTGAACACTGAACAGAACACAGGAAGGACTTTGCTCAGCTCTCCTGGGCTGGAGGGAGTGAGGAGAGTGAAGGAGGAGATGGACAAGATGAAGGTCTTCACTTCGTCCAGACTGCTGCTGGAGGGAGAGGGAGCATCAAGGAACTGGAAGGAGCAGGGAGAGGAGTGATCATCCCGAGGGGAAGTCCTGGGCTTGAGGAGCTGGGAGAGCAGGGCTGGACGCAGGGATCTGAGACACTGCTGGCTGTGCTGAGGAGTCTGGGGCAAAGAGGGGATGAAGCTGGAGGGGGCTGGGAAATAGGGACAACCCCTGAGCTGTGCTGGACAGCAGGGGGCAGCAGAGAGAGACGATGTTGTGCGATACCTGTTTACTGTCCCAGAGGTATGATGGAGGGAGCTGGGAAGAAACGGAGAGAGAAGAGGAAACAGGAAGAGGAGTATGGGCAGGGTGGTAGTTTACCAGAGAGCTTACCACACAGCAGCAGACTGGACTGCAGACTGGAATTGATTAAATCAACAGACAGAAGGAGACAGAGGACTTGTTTACTGCTGAATGTCATTACCTTCTTTATAGTCTGCTTGATTAAATTGTTTATTTTGCATTGTAAGATGCAGACTGACCTGTATTTTTTTTAACTTTGTGACTGAAAACTTCAACTTCATGACAATTCAATTGTGATAAGGAGCCTGAGAAACCAGACTGGGTGATGAAGCTTCATGCAAGATACAGTTCAATACAGCTCATAGAAAACACTGAGGGGTCACTGAGCTGCTTCTCTTCACTCTGTCAGTATGAGTCTCCAGTTTGTCTCAGTGTGTGTCTGTGTAGAGGCTGAGACTCATGTCAGCTGTGTGCTCCTTCTCTTTCAGGGACGTTTCGGGTTGTTGGTCCAGCTGCTCCTGTGTTTGTTTTCCCTGGTGAAGACGCTGTCCTGCCCTGTTACCTCTCACCAGACATCAGCGCTGTGGACCTAGAGATCCGCTGGTTTAGAGATGATCATGATAACTTTGTTTGTTTATATGAAGCTCAGGACTATAACATTGATTTACAGAATCTAGCCTACAGGAGAAGGGTTAATCTATTCCTGGGTGAGCTCCCCAGAGGCAATGTGTCTCTAATACTGAGAGACGTGAGACGCTCTGATCATGGACAGTACAGATGTATGGTGCTCTCTGGCCGGAGGTATGATGATGACACTGGTATTGACCTGGGTGTGAGAGGTGAGAGTCTTTCAGTCTGGTTTACTGTCTGAAGAGAGTTATATCTGTGATGAGTCACTGATCACATCAATACTCAGTAATAATAAATAATAACACAGTGATAGAGTAAATACAGTTACTTTGCAGTGCTAATGTTCTGGATATGTTAGTTTCTCACAGAATTTACACTGGTTGTAACTGAAATACATTCATTTTTTCTATTTCCCTCATTCTAAACAGGCTTCACACTTAAAGATTACAGTATTACACATTTGAGATGTCACAGTCTAATTTCTCTTTCCTTGTCCTTATAAAGAGAAGATTTCAGGTGCTCTTAATTACTGAAATACAGTCCTCTCTTTCTCCTTACCTGAGAGTTCAGCTTTATGATATCAAATTGGACAGAACTGAAACAAACAACTTTACCTTATTTTTAATTCAGATGAAAGTCTAATGGCTGGAGAACAAGTTATTTCTCCTCACAAGTCAGAACCACACTACACACACATTAACACATTCAGTATCAATACAGCACTACATAACACAATACAACATTACACATACACCCAGTCTGCACAGGGAGAGACATTAGAGAGACTGAGGTACTGCACCTGTGTTTTGATGTCACCTCAGTACACACAGTAACACACTCAGTGCCAATACAACACTACACAACAGAGTACAACACTACTCAACACAGTACAGCACTGCACAACGCAATACTATAAAACATATCCTGTATATAAAACATAACACATCACAGCACAGCTCAACACAGCACAGAACAACACAACAAAGCACAACTCAATACAACCAAACACAGTACTGCATTAAACAGTTCTACACCATACTATAAAATTCGTTTTTTTTAACAAAACTACAAATTAACACTGCAGAATACACTACAACACTACAAAACACAACAAAAGATTACACAGCTCAACACTCATCCAAGTGGGTCATTTTCCACACTTATCTGTCTGTGATACTGATCCTGTCTCCTGTAAATACAGACTCACTGATACTGTACCTCAACACTCCAGTTCATCAGCTGACAGCTCAACTGTCAACTTGAGTGGAGAAACTTTAAGAGTTATAATATACAGATACTTCAAACTGTTGATTCTAAACATGTCTTTATCATTTCTGTGTTCGGAAATCACAGCACTGAAATAACACTTTGCTGCAGTGGGCTTTTATCAGCTGTGAAATATCTCCTGTTGTGTCGAACCCACAGCCCTGGGCTCCCAGCCCTCAGTGTCTCTCCACTCCCCTGGAGGAGGTCACACCCAGCTGCTGTGCAGATCAGAGGGGTGGGTCCCTGCGCCTGCAGTGACCTGGACAGACAGGGATGGACATGATGTGACCTCACTGTCCAGCAGCACAGTGGAGAGGGACAGTCAGGGGCTCCTCAGTGTCAGCAGCTCCATCCCAGTCCAGCAGGAGTCCAACATCTTCTCCTGTCTGGTCAGAAGTGCTCTGCCTGAGCCAGACTGGGGCTCTCAGCTCCACATTCCCAGTGAGTATTGAACACGAACAGTGGAGCTCAGCTGTCACACACCTGAGGTCTCACACACACCCAGGACATAACACACCTGGGCCACTGGGCACAGCCCAGCATAGGAACTAATGATGAAAGGACTCACCTCAACACTCAATACAAAGTGCTGAATCTGTCACGCACATACAATCAGGTGACACTCAGTAACACCACTCTCAATAAGACACTTTCTGTAAATACTTTATCTAATATTCAGAAAAAAAGTATCAATTCTGAAAGGTTCAAGATTAAATTAAAACAACCGATCCTATCTCTGCTTTCTGTGTAACTAAACAATCAGGAACATGAAGTATCTCTCATGCTTTATTGAATCTCAGCACTGGGCTTAAAACATGTGCCTGCAATGAATACTAACTACTTACTACATGTATTATAGTCAGTCTCAATAAGAAACCTCTTATTTCTTCTGTTTTCCAGGAGACTTTTTCCCTGCGTCCTCTGGGTGGATGGTGGCTCTCTTCTTGTTAGCAGCTGTGACTGTAGCAGCAGCAGCCCTTCTGGTGATCCAGTGGAGAAGAATGGACAGTATGTGCTCATTATAGATGTGTGTCTGAATGTCTGTGTCAGGATGGACTGTAAATGACAGTGTCTGAGCAGCACACCCTACTCTAGATAACAGGAGTCAGTGCACAGACACCCTGTCAAGAGCTGTAGGTCCCAGCAGCTCAGCTTCTCAGAATGGGTTATAGAGGGAGATCTACACTGTGGGATGGGTTGCTATCAGTCAGAACCAGAACCGGCCCACAGCAGCTGTCCTTGCAGAGACAGACCCAGCTCCTCCAGTGTCAGAGCTCCTCTGTCTTCAGCTGTGTCTCACTGTGAGTTTCCACCAGTGGAGGTGAATCAGGGTGAAGTTACTCAGGAGCTGTTCCATCATCTATGGGCAACAGTGAACATCTGACCTTCTCCTCTGGGATGGAAACTCAGAGAATCCCAGCATACCCAGGATCTTCCTGCTGGGCTCCTTCCTGATTCTCACCCCCAGGAGAACAGTGTGTTAGTGGTTGTAGTGACACAAGCACTGTGTCCAATACTCTCTAGAAACAATTAGTGTTTCAGTGTTTCATTGTCCAAGTAAATCAGTAACAATCTAATACACCTGATGGATATTTAGTAGATTTCAGATCTGAACTCACTGTTTATCCCACTGCAGCTGTAATCCTAATATTCTGACAGCTGCCCTAGAGGAGATTAACATACAGCATCAAAGACAGCAGAGCTGATCCCTGAGAATCTCTCCTGCTGTGGTCTGCACTGTCTCAGTGAGGTCATCCTGGAAGATCTGTACAGTCTCTCAGTCTCCCTGTGCCACAGAGTGAGAGAGAGAGTGAGCTGAGGAGAGGAGCTGATCCTCAATACTGAGTCTCAGTCTCCTCAGAGGATCTTCTCCAGCCTGTCTGATACAGCTGCTGGTTAATATATCAGAGTCACACACTCTACTGAACACACCTCTCTAGACTGCAGTCAGTACAGGATCTTCTCCATCCTCCTTCTCCGTCATCACAGAGCTGCTGTTACCCTCATCGCTCTCACAGACCGGACTGCAGTCTGGGCTCAGTACAGGAGCAGGGCTGACAGCAGACCCTGCCTGTAGGTGTGTCAGGTGTCTGTTCTGTATCACATCTGCAGGTCACCCTGTAGTCAATAAAGGAATAACTGCTGTAAATCCACATCACTGAATTCCTCATAACCTCCAGACTCCACTACTCTGCTCTGTGAAGAACAAGTCTATCTACTGACACAGTGAAGTATTTTGTTTTCCAGTTCTTGCAATTTAAATAACCCAGAATCCACTCTGAGTTCTGAGTAAAGGTCTCTGCTCTAATCTAGACTCATATTCCAGCTTGACTTTGTGTCTGATACTCCTGGTGTTTCTTCAGGACAGGAGCCCTTTGTCAGTGTGAGGTTACTGCTGGACAGGGATGCTTTGTGATGTTCATGCTACTGTAGGAGTCACTGTGCTACTGATGTATGTGGTCTGCGGTTATGACTGTGTCCACTGTGTCACAGTTAGATCTACAGAGAGGATACCTGGAGTCCAGAGAGATGATGAGGTAGTGGGTACATACAGTACACTCTAATCACAGTGAGAATTGAATTTCTTTTTCACCACAGTTACCCAACTTCTGTGATTAAACATTACAGAATGGGGTGAAGTGATTCTCATTTACTTTAGTGTGGCAAACATTCTTATCTATGAGAGATAGGAGGGATCAGTTTTGGGGATGTGGTTTCCATTTGTTGGGGGGGAAATACATTAAAAACTGAGAGCAGGAGATCACGTCCTTACACAAAGGGTGGTGGGAGAGGGAACAAGCTGCCCAGCCAAGCTGTTGAAGCCGATACCTGCTTCCTTTCAAGACACAGCTGGATGAGATACTAACTTCCACACTGACTGTATGGGCTGCTCCCTTTCTGTTCTTATATCAAGTAAGATGTACTGTATAACACCTGTAATGGAGACAATGCCCGAAGTCGTTCTCCAGTTTCTCCAGCTCTGTTCCTGTGTGTCTGACTCCAGTGTCTGTGTTTGTTTACAGGGGAGGAGAAGCTCAATGGTGAGTGACTGTGAGATGTGTCTGTATTGTCACATTTCTGTAAGTGTCTGTAGATTTGATGTTAATTGTATTTGTATAGCTTTGGCAACACTGATGTATTCATTGGTCGTGCCAATAAAGCATCTTGAGTTGAAATTGAATCAGTTAGACTCTCTGTAGCTTCTCATTAATTTTCATTAATCATTAATTAAAGTCATTTTAGCAGGAGTTCCTCTGTAAAAAACAATAACATAGTTTCTATGTATAGAACAGAGTAAAGAAATGATTTTATGAATAAAATGTGTATATAGAAGAATGTTATTTGTTATGTTTCTTGTCATTGATAGTTTAATTCTGGAAGGTGGTATTTGCTGCCTGTTTGAGTTTGAATATTTAAACTGATTTGAGAGTCATGAGTGACTGAGAGCCCTGATGGTCTAATAATGTCCTCTTGTTTCCAGCCATTCCTGTCATTCGCACAGAGCTGGGTAAGTACCTCCTGTGTCTGTTAGATCACAGAAGTGAAAATTCAGATGAGGCTGAGCTGTGCTCTACTGTACTGATATGTGCTGACATGTACTGAGCTCCACTGTGATGACCTCTACTGCACTGATACACAGTAAATCCTTCTCTCTGATTCTCCACAAACACACACATGTTCATTAATCTGTAAAATACTCAGATTTCTGAAATCAATAGAAACTACAGATGAAACAGATTCTGGGACAACAGGGTCTCAAAGAGGAATTTTCTCTCCTCTTGTCTAAAAAGTCTCCTTTCAGACTGTCAACAGTCCATCAGCCCTGTCCTGAGTGAACAGCCTGTATTCTGGACACTATGGGGTCCTGCCTGTGTCCTGCTGTCACACTCCGTGTCTGTAGTGCTGGAACAACACATCTGAACTGCCTGCTTGTGTTGGGCCAGCTGGGAGCCAGTCTGTGTCAGAATGATGTTATTCTTGAGTCTGTCTGGATCAGGTCTGGTGTGGAGATGTGCTCATCATGGTGTGTGACTGGTCATCTCTCACTGGCCCAGCTCACAGCCAGACATGAAGCAGTGTGAAAACCACATGTCTGTATCTCATCTCAGGGTGTGATACTGGTCACTGTGGGTTCAGGTCACTCAGGTAGTGATACTGGTCACTGTGGGTACTGGTCAGTCAGGGTGTGTGACAGCAGCTAGTGTTGTCCTTCATGACTTTGCAATGAACAGCTTTAAGTATCAGTATGAAATACCTTCAATGGCTTATTGACTGTCTTATTGACTTACTGACTGAGACACCAGTCTAACAGACACAGCTGTTCTCTCTCACTGACACTGTGATCCCCACTGCAGAGGACACTGAGGATCCTGAATCAACTTATTTCACACTGCAGTATAAACTCTAGTATGATATCCGGTAATAAGCAAAATACACTTTCAATACAATAACTTCCTCTTATCTCTCTACAGATGCCATGAAGAGAGATCCCATCCCTAAATCACGTATGTACTGTACACTGTGTGGAAAAACATCTCTGTGTTCAGACTGACACCACTGACTGTACTGATGTCTTATTCCCAATGTGGAGCCAGTGTGTGTCTGTGATTAACAGTGTCTGTATCTCTGTGTTCAGTGTGTGTCTGTGATTAACAGTGTGTGTATCTCTGTGTTCAGTGTGTGTCTGTGACTAACAGTGTGTGTATCTCTGTGACCAGTGTGTGTCTGTCATTAACAGTGTCTGTATCTCTGTGTTTAGTGTGTCTGTGATTAACAGTCTCTGTATCTTAGTGTTCAGTGTGTGTCTGTGATTAACAGTGTGTGTATCTCTTTGTTCAGTGTGTATCTGTGATTGACAGTGCGTGTATCTCTGTGTTCAGTGTGTGTCTGTGATTGACAGTGTGTGTATCTCTGTGTTCAGTGTGTCTCTGTGATTAACAGTGTGTGTATCTCTGTGTTCAGTGTGTCTCTGTGATTAACAGTGTGTGTATCTCTGTGTTCAGTGTGTGTCTGTGATTAACAGTGTGTGTATCTCTGTGTTCAGTGTGTGTGATTAACAGTGTGTGTATCCCTGTGTTCAGTGTGTGTCTGTGATTAACAGTGTGTGTATCTCTGTGTTCAGTGTGTGTCTGTGATTAACAGTGTGTGTATCTCTGTGTTCAGTGTGCGTCTGTGATTAACAGTGTCTGTATCTCTGTGTTCAGTGTGTGTCTGTGATTAACAGTGTGTGTATCTCTGTGTTCAGTGTGTGTCTGTGATTCACAATGTGTGTACTGTATCTCTGTGTTCAGTGTGTGTCTGTGATTAACAATGTCTGTATCTCTGTGTTCAGTGTATGTCTGTGATTAACAGTGTGTGTATCTCTGTGTTCAGTGTGTGTCTGTGATTAACAGTGTGTGTATCTCTGTGTTCAGTGTGTGTCTGTGATTAACAGTGTGTGTATCTCTGTGTTCAGTGTGTGTCTGTGATTAACAGTGTGTGTATCTCTGTGTTCAGTGTGTGTCTGTGATTAACAGTGCCTGTATCTCTGTGCTCAGTGTGTGTCTGTGATTAACAGTGTGTGTATCTCTGTGTCCAGTGTGTGTCTGTGATTAACAGTGTGTGTATCTCTGTGTTCAGTGTGTGTCTGTGATTAACAGTGTGTGTATCCCTGTGTTCAGTGTGTCTGTGATTAACAGTGTGTGTGTCTCTGTGTTTCAGAGTGGCAGTGGCTGTGCAGTGCTGCAGGTAGGTCTGTCTCCAGTTGAAGTTAAAGACACAGTTCAGCTATTGATTGTTAATACTGATGAGTTTTGAGTCACAGTGAGAAATGTGCTGATGAGGGAGGAAAGAGAAGGAGAAACACTGTGAACTGAGGTTCACTGCAGGTTTAGTTTATACTCCTGTGAAGAACTTCAATATCTTTCACAGTGATCATGTTGTCGTTCAGCCAGTGGAATCATGTTAGTGCTGTAGTAATTGAGGTATAACTTCACACAAGTTCCTAAATTATAAACCATTTTTACATTAAGAGAAGCTGATAGCTTGTAGGAGACTAAATGTCATTTAGTATTTAGTATTTTATTACTCAGAGACACAGATCACATTATTACAGTAATTACACAACAGGTGATCACTGATCAATTAAGTACAAATTAAGAGCTCATTAGATCACAGTCACAACACTGTCTCACTGCTGACCGGATCCCTGTTCACACACCCACCCCATATCACCCAAGGAAATACCTGTCAAATATCTAATAACAACTTAGACAGCGGTGCAGATTCATGTTGTGATGAAACCAAATACTTGATACACACAGAGACTGGGCATTAAAATGATCCAATCAAAGTGTTAATTAACATGTGACACCAGGCACACGTCCTCTGTCACACCCTGTTTCTGTGTCTGTAGACAGTAGAATTGAAGAGACAGGACCCAGCGTCTCCCTGGAAAACACTAAACAGCCTCAATCCCCCAGATGAACAGGAGTCATGCTGAGTGTGTCTGAGTGCCTGTGAAAACCCAGGCCATAACCCATAACAGACGAGCTGGGAGAGTCTGAAGTAGTGAGGTTGTGGAGTGAATAGAGAAATACAAGTGTCTGTGACAGTCTGTTGAGCAGTGTCAGAGGGAGTGTGTGTTAGTGTGTTACTCTATCTGTGTGTGTCCATGTGAGTGTGTGTGTCAGTGTTCATCACTGCCAGTGGAATAACAGAAGAGCAGAGAGTGTTGGGGTCACTGGAGTGTGTGGGTATGCAGGGAACATACAGTAGGAATACAAGTGTGTGATTGTGTGCAGAGCAGTGAGTCTGTATTAGTGTGTTCCTGTATCTGTGTGCATCAGTGTGAGTGTGTGTTACTGTTTTACTGTCTCTGTGAGCAGTGTGCATGAATGACAGTGTGAGTCTGGGTGTTCATCAGTGTAAGTGCATTTGTCACTGTAAAAGTACCCAAACTATTTGATTCAGATCTATTTTCACCCCTTGAGATGAAGAGACAGATTATAATGACACCAGAAAGAGAGTTAATGTACTTCACAGGTACAGACATACAAACGTGTGAATGTGTCCCTGTGTTTCTGTGTGAGAGTTGGACTCAGTGGCAGTGTGATCTCTCTATAGATTATATATGGCCTCTGTATGTGACCTCTGTCCTTTGACCTTTTCACCTGTCCACAACACCACATCATACTGGCCATAATAACCCCAGTACTGTCTGTGCTGGACACAGTGTCCAGCAGGGCAGCACAGCTCAGTACTGACCTCTCCTTTCTTCTGTACAGGTATAGGAGGCCCTGTCCCTGACCTGAGTAAGTACTCTGTGTACACTCACAGCTCTGATGGGCTCAGGCCTCTCACTGCCAGTGTGGGGGAAGAGTGTGTGTGGAGTAGCTGAGGGGTATTTAAACTGGGGCACTGGGGGCAGGAAACTCAGAACAGGGCAATTCTGGTGGACCCAGGAAAGACCAGGGCAATATCAAACACAACAGTAAACACAAATCAAGGACGTCACTCTTAAATACTTATATATTACTATATATCTCAATGTTCAGCATTACAGTTAAAGAGTTACCGAATCATCACTGACATCACACATTTTAGACATTTCTTCAGAAAGACCAGCTGGACAGCAGGGGTGTTGGATGGGCTGTGTATCAAAACTAACCTGTAACAAGACAGAGGACTGAGGCCAGAGAGTCCAGACAGTTTGCAGCCTCTATATGGGTGAAACAGGACAGGAGAAACTAGAAGAGCTCATCAGCAGGAGTGTGATCGATCACTGATGAACACAGGGGCCCAACAGCTCACTGTATGTGTGGTGTTCACACTGTGTTAAAGGTGATTGGGTAATAACTGGGGATCTCTCCTCCTCTCATGTTAATGTGAGATATTTCCATGGGGATAAAGAATCTGAAATCGATGTGATGACAACAGTTAATCTTTACTGGAGCTTTGTGCTGCCTCCATATATATACTGTGTTCCTGAATACACATATATTCTGAATAGCTTCTGTATCTCTGTGTTCAGAGTGCGTCTGTGATTAAGTGTCTGTATCTCTGTGTTCAGTGTGTGTCTGTGATTAACAGTGTGTGTATCTCTGTGCTCAGTGTGTGTCTGTGATTTACAGTGTGTGTATCTCTGTGTTCAGTGTGTGTCTGTGATTCACAGTGTGTGTATCTCTGTGTTCAGTGTGTGTGTGTGATTAACAGTGTGTGTATCTCTGTGTTCAGTGTGTGTGATTAACAGTGTGTGTATCTCTGTGTTCAGTGTGTGTGATTAACAGTGTGTGTATCTCTGTGTTCAGTGTGTGTCTGTGATTAACAGTGTCTGTATCTCTGTGTTCAGTGTGTGTCTGTGATTCACAGTGTGTGTATCTCTGTGTTCAGTGTGTGTGTATGATTAACAGTGTGTGTATCTCTGTGTTTCAGAGTGGCAGTGGCTGTGCAGTGCTGCAGGTAGGTCTGTCTCCTGGTGAAATCTTACCCTGTGCTGAGGTCTCTGCTCACTCCTTCATGAGGGTCTACAGACTGAACCTGGCAGATCCACTGACCTTGGATTTGGGAATACGTGTGGAAAATCAGGATCACAGTGGTGCAGTGGAGAGCCATGCTGCCTCACAGTGCTGGAGCCCTGGGTTCAACTCCTGGGGTGCTGTCTGTGTGGAGTCTGCATGTTCTCCCTGTGTCCTATGGGTTTCCTTCCTGGTGCTCCAGTTTCCTCCCACAGTCCAAGATGTGCTGGTGTGTCAATTGGCTTTTGGGACAAAATTGGCCCTGGTGTGAGTGTGTGTGTCTGTGTGTTTAGATAATGAATGGTGACACAAAATTCTAAGTGGAGCTACAATCACACGTCAGTACACCCCCCACACGCAGGTCTTTAACTTAAATGGTTATTAATTAACATTTATTGCCATAAACCAGCAGTAGTAGGAGGCCGGTCCAATAAAACTCCTCACATCCTGAACTGACCGGGGGGCTGGCCAGGAGTTTACTGTGGCTCCTCTTCAGGGGCTGTGGAGACCCTTCTGGCTCAGAAGCTCCCAGGAAACGAGTCTCTTGCTGTAGGAGATTCATTTCTTCAGTGAGTCTAGAGACCTGTCCTCCTCATGAGGTCCCTGACCTTTCTTCACTTGTCCAGGACCTGGAGAATGAGGGTCATCCAGGCACACCGGGCACTCTGACCTGGGCACGCCACTGAGCTCCCTTCCCATCAGCCGCTCAGAGCTGGCTGGGCAGGGCACAGTCCAGAAGGCTGGAGCGTGTGTTGCCACAGCCCCTGACCTCTGGAGAAGGCAGTCTCTGGCCTGACCTCTGGGGACCTCAACTTGCCGGTAGCTGCTGTACAGGTCCAGAGAGCTGAACCAGCGCTACCCTGAGACATAATCCAGCACCTCGTCAGTGTGGCTCAGGGGACAAGAGTCCTTCTGGGTGACGTTGTTGAGTCCCTGTAGTCTGTACAGACCAGCAGTGAAGCGTCCTTCTGCAGGGGGAGATCAGGGCCTGTCAGAGGGCTCGATCTCCCCTGCTGCAGTCAGACCCCGGACTGCTTCCTCTGCCTCGGCTCTCTTGTGGATGGCCAGGCGGGAGGAGGGATGCAGATGGGTCTTGCTTCGCCAGTGTTGGTGGTGCTCTAAGCTTTGTTTGTACGAGTACAGTCTTCCTCTCTTCCAGCAAACACATCTGCAAACTCTCGTAGCACAGTCCTTGGTTGTCCCTGCTCTGCCTCACTCAGTCCCTCTTTGCTGCGCTGAGAAAGCTCCTCCACCATTTTGTCTGATTTTGTTGTGGTCTTGAAGGCCGAGCCCCTGTCCTCAGTTTCAGGACGCTGCTCCCTCGCACCGTGGGTCAGTGTCTCCTGGCTCAGGGGGAGTCTCTGGGCTCCCTGCTGTGTCTCCATGGTAACTCTCGGCTGCTCTGGAGCTGTTGAACTGGTACCCAGGAGGAGGTGTGGCCCCTCGCTGCTATTAGCTTGAGGGCCACTCGGCATTTCCTGCTGGCACTGCTCTCGAGACGCACGGTTCTGCACAGAGGAGTTCAGTACCAGTGACTCCATCCTCTCACCTGGCCATGCAGGGAAAGCTCTCTTCACTGGTCTGCAGCAGAACTGCCAGGTTCTCTCCTTCTGTAGTCTGTCTGAGCCAGGCGCTGCCTGTAGGAGTTATACTGTACCTGACCATCGTGATCTTCAGCATGAACACACACCTGCAGACTCACACAGCTGAGCCTTGAAGAGCAGGGTCACCAACACATGGCTCAACAAATACAAACAGTGAAAACAGTGAGATCTGGTGGGAAATTAATTATTAGTCCAGCAAACTGATGTCGAAACGAGTAAGGAAAGTTATTGAGGTGAAATCATTCTGTGCAGTAATATCCACAGATGTCCTTCCATCAGCTCTTACAGCCATTCCTGCAGACTGCCTTCATCTAGAACTGACACAAATCATCACTTTTAAAAAGATGGAGATTTCAGTATTTTTATTTCTTTAACCTTTACATTTGACTACATGACGCTAATATCTGTTCCCACAGTTTCTGAATATACCTGCTTTCCCTTCAGAAATACAATTGTAGAGACTCATCACAACAAATAAATAACAAATATGTTCAATTCACACCCAGATGTGACAAAACACATTTAAGACTTTCAAACTATTTAAATATTTTCTTATTTTCAGTTCTCTTCACTCCCTGGGATATCTGAAAAAACACTGTCGCATACAAGATATTTTACATACAGCAACTAATAAAGATGTACAATAAATTGCATTGTTAATAAATTACTTGTATTAATAGACATTAAATACATTAATAGAAACAATAAAATTCGTTTTTAAAAAATTACTCTTATGAATAAACACATCAGTTAAGTTCATTATTAATATATGTGGTTTAACTGGCAAGCAGTTTTAGTTAAACATTACAATCCTTTTCCAAGTGACGGACACATGACTTCCTGCCGTAGTGCCGGTGTTGTTTCCCCTCTATTCTCCTGTGATCCAGAGCTCCGCCTGTCCCACACTGAGCTGTCTCCCCATGTGAAGAGGCGCTGGGAGTCAGTCCTGTACTCCAGTCACCTCTAGAGGGCAGCAGCTCTCACTCTGGGCTCGTTGCTGTGGAGAGCAGGTTCAGCTCGGAGCTGCGGACTGATTTCAGCGGCCAAGTTCGTTGCTCTTGGTCTGAAGTTGGCTCGCTAGTTTAACACGGAGCTGTGTGCTGACCAGGGGCTGAGCTCCAGTTAGTGCGCTGTGTCAGTTTGTTACAACTGACCCACAATGTCTGTTTTTCAGGTTTCCATACGTATTACACTGATTTGTGTGTAACGAGTAAGAAAAAAAGACACACACAAGCTTTGTCTGTTCTCTCTCGGGTTCCCCTGTCTTGTGTAAAGACAACTTCAGCCTTAATTCAGGTGACAGAGTTAAATACACTGATAGACAGCTCTTAACACACACTAACAACAGATCCTTTTTATTACTGTCCTCAGTAGAGCAGGAGGAGACAAGCCTGCAGTTACTGCCTGTGTGACTCAGGTCCCTGTTATTGTTAATGAAGTGGCAGCAATTTCAGCTTCTAAGAATTTTGTCTTAATGAGACTTTTACAATCTAACTGATAGAGAGGAACCAGAATAACCATGAAAAGACAGTTTGATCATTTTTCTTCTTGTGAAATAATGTATCCATCAGTATAGAGATGCCCTCAGCCGTGTGATCTGCACACAGTGGATCATCAGGTCTCCTTCAGATTTAAAGACACTTTCTCCCACAGGAGCCAGACTCTCGCAGTGTGAGAGCTCTGCACACGCTCACAGCTCATCTCAGCCGGGCTGGGCCTGTCTGTCCTGACCAACCCAGGAGACCCCATTTCCACAGGTCCGCCTGCCCACTCTCTCCAGTCATATCAGAACACATCCAGAGCGTCTGGACCTGTCCTGTCCACACTGTAATGTCCACTACACGCTGGCCACACAATCCTGACGCTTTCTGAAGTGTTTTCTTTATTTTTACCTGCTGCACACAAACAAGTGCCAGTGACTTCAGACGAGTTCAACCCAAACCAGTGATGTGAACCTGTGACTGCAGGCATCACGTGCAAACTGTGACAGAACAGTGGAGAAGAGGACAATGGGTTTTGTGTGATTAATTAATCACTCAGTTTTATCTTTGTCACTGAAATCAGCAGACTGAACAGAACTGTAGTTTACTGCAGTGAGCTTTCCGCTGGAGTGAATCCTGATACACACTCTAGACACCTGCATCTGTACTTTCATCTGAGAGAGGAGTGAGATACAGATCATTTCATCCTGTCTGTCTGCTCTCTGATCCACAGCTGATGTGACTCTGGACCCCAGTACAGCTCATCCCAAACTCATCCTGTCTGAGGATGGGAAACAAGTGAGACATGGAAGCACACCACAGGATCTCCCTGACAATCCAGAGAGATTTGATCGTTGTGTCAATGTCCTGGGAAAGGATGGGATCACCTCAGGGAGACACTACTGGGAGGTGGAGGTGGGGGAGAAGACTGACTGGGATTTAGGCGTCGCCAGAGAGTCCATCAACAGGAAGGGGAGCATCACACTGAGCCCCCAGTATGGTTACTGGACTATGTGGCTGAGGAAAGCGAATGAGTACAAGGCAAACTCTTCCCCTGCTGTCCTCCTCCCCCTGAGCCAGAAGCCCCAGAAGGTGGGGGTGTATGTGGACTATGAGGGGGGACAGGTCTCCTTTTACAATGTGGACAAAAGGTCCCATATCTACACCTTCACTGCCTCCTTCACTGAGAAACTCTTTCCATTCTTCAGCCCCTATCTTCATCAGAGAGGTACAAACTCAGCCCCACTGATCATCTGTCCTGTCAGTCACACAGACTGAATCAGCACATTGTCTGATTCTCTCTCCTGGAATGTAAATCATTTAGTCTTTTTCATTTGAAATTGTTCTTCTGTTTCTGTTGTTTTGTGTTGTTTTCTCCACCCACTGCTGGGCATGTCCACATCTGCTCTCAACGCTACTCTTTCAGTCACCAGAAACAACATCACCTGTGGGAGGGGCTCTCTTGGAAAATGAAATTATTACTGGCTTTGTGTCAAACTGTTCTACTTTCTACTTTCAGTCCATGTCATTGCTCTATTCTATTTGCTCTGCATTAATCACTTCTTTCAGTAAATCAGTAAAATTGAGTCACAGGTGTTTTCTTTATCTCTCACCTGTAAATTCTCCAGATTCATGGCTGACTAGCTGGGTCACCATCAGACACAGACTAACACGTCAGCTGAATGCCAGTCGCTTTCTACATGATGGACATTGCTGCTTCACTGTCATGGCCTGACTCAAATAGAACTATTTCTGTATTAAATAAACTCAGTCATTCTGAATATTTGACATTTGGTCTTCATCTTCATCTTCGTCATGATTTAATGTCAGCAGCTATATCACCCTGAAACTCACCCCTGTCAGCCCCCTGAAGCTCAGCAGGTGTGAGCCTGGTCAATACCTGGATTGGAGGCTCCTGGGAAAGCTAAGGCTGCTGCTGGAAGAGGTGTTAGTGGGGCCAGCAGGGGGCGCTCACCCTGTGGTGTGTGTGGGTCCTAATGCCCCAGTATAGTGACGGGGACACGAGACTGTAAACAGGCGCCGTCCTTCGGATGAGTCATAAAACCGAGGTCCTGACTCTCTGTGGTCATTAAAAACCCCAGGGTGTTTCTTAAAAAAGAGTAGGGGTGTTACCCTAGTGTCCTGGCCAAATTTCCCCCTGTCCTTTACCAATCATGGCCTCCTAATAACCCCCCTCTCTGAACTGGCTTCATCACTCTGCTCTCCTCCCCACTGAGAGCTGGTGTGTGTGAGCAGACTGGAGCATCATCCAGGTGGGGCTGCACACTGGTGGTGGTGGAGGGGATCCCCATTACCTGTAAAGAGTTTTGAGTGGAGTGTCCAGAAAAGCACTGTATAACTCTAAGGAATTATGATGATGATGATGATGATGTAGATTCCTATGTCATGAATGTGCTTGTGATTTCTGTCATCTATCACAGTGTGGAGAATCCCAGACTCTCTTTGCAGTCTGATCAGCTGTCCAGACCCTGTGATTGGAGGAAGACAGAAAACAGCACAAACACTTGTATTCTGTCCACTTTGTAACTTTGTAACAGTTGTGTCAATTTCAACACACCTGTCCGGTCCAGGCACTGTAACAGGCGCCTGGTCTGTCTGTCAGTGTCCAGCTGTCTGTGGTCACTTGGCCACCCTACTGGGCTGCTTGTTCCAGAAACCTGCTGCTCTCGGTGTTGAGAGGATTGTCCAGCCCTGGTGCTGGAGGTCATGTCTGTCATCTGAGCTCAGTTAACAATGACCTGCAGCTGCTCTTTACTTCCTGAACTGAGTCAGAACACCAGCAGACACACTGACCAGCCCCACCAGGACCAGGACTGGACAGCCCTGCTGCAGACACACTGACCAGCCCCTCCAGGACCGGGACTGGACAGCCCTGCTGCAGACACACTGACCCCTCCAGGACCAGGACTGGACAGCCCTGCTGCAGACACACTGACTGACCCCTCCAGGACCAGGACTGGACAGCCCTGCTGTAGACACATTGACTGACCCCTCCAGGACCAGGACTGGACAGCCCTGCTGCAGACACACTGACTGACCCCTCCAGGACCAGGACTAGACAGCCCTGCTGCAGACACACTGACCAGTTCTGGACTGGGAGTGGACAACCCTGCTGCAGACATACTGACCCCTCCAGGACCAGGACTAGACAGCCCTTCTGCAGACACACTGACCAATTCTGGACTGGGACTGGACAGCCCTAGTGCAGACACACTGACCAATTCTGGACTGGGACTGGACAGCCCTGCTGCAGACACACTGACCAGTTCTCCAGAACCAGCACTGGACAGTCCTGCTGCAGACACACTGACTGACCCCTCCAGGACCAGGACTGGACAGACCTGCTGCAGACACTCTGACCAGTTCTGGAGCGGGAGTGGACAGGCTCACAGACACACTGACCAGTTCTGGACTGGGAGTAGACAGGCTCACAGACACACTGAGCTGCAGGACAGCAGTGCTGTAAAGTGCCTCCTGTTCTCAGCTCTCAGTGCTCTTGATAAAGTCATTTCCATGTCACTCAGGTTGTCTGTGAAACAGCAGCTTCAGCAGAGCTGGTAGCTCTAGCAGCTGAGAAACACAATAAACACAAAATATAATATTGTTACAAAGGGAAGACATGAAAATGGTGAATAACAGGAATTGACAGAGTGGTTTATTCAACAAGTAAAATAATTGATCATAACCCCCAAGTTGTAAGTTATTTCTCTAGAACTGGGGTTCTTATCCTGGGCGTCCTGACCCCCATGAGGGTCACACAATAGGCAGCAGAGACAGAATCACACAAAGGTTAACACACACACTAGAGTGATAAACGGGACACGTCCGCAGATTCAGGGTGTTTACACATCAATGGACAGTAACAGAGGTAAACAGTTCGCTGTTGTACAGACCTGCAGGGTTCAGACTGTTTCCACCAGCAGGGTGACTCAGTGGACCCAGCGAGGGCACTACATTCATCCCTATCGGTGGGCCGTGACTGTGTTTATATTCGTAGCGCTTTCTTCTTCTGCGCAAGGTAGTCGTGATGAGCCCAGCAGTGGAGCGGTTTTAATAGGTGAGACTGGAGGAGTGAGAGCTGAAGATAATGTGGAGAAACGCACAGCAGAAAACAATGAGAAAATCTGACGAACAGTCCCTAGAGTAGGGATTCACACCGTACGGTTTGTGGCGAAGTGTTGGCTCAGGAAAGCCTCAGGCCCTCCAGACTGCTACACCACCTGCAGACCAGACACTCAGCCTTGCAGTCTAAACCTGTTGAGTGTTTTGAACGAAAGCTACAGGAGCTGAGAGGCCAACAATCTGCCCTCCAAAGAGCTGTGAACTGTGAGCCAGAAGCCACTTCAGTGTCTTTCCTCATAGCTAACTGGACTGCCCAAACTGGGAAGCCACACGTTAGGTGGGACTTTTTCCCTACTGTGCGCTAAGGAAACGGTTTCACTCCTGTGTGGGAAAGTGCTGCAGAGCAGCTGGCAGTGATACCAGTGTCATTGATACCAGTGTCATTGGTACCAGTGTCAATGATACCAGTGTCAATGATACCAGTGTCATTGATACCAGTGTCATTGATACCAGTGTCAATGATACCAGTGTCAATGATACCAGTGTCAATGATCCTGTGTCTGACCACATTGGGCGTATGGCAAGAGACGTGGAAGAGCAGGTGATCTCTAAGATAAAAAGTAGTGAGTAGTTTTATTTACAACTTGACGAGACCACTGGTGTCTCTGGAGATGCACACCTGCTTGTTTACACCAGACTTGTTGAAGAGGGAGACATGAATGAGGACTGTTTGTTCTGTTGTCCTCTTCCCGAGCGCCACTGTATCAACGTTTCGTTCTGCTGGACACATCTGTCCGTGAGCATGAAACTGACTGGAACAAGCGTGTGGGAATCTGCTCAGACTGGCAGACAGAGGGCTGGTCTGAAAGTACAGCTGGTGATCCCTTCGCTCTGTGTGTGATTGTGATGTGTGATTCATAGAAAATGCCCCCTGAACTCAAACAAGGAATGGATGAAGCTGTTCGTCCGGTAAATTTCATCAAGGCCAGAGCAACAAGCACACGAGTTTGAAAGATTATTCCAAACAATTCAGCACAGGATGACTGGAGAGGCAGCCTTTTGCTACTACTAATAAATAAAGTGCTTTTTTTACTACTCAAAATATTTTTGACCAAAAAAGGGTCACACTCTCAAAAAGGTTAAGAACCCTGCTCTAGAATATAGTCGAGAACAGTCAGAATAGTCGCTGTTGGAATAGAGAGAGACATGTGAATTCTTTGTTCATTGGCACAGTTTTTAGTGAAAAGAGTAATAATTAATGCACACTGGATTAAACAAATATTTATTCATTTAATTTTTTTATTATTTTTATATTAAATATGTCTCTGTGCATATCTGGATGTCACAAAATAAATGATACAAGGGTATCTTATACCCAAGAGACCCAAGATCCCTAAAAACACAGAACAGCTCTCTCTCTCTCGCAGGGTTCAGATACTGAGCTCCAGTCAGGTTTGGTCTGGATGATCATGAAGTCGGGGCTCTCGTCTGGCGTGAGATCAAGTCCCAACTCCTCTGGACTCCTCTCTCTCTCTCTCGTGGTCTGACCTTCTTTCTCTTCTGTGAATTTACAAACTTACAGTATGTACAAGCATTTCATAAACTTAATATTTCAATCCAAATCTGAATCCACAAGCTGAGGACGTCTAAGAAAAGCTGCAGTAAGTGTCAACAATGTCTGAAGAGAAGTGCATGTGATGCTGTAAGCTGATTGAATAGGTATTCAGACATGTGAGCTCAATATTTGTATCTTGGGCACCACTGGGCCACTCCAGGCCTCTGTCTTATTATGAAGCCCCTCCAGTGGAGCTCTGGCCTTGTGCTTTGGCTCACTGTGCTGCTGAAGTGTGAGTTCAGCTCCAGCCTCAAGTCTTTAGGAGACAGAAACACACTTCAGTCCCATATTTTTGTGTACTTTGCTCCGTCTGGTTTTCCTCCAATCCCACACACTCAGACCAACAGGTTCCAGTCTGGTCTGATCCAACAGCAGCCTTCTCACCTGCCTGCAGGCTCAGGGAGCTGCTGGGCTGCAGGCTGCCTGCAGGGGCTGGATGTGTCTTTCTTCAGCCCCATACGAGCCCCTGGTGGACCCCCAGGACACTGATACCCACCTCCTCCCCTCCCAGCCACTCCGCTCTGTCAAAAGCACCACTGGCCTGACGGAGGCCCCCACGACCAGTCGAACCAGTTACCTCTTTGTGTGGCTGCCCAGTGTGGAGGGACAGTGGGGTCTGGGTGCTGACAGGACCTATTTAAAGTGGGGAAATGGGGAGCAGGGAGCTCCCAACAGGGCAAAACTGGGGAGTCAGGAAAGCCCTGGGCAGCACTAATAAACATCTGTTATATCTCAGTTCTTACAGCATCAGCAATAGAGAGCAAGAGCTCATCAAGAGTCCATCATTACTGAGGAGCTGTGACGTTATAGGAGTTACTGGATCATGGCTGGGGAAGGATGAGCTGGATCAGTACAACTTTGGAGACATTTCTTCAGAAAGACACGCTGGACAGAAGGGTGTTGGTTGGCCTGTTTATCCAACCGAACCTGTAACAAGACAGAGGACTGGAGCCAGGTGACCCAGGAGTTTACAGCCTATATGGGTCAAACTGGACGATAGGAACTGTAAGAGCTCAACACCAGCTGTGTGTTACAGATCACTGAAGCACACAGGGACACACAGAGCTCACTGTAGGAGGACATCAGGAAGGAGACATGATGTTAATGGGGGATCGCACCCCTCTCATGTAAATGTGAGACATTTCTTGTATTTGTAATTTTATATTAAACAATATTTTTTAATTAAAATAATTTTATAAATATGAATAAATACTAACTATGTTTATATTATTTAAATATTAACTTACTGAAATTTAACATTAATTACTTGTTATTATTTTTTATTTATACAACACTTCAATGAAACAGGTCAGGATGTTTGATCAGTTGGACCAGCCTGTGGAAATGACCTCAGATCTCCCTGACCACCAGTGCGTCTGGACCAGTATTCAGACAACCTGTGAACTGGGCCCTGTGCTGTGATTCAGGTCTGTAGGATGACGATGTCCTTCACTGTGACACTGAAACAGCAGGATCTGTCACCTGAACTGGTCTGGGGTCACTTTCACACTGAAATCAAGACAAATGCAGCTGAGCTCCTGGGGTTTTACACCAGTATGTCTGCAGGTTCTCTGGTCGTTTATCTTACAGTCTCTAGATAGAGACGAGTTCAGGAGAGCATCACTGATCTCCTCTGTTTCCACCAGCTCTTTCCCAGGAGGTCATTTTAATGAAGACAGTGACCAGAAAGGCCAGTGCAGTTGAACTGGTCCTGCTGGTAGTGTTGAGGTGGGTGTGGACTGTGGAGGAGTGGGAGACAGAAGGAGTCACATTCGATCTGTGGGTTGAAGTGATCTGTCCTGTTGTCTTCAGGATCCCCTCCAGCATCCCTGTCCTCACTCACTGATCTGAGAAAAGACTACACAGTCCTCCTCTTCCTCTTCTGCTCTTCTCTTGACTCTTCTCCCTAACTCTTCCCTCTCTGGACACTTGAGGATTCAATCCAGTTCACTCTGTGTCTCCCACTTCTCTCTCCTCACGTTTCCACTGCATCTCCACTCTTCACTCTCACTCTTCACTGAGCACCAGATCTTCACTGGCTGTCCCAGCGGACCGGGTGCAGCCTGTGTGTGAACAGCTCTCATGTCCCTGACATGGCAGCGCAGGTCTGCTGGCTCCTCTCCCCTCGTGCTGAGAGAGCTCCTGTCTGTGCGGATGGGAGACCAGGGGCCTGTGGACTCAGCCTGTGCTCCCTGTCTCTCTCAGCTGTGGGGAGACGATACGCCGCTGCCTCACTCCTGCAGCAGCAGTGCCTCAGCTCAGTCCTGCTTGAACAGCCCCTCTGCTCCTGCAGCACACTGGGAGCCTTTCATGGGGCCTGAGAAATGAGCCACCACACAGCCATCTGCCATCTGTTCATCTGAAGTGAACTCATCTTGTCTGTGAGGCTCCTTTCAGGGAGAGAGGAGCTGCCGTCTCACAGTCTGTGGACAAGGAGAGAGGGGCTCCAGGGTGGTATACTGATATGAGTGTTAATATTCTTATTTCCACAGAAATGTCCTTGAACACAGAGCTGTGAGTCACATGACTACAGCACAACCTGCTGCCACAGCCCAGTTTCCCAGAATCCTCTCCTGCACTCCTCTCTGTGTTTCACTGAGAACAGAAAGTGAACATATTCCGTTACTCTCATTAACGGTGTGAAAGGTGAGGTGAACAGATCCTTTTTCAGATCTAGTTATTAAGAGGCCTCAGATTCTCAAATATTTCTTTCAGAACAAGAGAGAGAGGAGCTCAGAGCAGCAGGAGCAGGTTGTCCAGTGTGTAAGTATCCTGTCTGTCTCCGAGCAGTTAACAGCACAGTGTGCTGCAGGGTTAGCTGCTGTCCTGTACACTCAGACAGTTAGTCACTAAACAGACGACTTATTGTTGTGAATCCTAACCTGATGGTGTCAAATGTTTGAGTTTTCTCCTTTTTTTCAATGTATCGACTCTGACGGCAGACAAACAGATAAAAAAATATATTTCCTGTCTTTCCTGAAGGTTTCTCTTTCACTTTGTGTTTCCTGTAGTTGAACAGCATCTCTCTGTGAGCAACTTCCGTGAAAACTAGAAACATAAAAGTTTTCTCCACGATCTGGACTGTAATTATCCTCCTGCCAGGAAAGAGACAGGTGAGTGTGAACCTGCTGTGAGTGTTGCTGTCCAGGACGCTGTGTGTTTCTGGACCTTGTGCTGCAGGTTGAATTCAGGTCAGTAGTAAGTGCTGCTGGACAGAGCAGTGTCACAGTGTTTAACACTGCAGCCTTCCAGCACTGGAGCCCTGAGCCCAGCTCCTGGGCTCTGTCTGTGTGCAGCTTGTACAGTACTTGTCAGGGATGTCTGAAGGGACGAACTGTGGAATGGCATGAGTGTGAATGTTACGTCCCAGTGTGTGTTCTGTGTGTGTTTTTTCTGTTATGTCCACACTGCTGACCCTTGATTGTTCTCCCTTCCCCATTGGCCAACCATCACACCACTGTTTCAGTATGATGTCATCATCAATCAGCCCTCAGCCAATCAGAACACATTTTATTCACTATATAACATGGAGGTTTTCAGCAAAGAGAGGCCTTTTGTTTGACTTTGGTCCCGTTTGGTTTTGGTTATCGACTTTGCTTCGCTTCTGGTTATTGCTTCGGCTTCGTTCGTTTGTTGGTTTGTTTTGCTTTGTGTGTGTTTATTTTCGTATAGCTTCGGCTTTGTTGGTTTTACGGTAGTATCTTTGTAGTTTCGTTTGTTTGTGTGTTCATCCTTGTTTTGCCGTTTCCTTGCCCCAGTGTTACATGTTCAACTTTTGTGTTCTTTTGTACCCTGCTCCTGTTTATTACTCTTGTTTTCCCTTATTTGTCTTCCTGGTTCACTTGTGTTTTTGTGTGAACTTTTGTATATAAGGTTAGTTTAGGTTGTTGGGTACACTTACACACTTAGTTGATTTTGTATTTGTACACTAGTTAGTACGGGTGAGTGCCGTTTGTCTTGCAGGGTTTTGGGTAGTCAGTGCAGGTTAGCTAGGGTGTTGAAGACGCCGAAGACCGTGTGTTTCGGGTTTTCTTTTGCAGTCAGGTTAGCTTTCCCTCACTGTCCTAGCCAGCTCCATTTTGTTTGTTTTCTTTTCTTTGGCACCACTCTAGTTCCTTACCCTTGTTATCACGCTTCCTAGTCCCTCACCAAAACCCCCTGCGTCCAAAAGAATTATCCTAAATGTTACACCCCTTTACCCCTAGACACTTGGGGTCGTAACAGTGAGGAAGACCCTATGCGTAGTGGCGAGACGGGGGTTAGCCGGGCTCAGTTGTTCAGGAGAAGCCGTATAGAAACCTAGGCCCTCAGGTAGCGGACGTGGGGCGACCTGGTGCCAGGAGGGTCTCAGGACATCCGAACCTCAACGCTGAGCGAAGAGCAGAGCAGAAACAGGAAGTAAACAGGCTACACAGCAAGACACACCAGAAAAACAAGAATAATCACAGGGACTGGGAACAGGAGAGCAGCAGAGCGCCCTCTAGGTGTACTGGGTGTGACAGTATTGTTGCCAATGGGGGAACGAAACTGGTGAAGTGAAGATAAGGAACTGGCTGAGAGGCTGAGTCAGCTTGTAAGAGATTCTCCAGAATCTACCCGAGCGGCTGGGAAAACTACAGGAACATGAATTCTTTGTTCTCTGGAACAGCTGTAGTGAAAAGAATAATAATCCAGGTACACTTGGTTCAACAAATCTTTCTGATCAATGACAATACACACACTACAGCACACACAACAAAACAGAGCTGCTGCCCTGTTTCCTCTTCATGAAGACATGAGCACCTGCTGGACTGGAGCCCTGGCCCTGTGTGAGGAGGACTGAGCTGCGGTGTGTCTGACTGGCAGAGGAGGGAAAGGACAGAGGGAATAAAGAGCTCAGGGAGGGAAAGGCTGGAGCTGGAGCTGGACTCTCTCTCCTGCAGCTTCAGCTCTGACACTGCAGGCTCCTTCACTACAATAGAGAGCAGAGCTGCTGTGCTGAGGACTGGGACAGGTCTGGACAGCAGGCAGCCTGTTCCTCTGTGCTGGAGGAGTGTGCTGAGGATTTAGGGATGGGAGGAACTGTTGAAGAGACACTGTAAGTGCTGCTCTTGCAGGAAGTTGTGTTACGAGAGACTCAGGAGAATTCACTTTCAGTTTTGTTTCTGATTCAGACTTCAGTTTTCAGAGTGCTGTTCTCCCCAGTTAAAGCTCCCAGTGACTCTCCCAGTCAGTCCAGTCTGGGGTTTCCTGTACTGCAGTATTCTGTCCTGTCAGATGGTCCCTGGGTGTCACGATTGTAATCCCTCCCCATGAAGGGCGCTCTGGCTCTTTTACATTTTAGTTGATTCTGTGCTCCTGCTCCCTGTTCCAGCCCACCTCAAAAGCCAGACGCTCCCGGTGTTCCGGGCTCTGCACTGGATCACGGACGCCCGGAGGCCCGCCTGTCTCCGTGTCGCCCTCCGTCCGCGGCTCGAGGGCAGAGGCCTCCTATCGGCTCCTGAACCAGCCGAGTCCGGGACCTGGAGCCCTTTTTATCTCTGTCATGTTGTCATTTGGATTTCCTGGTTTTTGGGTGATCGGACTTCGCCCTGGTTTTCCCTACGGACTCCCTCTGGATTGTCGCATGGAGCACGCCCCCCGAGCACCTGAGCACCTTCGTCACGCCCCCTGAGCACCTGAGCACCTTCGTCACGCCCCCCAGTTCGTCTACCAGCCCAGTTCGTCTTCTCCTCCCCGTGTCTGTTCACTCCCCTCCGGATTCTGCAAAGGGTCCTGAAAAACACATCATAACACTGGGGGCTCAGGGGATTCAGGCTGGCCCAGATGGGAGAGAGAGGAAGTTTTCTTTCTTCTGCTTGTTGTTTGGTGTGTGACTAGAGTTACTCACCTGTATTACTTTTTGCTGTTTGTGTTGTATTGAGATGGTGCTGATCTTCTCCTCTGATCGTCTCTGTTTCTGCTTCTCTGTGCTCAGGAATGGCCTCACCCAGCAGTGTCCTGTCTGAAGAGCAGTTCCAGTGCTCTATCTGTCTGGACACATTCACCAGCCCAGTGTCCATTCCATGTGGACACAACTACTGTCTGGCCTGTATTGGAGGATACTGGGACAGCAGTGATCTTTGTCAGTGTCCACTGTGTAAGAAGACATTTTACAGAAGACCTGATCTCAGTGTGAACAGAAGCCTGGCAGAAATCACTGAGCAGTTCAAGAGGACCAGAGTCAGCAGTGATGAAGGACTTTGTGCTAAACCTGGAGAAGTGTCCTGTGATTCCTGCACTGGGAGAAAACTCAAGGCTGTGAAATCCTGTCTGGTCTGTTTGGCCTCTTACTGTGAGACTCACATCCAGCCTCACTATCAAGGAGCTGCTTTCAGGAGACACAGACTGATTGAGCCTGTGGAGAGCCTTGAGGACAGGCTGTGTGAGAAGCATGAGAGACTCCTGGAGCTGTTCTGCAGGACTGATCAGACCTGTGTTTGTGTGCTGTGTATTGAGACTGACCACAGGACACACAGAACTGTCCCTTTAGAGCAGGAATGTGGAGTGAAAAAGGTGGGTTTATGGTTATATATTAATTGAAAATTTAAAATTTAAATTAATTTAAAATTATTGTGAATTAAATTAGTATAATCACTAGAATATGGATCAGTGGCTATGATCAATACGTTCAGAAACTGATGGTATCTTAGCACAACTTCCCTGGTGTAAGAGCCTGTTGTCCATCCCAGCATCAGTGTGAGAGTCTGTTGTCCAGCCCAGCATCAGTGTGAGAGTCTGTTGTCCAGCCCAGCATCAGTGTGAGAGTCTGTTGTCCAGCCCAGTGTCAGTGTGTGAGTCTGTTGTGCAGTGTTAGTGCACCAGCAGCAGTGACTTCAGTGTCTCTGTTGCCCTGTTTGGCCACAGACTCAGCTGAGGAAGACTGAGGCAGAGGTACAACAGATGATCCAGGACAGACTGAAGAAGGTGGAGGAGATCAAACAGGCAGTGGAGCTCAGCAAAGTGAGTCCTGTCAATCCTTCTGAGTGGGGTACTGCAGGGCTCAGTGCTGGGGTCACTGTTCTCTGCACAGAGAGAGGACACTTAGGAAGACTGAGTGCAAACGCTGTTAGATTCCTGTCATGCCCCACACTCTTCCTCACAAACACTGTTGCACTCCCAAACCCACTGTTTCACAATCACATTCCCACAGGCACCAGATTCCACAAATTCTCACTCCCGGACCAATTATCCAACCACATCCCTTTCCCTTCAGTATTTAGAGTTCCCTCACACAGCAACCCTTGCTCTCTGTTGAGAAGCCTCCTGCAGAACTCTCTTGTGCGCCTTTCCAAGCCTTTTGATTGATCTCCTGGTACCAAACCTTTGCTCCTGCCTTTTGGATTTCCCTCGTTACCGGACTCATTGCCTCCCTAATTGACCAAGCCCCTGGATTACGTCTTTTGGATTCTGTGGGATTCACAGTTACGCATAAGGATCCTCCTATTCTACCGATCGGTTCCCTGACAGAGAGGACAGTTAGGAAGATAATGAAAGTCATTATCCAGATAACGGATGAGATATTCTGTGACCCAGGAGTGGAGTGATCCAAATAGTGTTTCCCTTCTTTTTTTAACTGAAATGAATAATATACAAGTTATTAATTTGTTCACTCTCACATTTCAATAATATTTTTTTATTCCTGTTAACTCAAGAAGTCTCCTGGTGTCTCCTCAGAGCTCTGCAGAGAGAGAGATTGAGGACAGTGTGCAGGTCTTCACTGCTCTTCGAAACTCCATTGAGAGGAGCCAGGCTGAGCTCATTGAGCTGATTGAGGAGAAGCAGAGAGCAGCAGAGAGGAGGGCTGAAGGGATCATTAAAGAGCTGGAGCAGGAAATCACTGAGCTAAAGAGGAGAAACACTGAGCTGGAGCAGCTCTCCCACACTGAGGACCACATCCACTTCCTACAGGTCAGCCCCCACTGTAGAGAGCAGATACAGTATCTACAGAGAGCAGAGAGTCCTACAGGTCAGCACACACTGTAGAGAGCAGATACAGTATCTACAGAGAGCAGAGAGTCCTACAGGTCAGCACACACTGTAGAGAGCAGATACAGTATCTACAGAGAGCAGAGAGTCCTACAGGTCAGCACACACTGTAGAGAGCAGATACAGTATCTACAGAGAGCAGAGAGTACTACAGGTCAGCACACACTGTAGAGAGCAGATACAGTATCTACAGAAAGCAGAGAGTCCTACAGGTCAGCACACACTGTAGAGAGCAGATATAGTATCTACAGAGAGCAGAGAGTCCTACAGGTCAGCACACACTGTAGAGAGCAGATACAGTATCTACAGAGAGCAGAGAGTCCTACAGGTCAGCACACACTGTAGAGAGCAGATACAGTATCTACAGAGAGCAGAGAGTCCTACAGGTCGGCACACACTGTAGAGAGCAGATACAGTATCTACAGAGAGCAGAGAGTCCTACAGGTCAGCACACACTGTAGAGAGCAGATACAGTATCTACAGAGAGCAGGGAGTCCTACAGGTCAGCACACACTGTAGAGAGCAGATACAGTATCTACAGAGAGCAGAGAGTCCTACAGGTCAGCACACACTGTAGAGAGCAGATACAGTATCTACAGAGAGCAGAGGGAGCTCACTGTGTGACTCTTAGTGATCTATACTGGGCTCTAGGTGTCACGCCCTCTGCAGCCAGAGGGCGCTCCTTCTCTGTCCTGTCCCTAGTTTCCGGTCTGTTGTCCTTCCGGTCCCTCTCTTTCCCTTGGGCTATATATTTCCGGGTCTTGCACTCTGTCCTTGCTCAGCATTGACGTTCGGCTGTCCTGAGACCCGCCTAGCACCAGGGCACCCCACGTCCACTCCCTGAGGGCATAGGTTTCTATACGGCATTCCTGAACTCTTTGCACTAATGAGCCCGGGCCTTTTTCCCGTCTCGCCGCTACGCATATGGGTCTTTTTCCACTCTCCTGCTCCCCACGGTTAGTCCCTTTGGACGTCTGTGACACTAGGTTTCAGACTCACAGGTGACTTATTGCCTTAGAAGGCTGTGGCCCCCCATGACTCTGAATCTCTCCTGCTGTAGAGTTTCCCCTCCCTGTGCTCCCCTCCACACCCCAAGGACTGGTCTGACATCACTGTTCACCCTGATCTCTGTCTGGGGGCTCTGAGCAAGGCTGTGTGTCAGCTGGAGGACAGACTCATTGAAGAAATGGAGAAAGTGCCTGGAGTCAGTGAGTATTACTGTGTGAACACAGCTTGTTTCTGAGGTTCTAAACACCTGTCAATGTCAGTAAATCAATCTACTATGAAGAATCAGGTGTGTCTCTTCTTCTGTGTTATGAACAGGTGTGTCTCACTGCTGTCTCTGTAGAGACCAGGTGTATGAACAGGTGTGTCTCACTGCTGTCTGTGTAGAGATCAGATGTGTGAACAGGTGTGTCTCACTGCTGTCTGTGTAGAGATCAGGTGTGTGAACAGGTGTGTCTCACTGCTGTCTGTGTAGAGACCAGGTGTATGAACAGGTGTGTCTCACTGCTGTCTGTGTAGAGACCAGGTGTATGAACAGGTGTGTCTCACTGCTGTCTGTGTTGAGATCAGGTGTGTGAACAGGTGTGTCTCACTGCTGTCTGTGTTGAGATCAGGTGTGTGAACAGGTGTGTCTCACTGCTGTCTGTGTTGAGATCAGGTGTGCAGCAGGGTGATCTTGTGTCAGGGGTGTGTTCAGCTGGAGAAAGTGCTGTGTGATGCTGCTCCTCCCACAGTGGAGTTTGAACTGCTCTCTGTCCCTGAGCCTCAGCTCTGCCTCAGTGCTTCAGTCAGAAGCTCTGGAACAGAGAAAGGGCTCAGACTCCTGTGAGGAGGCTGCTCAGTCACTCCTGTCCTTGTCTTTGTACTGGAGGCAGTGGGAGGTGTGGAGCTGGACTGTGTGATAACAACCTAGATGAGCTGTCAGTGTCTCTTACAGACCCACAGCTCCACTGGCCAGACAACACACTCCTGTGTGTTACTGTCCTGCCTGAGAGATCAGCACAGCACTACAACACACAACACTGCACACCTGGAGACCAGACTCCAGCAGGAATGTGCTCTCAGCTCTCTAACATCTTTCTCTCTGTTTGCAGAGTTTGAGAGGCTTCGCAAACATGCAGGTGAGTCTGTTGTCACTGACAGGAACTTGTCATTTACAAAGGTCACAGCAGGGTCACAGGGGTCAATACAGGCTCTTACTCTAACAGGGGGACATGTTGTAACTCCTGCTTTATACACAGCTGATGTGTTTAATGTTGTGAGCAAACTCCCTCAGATGGGCTGTGTCCTTATCAGGACTGATGAGGAATTGGACCCCAACACTGTGTCAGGTCTGCAGTTCTTCTTTACATCATTGTGAAACAGAGGATTTTGATCCTGTTAAACCTGTAAACTAGAATCTACACTGACAACTAGGAGCCTGCAGACACACAAGACACTGAACACAACAGTCTGAGACAGGAGCTCGAAATTCACTAACTGTGAGAGACTAAGAGGAGAGGAAGGACTTGTTAAGGGAGGAAGAGGGTGAAATGAGAGCAGAGAAGAGGGAGAGAGACAGGATGTCTTTCCCTCTGCTCCCCCAGATAGAGGTGTGACAGTGAAGCAGCCGGTCCCACTGAAGGACACCCACTGCTCTCCAGTCCACACTGGACACAAGCACACAGGCTCAGGCACTGGAGGATGAGCTCTGGAACAGATACCTTTACAGATAGAGTGGTGGGAGACTGGAACAAGCTGTCTAGAGTGTCTGCCCCAGTCCTTCTGGTGGGTGGCAGTGAGCTGTGTAGCAGGTGTCAGATTGAAGCAGTAACCCATCACTCTGGGGATGTACTGGAGTCTCCCAGTCTTATAGATCCCTAAACACTGGCACACCTCCCTGAAGACAGCTGACTCTGAGCTCCTCCCCTGGTCAGTCTGCAGCTCCTCTCGTGAACATGCAGCAGGGTGTGTGGTTTCTCTCAGCACAGCTGAGCTCCTGGCTCAAGTAGAGACGCCATCACTGCTGGTATCTGTGTCTGGGTTGAATGGGCTCTCTCATGTCTTCAGTGAGTCTAGAGACCTGTCCTCCTCATGAGGTCCCTGACCTTTCTTCACTTGTCCAGGAACTGGAGAATGAGGGTCATCCAGGCACACCGGGCACTCTGACCTGGGCACGCCACTGAGCTCCCTTCCCATCAGCCGCTCAGAGCTGGCTGGGCAGGGCACAGTCCAGAAGGCTGGAGCGTGTGTTGCCACAGCCCCTGACCTCTGGAGAAGGCAGTCTCTGGCCTGACCTCTGGGGACCTCAACTTGCCGGTAGCTGCTGTACAGGTCCAGAGAGCTGAACCAGCGCTACCCTGAGACATAATCCAGCACCTCGTCAGTGTGGCTCAGGGGACAAGAGTCCTTCTTGGTGACGTTGTTGAGTCCCTGTAGTCTGTACAGACCAGCAGTGAAGCGTCCTTCTGCAGGGGGAGATCAGGGCCTGTCAGAGGGCTCGATCTCCCCTGCTGCAGTCAGACCCCGGACTGCTTCCTCTGCCTCGGCTCTCTTGTGGATGGCCAGGCGGGGGGAGGGATGCAGATGGGTCTTGCTTCGCCAGTGTCGATGATGCTCTGAGCTTTGTTTGTACGAGTACAGTCTTCCTCTCTTCCAGCAAACACATCTGCAAACTCTCGTAGCAGAGTCCTTGGTTGTCCCTGCTCTGCCTCACTCATTCCCTCTTTGCTGCGCTGAGAAAGCTCCTCCACCATTTTGTCTGATTTTGTTGTGGTCTTGAAGGCCGAGCCCCTGTCCTCAGTTTCAGGATGCTGCTCCCTCACACCGTGGGTCAGTGTCTCCTGGCTCAGGAGGAGTCTCTGGGCTCCCTGCTGTATCTCCATGGTAACTCTCGGCTGCTCTGGAGCTGTTGCACTGGTACCCAGGAGGAGGTGTGGCCCCTCGCTGCTATTAGCTTGAGGGCCACTCGGCATTTCCTGCTGGCACTGCTCTCGAGACGCACGGTTCTGCACAGAGGAGTTCAGTACCAGTGACTCCATCCTCTCACCTGGCCCTCCAGGGAAAGCTCTCTTCACTGGTCTGCAGCAGAACTGCCAGGTTCTCTCCTTCTGTAGTCTGTCTGAGCCAGGCGCTGCCTGTAGGAGTTATACTGTACCTGACCATCGTGATCTTCAGCATGAACACACACCTGCAGACTCACACAGCTGAGCCTTGAAGAGCAGGGTCACCAACACATGGCTCAACAAATACAAACAGTGAAAACAGTGAGATCTGGTGGGAAATTAATTATTAGTCCAGCAAACTGATGTCGAAACGAGTAAGGAAAGTTATTGAGGTTAAATCATTCTGTGCAGTAATATCCACAGATGTCCTTCCATCAGCTCTTACAGCCATTCCTGCAGACTGCCTTCATCTAGAACTGACACAAATCACCACTTTTAAAAAGATGGAGATTACAGTATTTTTATTTCTTTAACCTTTATATTTGACTACTTAAAATTAATATCTGTTCCCCCAGTTTCTGAATATCCCTGCTTTCCCTTAAGAAATACAATTGTAGAGACTCATCACAACAAAAAATAACAAATCTGTTCAATTCACACCCAGATGTGACAAAACACATTTACTGTAAGACTCACAGCCTATTTAAATATTTTCTTATTTTCAGTTCTCTTCACTCCCTGGGATATCTGAAAATACACTGTCGCATACAAATTATTTTACACACAGTTACTAATAGAGATGTACAATAAATTTCATTGTTAATCAATTACTTTTAATAGACATTAAATACATTAATAGACATAAAAAGATACAATAAAATTAGTTTTTAAAAAATTACTCTTACGAATAAACACATCAATAAAGTTCATTATTAATGAATGTGGTTTAACTGAAAAGGAGATTTAGTCAAACATTACAATCATTTTCCAAGTGACGGACACATGACTTCCTGCCGTAGTGCCGGTGTTGTTTCCCCTCTATTCTCCTGTGATCCAGAGCTCCGCCTGTCCCACACTGAGCTGTCTCCCCATGTGAAGAGGCGCTGGGAGTCAGTCCTGTACTCCAGTCACCTCTAGAGGGCAGCAGCTCTCACTCTGGGCTCGTTGCAGTGGAGAGCAGGTTCAGCTCGGAGCTGCGGACTGATTTCAGCGGCCAAGTTCGTTGCTCTTGGTCTGAAGTTGGCGCGCTAGTTTAACACGGAGCTGTGTGCTGACCAGGGGCTGAGCTCCAGTTAGTGCGCTGGGTCAGTTCGTTACAACTGACCCACAATGTCTGTTTTTCAGGTTTCCATACGTATTACACTGATTTGTGTGTAACGAACAAGAAAAAAAAGACACACACAAGCTTTGTCTGTTCTCTTTCTGGTTCCCCTGTCTTGTGTAAAGACAACTTCAGCCTTAATTCAGGTGACAGAGTTAAATACACTGACAGACAGCTCTTAACACACACAGACATCAGATCCTTTTTATTACTGTCCTCAGCAGCGCAGGAGGAGACAAGCTTGCAGTTACTGCCTGTGTGATTCAGGGCCCTGTTATTGTTAATGAAGTGGCAGCAATTTCTGCTTCTAAGAATTTTGTCTTAATGAGACTTTTACAATCTAACTGATAGAGAGGAACCAGAATACCCATGAAAAGACAGTTTGCTTATTTTGCTTCTTGTGAAATGATGTATCCATCAGTATAGAGATGCCCTCAGCCGTGTGATCTGCACACAGTGGATCATCAGGTCTCCTTCAGATTTAAAGACACTTTCTCCCACAGGAGCCAGACTCTCGCAGTGTGAGAGCTCTGCACACGCTCACAGATCATCTCAGCCGGGCTGGGCCTGTATTTTCATCTGAGAGAGGAGTGAGATACATATCATTTCATTCTCTCTGTCTGCCCTCTGATCCACAGCTGATGTGACTCTGGACCCCAATACAGCTCATCCCAAACTCATCCTGTCTGAGGATGGGAAACAAGTGAGACATGGAGACACACGACAGGATCTCCCTGACAATCCAGAGAGATTTGATCGTTGTGTCAATGTCCTGGGAAAGGATGGGATCACCTCAGGGAGACACTACTGGGAGGTGGAGGTGGGGGAGAAGACTGACTGGACATTGGGAGTCGCCAGAGAGTCCATCAACAGGAAGGGGAGCATCACACTGAGCCCCCGGTATGGTTACTGGACTGTGTGGCTGAGGAATGGGAATGAGATCGAGGCTTGTGCTGGACCCCCTGTCCTCCTCCCCCTGAGCCAGAAGCCCCAGAAGGTGGGGGTGTATGTGGACTATGAGAGGGGACAGGTCTCCTTTTACAATGTGGACAACAGGTCTCATATCTACACCTTCACTGCCTCCTTCACTGAGAAACTCTTTCCATTCTTCGGCCCTGGTCTTCATCAGGGAGGTACAAACTCAGCCCCACTGATCATCTGTCCTGTCAGTCACACAGACTGAATCAGCACATTGTCTGATTCTCTCTCCTGGAATGTAAATCATTTAGTCTTTTTCATTTGAAATTGTTCTTCTGTTTCTTCGGTGTTGTTTTCTCCACCCACTGCTGGGCATGTCCACATCTGCTCTCAACGTTACTCGTTCAGTCACCAGAAACAACATCACCTGTGGGAGGGGCTCTCTTGGAAAATGAAATTATTACTGGCTTGTGTCAAACTGTTCTACTTTCTACTTTCAGTCCATGTCATTGCTCTATTCTATTTGCTCTGCATTAATCACTTCTTTCAGTAAATCAGTAAAATTGAGTCACAGTTGTTTTCTTTATCTCTCACCTGTAAATTCTCCAGATTCATGGCTGACTAGCTGGGTCACCATCAGACACAGACTAACACGTCAGCTGAATGCCAGTCGCTTTCTACATGATGGACATTGCTGCTTCACTGTCATGGCCTGGACTCAGATAGAACTATTTCTGTATTAAATAAACTCTGTCATTCTGAATATTTGGTCTTCATCTTCATCTTCATCATGATTTAATGTCAGCAGCTATATCACCCTGAAACTCACCCTGTCAGCCCCCTGAAGCTCAGCAGGTGTGAGCCTGGTCAGTACCTAGAGGGGGGACTCCTGGGAAAGCTAAGGCTGCTGCTGGAAGAGGTGTTAGTGGGGCCAGCAGGGGGCGCTCACCCTGTGGTCTGTGTGGGTCCTAATGCTCCAGTATAGTGACGGGGACACTAGACTGTAAACAGGCGCCGTCCTTCGGATGAGACGTAAAACCGAGGTCCTGACCCACTGTGGTCATTAAAAACCCCAGGGTGTTTCTCAAAAAGAGTAGGGGTGTTACCCTAGTGTCCTGGCCAAATTTCCCCCCTGTCCTTTACCAATCATGGCCTCCTAATAACCCCCCTCTCTGAACTGGCCTCATCACTCTGCTCTCCTCCCCACTGAGAGCTGGTGTGTGTGAGCAGACTGGAGCATCATCCAGGTGGGGCTGCACACTGGTGGTGGTGGAGGGGATCCCCATTACCTGTAAAGAGTTTTGAGTGGAGTGTCCAGAAAAGCACTGTATAACTCTAAGGAATTATGATGATGATGATGATGATGTAGATTCCTATGTCATGAATGTGCTTGTGATTTCTGTCATCTAACACAATGTTGAGAATCCCAGACTCTCTCTGTAGGCTGATCAGCTGTCCAGACCCTGTGATTGGAGGAAGACAGAAAACAGCACAAACACTTGTATTCTGTCCACTTTGTAACTTTGTAACATTTGTGTCAATTTCAAAACACCTGTCCGGTCCAGGCACTGTAACAGGCGCCTGGTCTGTCTGTCAGTGTCCAGCTGTCTGTGGTCACTTGGCCACCCTACTGGGCTGCTTGTTCCAGAAACCTGCTGCTCTCGGTGTTGAGAGGATTGTCCAGCCCTGGTGCTGGAGGTCATGTCTGTCATCTGAGCCCAGTTAACATGGCCTGCACCTGCTCTTTACTTCCTGAACTGAGTCAGAACAATCAGAACACCAGCAGACACACTGACCAGCCCCTCCAGGACCAGGACTGGACAGCCCTGCTGCAGACACACTGACCAGTTCTCCAGGACCAGGACTGGACAGCCCTGCTGCAGACACACTGACCAGCCCCTCCAGGACCGGGACTGGACAGCCCTGCTGCAGACACACTGACTGACCCCTCCAGGACCAGGACTGGACAGCCCTGCTGTAGACACATTGACTGACCCCTCCAGGACCAGGACTGGACAGCCCTGCTGCAGACACACTGACTGACCCCTCCAGGACCAGGACTAGACAGCCCTGCTGCAGACACACTGACCAGTTCTGGACTGGGAGTGGACAACCCTGCTGCAGACATACTGAACCCTCCAGGACCAGGACTAGACAGCCCTTCTGCAGACACACTGACGAATTCTGGACTGGGACTGGACAGCCCTAGTGCAGACACACTGACCAATTCTGGACTGGGACTGGACAGCCCTGCTGCAGACACACTGACCAGTTCTCCAGAACCAGCACTGGACAGTCCTGCTGCAGACACACTGACTGACCCCTCCAGGACCAGGACTGGACAGCCCTGCTGCAGACACTCTGACCAGTTCTGGAGCGGGAGCGGACAGGCTCACAGACACACTGACCAGTTCTGGAGTGGGATTGGACAGGCTCACAGACACACTGACCAGTTCTGGACTGGTAGTGGACAGGCTCACAGACACACTGACCAGTTCTGGACTGGGAGTGGACAGGCTCACAGACACACTGACCAGTTCTGGACTGGGAGTGAACAGGCTCACAGACACACTGACCAGTTCTGGAGTGGGAGTGGACAGGCTCACAGACACACTGACCAGTTCTGGAGTGGGAGTGGACAGGCTCACAGACACACTGAGCTGCAGGACAGCAGTGCTGTAAAGTGCCTCCTGTTATCAGCCCTCAGTGCTCTTGATAAAGTCATTTCCATGTCACTCAGGTTGTCTGTGAAACAGCAGCTTCAGCAGAGCTGGTAGCTCTAGCAGCTGAGAAACACAATAAACACAAAATATAATATTGTTACAAAGGGGGGACATGAAAATGGTGAATAACAGGAACTGACCGAGCGGTTTAGTCAACAAGTAAAATAATTGATCATAACCCCCAAGTTGTAAGTGATTTCTCTAGAACTGGGGTTCTTATCCTGGGCGTCCTGACCCCCATGAGGGTCACACAATAGGCAGCAGAGACAGAATCAACCTAAGGTCAACACACACACTAGAGTGATAAACGGGACACGTCCGCAGATTCAGGGTGTTTACACATCAATGGACAGTAACAGAGGTAAACAGTTCGCTGTTGTACACACCTGCAGGGTTCAGACTGTTTCCACCAGCAGGGTGACTCAGTGGACCCAGCGAGGGCGCTACATTCATTCCTATCGGTGGGCCTTGACTGTGTTTATATTCGTAGAGCTTTCTTCTTCTGCGCAAGGTAGTAGTGATGAGCCCAGCAGTGGAGCGGTTTTAATAGGTGAGACTGGAGGAGTGAGAGCTGAAGATAATGTGGAGAAACGCACAGCAGAAAACAGTGAGAAAATCTGACGAACAGTCCCTAGAGTAGGGATTCACACCGTACGGTTTGTGGCGAAGTGTTGGCTCAGGAAAGCCTCAGGCCCTCCAGACTGCTACACCACCTGCAGACCAGACACTCAGCCTTGCAGTCTAAACCTGTTGAGTGTTTTGAACGAAAGCTACAGGAGCTGAGAGGCCAACAATCTGCCCTCCAAAGAGCTGTGAACTGTGAGCCAGAAGCCACTTCAGTGTCTTTCCTCATAGCTAACTGGACTGCCCAAACTGGGAAGCCACACGTTAGGTGGGACTTTTTCCCTACTGTGCGCTAAGGAAACGGTTTCAATCCTGTGTGGGAAAGTGCTGCAGAGCAGCTGGCAGTGATACCAGTGTCATTGATACCAGTGTCATTGGAACCAGTGTCATTGGTACCAGTATCAATGATCCTGTGTCTGACCACATTGGGCGTATGGCAAGAGACGTGGAAGAGCAGGTGATCTCTAGGATAAGATCTAGTGTGTAGTTTTCTTTACAACTTGACGAGACCACTGGTGTCTCTGGAGATGCACACCTGCTTGTTTACACCAGACTTGTTGAAGAGGAAGAATTTAAACAAAGCTTTTAGTAAAGAGCATTTAAAGCGCTTAAAACAAAGTGCTTTTTTTACTACGTGAAATATTTTTAATGTTAAAAAAGGGTCGCACTCTCAAAAAGGTTAAGAACTGCTGCTCTAGAATATATTCCAGAAGAGTCAGAACAGTTGTTGGAATAGACAGAGACACAAGAATTCTTTGTTCTCTGGCACAGCTTTGTTGAAAAAAGTAATAATTCGTGCACACTGGATTAAACAAATATTTATTCATTTAAAATTTTAATTATTTTTTAGTTTAAATCATCTCTCTGCAAATCTGGATCATAATAAATGATACCGAGGTATATACTGTATGACCCAATAAACCCAAGATCCCCTAAACACAGAACAGCTCTCTCTCTGTCAGTCAGTAAGTGAGCTGAATGATCTGTCTGTCTGTGTCTTTCAGAGACCATTGATCTCCATCAGAGTGTTTATTTCAGAGATGAAAGCTGACCTGTTGCAGTGGTTCTATGTGACTCTGCTGTTTCTCCACCAGTCCTGTGTCTCAGGATCAGGTACAGTGAGACTCTTATTGGTGTTTTAATCAATAACATGAACAAGACCCTCATACCGAAGACTGGTTTCATTACAGTTTCTGGAAACAAAACATCTGAAACTTATAATTTGAACATTAGAACATTTTAAAATCTCTTAATTCTGAATATTCATTGATCAGAACGTGAGGGTGAACCTGTTCTTGCAAGAAGCCAAGATACAGGTTTCAGGAGCTTGACCTGACACCATGATCTACACTCCCACAGCCTTGTGTGCCTCCTGTTCTCAGGTTTCAATGCACTTTCTCATCATGTCCACTCTGGTTCATGTTTGACTGTTACCTCTGGAGAGGAGCACTGGATTGACTCTGAAGTATCTCTGTTAAAGAGTTAGGAGACGCTGTTCCTTCAGCCTGTCAGGATACTGCGATTAATATCAGAGCAGAAATGTCTGCTTGTGGTTCTCTGTGGCAGTCTGGGAGGAATGCAGAGTGAGAGATCCTCAGTGAAAACAGTCAGAGATCCTCTCACTGAGGGCAGAGCTGCTCACTGAGTGAAGCTGAGGATCTGAGTGTCTGAGAATCTCTGGTGTGAGGAAGAGGAGATGAGACACTCACTGATCTTCAGTCCTCCTCAGTCACATGTTCTGGATCATTAATGATCTGTTTGTAGATCAGTGAGCTGCTTCTCTTCACTCTGTCAGTATGAGTCTCCAGTTTGTCTCAGTGTGTGTCTGTGTAGAGGCTGAGACTCATGTCAGCTGTGTGCTCTTTCTCTTTCAGAGACGTTTCGGGTTGTTGGTCCAGCTGCTCCTGTGTTTGTTTTCCCTGGTGAAGACGCTGTCCTGCCCTGTTACCTGTCACCAGACATCAGCGCTGTGGACCTAGAGATCCACTGGTTTAGAGATGACTATGAAAACTTTGTTTGTTTATATGAATCTGGAGTCTATAACTTTGTTAGACAGAATCCAGCCTACAGGAATTATTCCTGGGTGAGCTCCCCAGAGGCAATGTGTCTCTAATACTGAGAGATGTGAGACGCTCTGATCATGGACAGTACAAGTGTATGGTGTTCTCTGACCAGTGGTATGATGACACTGTTAACGATCTCGATGTGAGAGGTGAGTGTCTTTCAGTCTGGTTTATTATCTAAAGAGAGTTATATTTGTGATGAGTAACTGATCACATCAGTACTCAGTAAGATGCCAGCTCTGTCCACACAATAACACACTCACTGTCAATACAGCTCTAAACCAAACAGTACAACACAACAATAAACTGTACATACCCCCAGTCTTGTTACATTTCCAGCTTCTACCTGACCCCTCACCTCTCTCATTCAGTCCTTTCAAAGCATTCTCTGCCTTTCTCTGTTTTAGGGAGCTTTAGTCTTTCTCCCAGTATTTCTCCCAGCGGAGTATTTTGGAAGTTCGTTTTGCTTTTCATCCCCAGCCCGGGGGATTTGCTTTTCGGCTTGTTGTTTTGGTTTGCGCTTTTAGAGGTATTCAGACTCTTCGACTTTCTAGCTCCCTGGTTTACGACTTTGTTTTGTGCTTCGGTACCTTTGCTGGTGTTAATCCTTCGGTTTCGAACTTTTGGACTGGATTCTGGTTTATAGCTTTAGAACACGGATTCACTACTCTGCACAGAATCTACCTGGCTACCCTAACACGTCTGCATAGGTAAAGACATCAGAGAGACTGAGGTACCTGTGTTGTGTTGTGTCGTGTTGTGATGTCTGTTCTGTTATTATTCTGGGAATACAGAGAAGAGAATACAGTAATAACTTAACTGGAAAAGACTTGCACATACACCAAAAAAAAAATTACACAGCTCAGCACTCAGCTGATCAGTTTCCATCCTTGTGTCTCTGTAATACTGATCCTGTCCCCTGTAAATACAGACTCACTGATACCTCAACACTCCAGTTCACCAGCTCACAGCTCAACTGTCACCTTGAGTGGAGAAACTTTAAGAGTTATAATATACAGATAATTCAAACTGTTGATTCTAAACACGTCTTTATAATTTCTGTGTTCTGAAATCAAAGCGACAGTGGGCTTTTATCAGCTGTGAAATATCTCCTGTTGTGTCGAACCCACAGCCCTGGGCTCCCAGCCCTCAGTGTCTCTCCACTCCCCTGGAGGAGGTCACACCCAGCTGCTGTGCAGATCAGAGGGGTGGGTCTCTGCGCCTGCAGTGACCTGGACAGACAGGGATGGACATGATGTGACCTCACTGTCCAGCAGCACAGTGGAGAGGGACAGTCAGGGGCTCCTCAGTGTCAGCAGCTCCATCCCAGTCCAGCAGGAGTCCAACATCTTCTCCTGTCTGGTCAGGAGCGCTCTGCCTGAGCCAGACTGGGGCTCTCAGCTCCACATTCCCAGTGAGTATTGAACACGAACAGTGGAGCTCAGCTGTCACACACCTGAGGTCTCACACACACCCAGGACATAACACACCTGGGCCACTGGGCACAGCCCAGAATAGGAACTAATGATGAAAGGACTCACCTCAACACTCAATACAAAGTGCTGAATCTGTCAGGCACATACAATCAGGTGACACACAGTAACTCCACTCTCAATAAGACACTTTCTGTAAATACTTTATCTGATAATCAGAAAAAAAGTATCAATTCTGAAAGGTTCAAGATTAAATTAAAACAACCGATCCTATCTCTGCTTTCTGTGTAACTAAAGAATCAAGAATATGAAGTAGCTCTAATGCTTTATTGAATCTCAGCACTGTGTTTAAACATGTGCCTGCAATGATGACTAACTACTTACTACAGTATCTGCACTTTTAGTTTTCGGACAGTTTTGGTCACCTTTTTGTATATTGCCCTATGCAGTGATTTTATCCAAAACTGAGCCAGATGAAAAGTGTGAAGAATACCTGTCCTAATGGGTAAACTCTCTTCATTTTGTCAGTTAAAGTGCAGCTAAAAGTGCAACAGCGGGCAAAATTCTATGGTTCTTGTAACCCTAACCCTAGCCAGGCATTAAAAGCATAAAGATTTAACTACCATTTAACAGCATTTTTCAGCATCATGAAAATTTGCCTGAACCAGACAGATTATTAAAGAAGATACATTTCCTAGAGGTTTTAGAAACCGTTTTGATAGTTTGAGACTGATTTTTTGGAGTTTGAGGAAAAAATTTAACTTTGATGTTTGGAAGGCTTCTGAGACACCCTGCCGGAATGCACATTTGAAACCCTAGCTAGGGTTAGGGTTAGCATTCCCACAACAGGTAGAGGTTTTTTACTGTCAGTGCTGCATTCCGGGTCCCCAGTTATCTTTAGGATGAGTGATAATTTGCTCCTATCTGCACTTTTAGTTTTCGGAGAGTTTTGGTCACCTTTTTGTATATTGCCCCATGCAGTGATTTTATCCAAAACTGAGCCAGATGAAAAGTGTGAAGAATACCTGTTCTAATGGGTAAACTCTCTTCATTTTGTCATTTAAAGTGCAGCTAAAATTCAACAGCGGGCAAAATTCTATGGTTCTTGTAACCCTAACCCTAGCCAGGCATTAAAAGCATGCCGACTTAACTACCATTTAACAGCATTTTTCAGCTTCATGAAAATTTGCCAAAACCAGACAGATTATTAAAGAAGATACATTTCCTAGAGGTTTTAGAAACTGTTTTGATAGTTTGAGACTGATTTTTTGGAGTTTGAGGAAAAAATTTAACTTTGATGTTTGGAGGGCTTCTGAGACACCCTACCGGAATGCAGATTTGAAACCCTAGCTAGGGTTAGGGTTAGCATTCCCACAACAGGTAGAGGTTTTTTACAGTCAGTGCTGCATTCCGGGTCCCCAGTTATCTTTAGGATGAGTGATAATTTGCTCCTATCTCCACTTTTAGTTTTCAGAGAGTTTTGGTCACCTTTTTGTATATTGCCCTATGCAGTGATTTTATCCAAAACTGAGCCAGATGAAAAGTGTGAAGAATACCTGTTCTAATGGGTAAACTCTCTTCATTTTGTCATTTAAAGTGCAGCTAAAAGTGCAACAGCGGGCAAAATTCTATGGTTCTTGTAACCCTAACCCTAGCCAGGCATTAAAAGCATGCCGATTTAACTACCATTTAACAGCATTTTTCAGCATCATGAAAATTTGCCTAAACCAGACAGATTATTAAAGAAGATACATTTCCTAGAGGTTTTAGAAACCGTTTTGATAGTTTGAGACTGATTTTTTGGAGTCTGAGGAAAAAATTTAACTTTGATGTTTGGAGGGCTTCTGAGACACCTTGCCGGAATGCACATTTGAAACCCTAGCTAGGGTTAGGGTTAGCATTCCCACAACAGGTAGAAGTTTTTTACTGTCAGTGCTGCATTCCGGGTCCCCAGTTATCTTTAGGATGAGTGATAATTTGCTCCTATCTGCACTTTTAGTTTTCGGACAGTTTTGGTCACCTTTTTGTATATTGCCCTATCCATTGATTTTATCCAAAACTGAGCCAGATGAAAAGTGTGAAGAATACCTGTTCTAATGGGTAAACTCTCTTCATTTTGTCATTTAAAGTGCAGCTAAAAGTGCAACAGCTGGAAAAATTCTATGGTTCTTGTAACCCTAACCCTAGCCAGGCATTAAAAGCATGCCGATTTAACTACCATTTAACAGCATTTTTCAGCTTCATGAAAATTTGCCTAAACCATACAGATTATTAAAGAAGATACATTTCCTAGAGGTTTTAGAAACCGTTTTGATAGTTTGAGACTGATTTTTTGTAGTTCGAGGAAAAAATTCAACTTTGATGTTTGGAGGGCTTCTGTGACACCCTGCCGGAATGTACATTTGAAACCCTAGCTAGGGTTAGGGTTAGCATTCCCACAACAGGTAGAAGTTTTTTACTGTCAGTGCTGCATTCCGGGTCCCTAGTTATCTTTAGGATGAGTGATAATTTGCTCCTATCTGCACTTTTAGTTTTCGGACAGTTTTGGTCACCTTTTTGTATATTGCCCTATCCATTGATTTTATCCAAAACTGAGCCAGATGAAAAGTGTGCAGAATACCTGTTCTAATGGGTAAACTCTCTTCATTTTGTCATTTAAAGTGCAGCTAAAAGTGCAAAAGCGGGCAAAATTCTATGGTTCTTGTAACCCTAACGCTAGCCAGGCATTAAAAGCATGCCGATTTAACTACCATTTAACAGCATTTTTCAGCATCATGAAAATTTGCCTGAACAAGACAGATTATTAAAGAAGATACATTTCCTAGAGGTTTTAGAAACCGTTTTGATAGTGTGAGACTGATTTTTTGGAGTTTGAGGAAAAAATTCAACTTTGATGTTTGGAGGGCTTCTGAGACACCCTGCCGGAATGTACATTTGAAACCCTAGCTAGGGTTAGGGTTAGCATTCCCACAACAGGTAGAAGTTTTTTACTGTCAGTGCTGCATTCCGGGTCCCCAGTTATCTTTAGGATGAGTGATCATTTGCTCCTATCTGCACATTTAGTTTTCGGTTCAGTTTTGGTCACCTTTTTGTATATTGCCCTATCCATTGATTTTATTCAAAACTGAGCCAGATGAAAAGTGTGAAGAATACCTGTTCTAATGGGTAAACTCTCTTCATTTTGTCATTTAAAGTGCAGCTAAAAGTGCAACAGTGGGCAAAATTCTATGGTTCTTGTAACCCTAACCCTAGCCAGGTATTAAAAGCATCCCGATTTAACTACCATTTAACAGCATTTTTCAGCATCATGAAAATTTGCCTAAACCAGACAGATTATTAAAGAAGATACATTTCCTAGAGCTTTTAGAAACCGTTTCGATAGTCTGAGACTGATTTTTTGGAGTTTGAGGAAAAAATTTAACTTTGATGTTTGGAGGGCTTCTGAGACACCCTGCCGGAATGCACATTTGAAACCCTAGCTAGGGTTAGGGTTAGAATTCCCACAACAGGTAGAAGTTTTTTACTGTCAGTGCTGCATTCCGGGCCCCCAGTTATCTTTAGGATGAGTGATAATTTGCTCCAATCTGCACATTTAGTTTTCGGACAGTTTTGGTCACCTTTTTGCATATTGCCCTATGCAGTGATTTTATCCAAAACTGAGCCAGATGAAAAGTGTGATGAATACCTGTTCTAATGGGTAAACTCTCTTCATTTTGTCATTTAAAGTGCAGCTAGAAGTGCAACAGCGGGCAAAATTCTATGGTTCTTGTAACCCTAACGCTAGCCAGGCATTAAAAGCATGCCGATTTAACTACAGTACATGTATTAAAATCAGTCTCAATAAGAAACCTCTTATTTCTTCTGTTTTCCAGGAGACTTTTTCCCTGCGTCCTCTGGATGGATGGTGGCTCTCGTCTTATTAGCAGCTGTGACTGTAGCAGCATCAGCACTTCTGGTGATCCAGTGGAGAAGAATGGACAGTATGTGCTCATTATAGATGTGTGTCTGAATGTCTGTGTCAGGATGGACTGTAAATGACAGTGTCTGAGCAGCACACCCTACTCTAGATAACAGGAGTCAGTGCACAGACACCCTGTCAAGAGCTGTAGGTCCCAGCAGCTCAGCTTCTCAGAATGGGTTATAGAGGGAGATCTACACTGTGGGATGGGATCCTATCAGTCAGAACCAGAACCGGCCCACAGCAGCTGTCCTTGCAGAGACAGACCCAGCTCCTCCAGTGTCAGAGCTCCTCTGTCTTCAGCTGTGTCTCACTGTGAGTTTCCACCAGTGGAGGTGAATCAAGGTGAAGTTACTCAGCAGCTGTTCCATCATCTATGGGCAACAGTGAACATCTGACCTTCTCCTCTGGGATGGAAACTCAGAGAATCCCAGCATACCCAGGATCTTCCTGCTGGGCTCCTTCCTGATTCTCACCCCCTGGAGAACAGTGTGTTAATGGTTATAGTGACACCAGCGCTGTGTCCAATACTCTCTAGAAACAATCAAAGTGTCTCCATGTTTCCTTGTCCATGTAAATCAGTAACAATATACATCTAATGTAGATTTTAGATCTGAACTCACTGTTCATCCCTCTGCAGCTGTAATCCTAATATTCTGACAGCTGCCCTAGAGGAGATTAACATACAGCATCAAAGTCAGCAGAGCTGATCCCTGAGAATCTCTCCTGCTGTGGTCTGCACTGTCTCAGTGAGGTCATCCTGGAAGATCTGTACAGTCTCTCAGTCTCCCTGTGCCACAGAGTGAGAGAGAGAGTGAGCTGAGGAGAGGAGCTGATCTTCAGTACTGGGCCTCAGTCTCCTCACAGGATCTTCTCCAGCCTGTCTGATACAGCTGCTGGTTAATATATCAGGCTCACACACTCTACTGAACACACCTCTCTAGACTGCAGTCAGTACAGGATCTTCTCCAGCCTGTCTGATACAGCTGCTGGTTAATACTGTATATCAGAGTCACACACTCTACTGAACACACCTCTCTAGACTGCAGGCAGTACAGGATCTTCTCCAGCCTTTCTGATACAGCTGGTACAACAGGAATCAGCTCAGCAGATCTTACTGGAGCTTCTCTTCACAACCAGCAGGTCTTCCCCACTGAAACCAGCAGTGTCTGTGTGGGAGGGTCTCTCATTACCTGAAGGGACAGGTAATCAGTGCTGAGCAGGACGAGGGCAGGAGCTGTTATTTATTACTCTGTACAAACACCTCCCTGAGCTCTTAATGACCAGTCAGGACACAGAGGACAGTGAGGACATTAGAAGATAGAAACACACTGTCCCAAGAGACAACAATACTGGAGCTGCTGAAAGGCACAACAATTTAGACTGAATCTAGATGGGGCAGCATTAATGATCAGGGAATTAAAACACTGTCCACTGTCTAAGCTCCATCTCCATGACAGGATGGTGTTATCACAGTGTTTAACCAGGAAGACTCCACAGAGAGAAGAGGGTTTTGCTCTGGACTGTAGAGACCCAGTTAATACAGGACATCATCACAGAGCTGCTGTTACCCTCATCGCTCTCACAGACCGGACTGCAGGGTGGGCTCAGTGCAGGAGCAGGGCTGACAGCAGACCCTGCCTGTAGGTGTGTCAGGTGTCTGTTCTGTATCACATCTGCAGATCACCCTGTAGTCAATAACGGAATAACTGCTGTAAATCCACATCCCTGAATTCCTCATAACCTCCAGACTCCACTGCTCTGCTCTGTGAAGAACAAGTCTATCTACTGACACAGTGAAGTATTTTGTTTTCCAGTTCTTGCAATTTAAATAACCCAGAATCCACTCTGAGTTCTGAGTAGAGGTCTCTGCTCTAATCTGGACTCATATTCCAGCTTTACTTTGTGTCTGATACTTCTGGTGTTTCTTCAGGACAGGAGCCCTTTGTCAGTGTGAGGCTACTGCTGGACAGGGATGCTTTGTGATGTTCATGCTCCTGTAGGAGTCACTGTGCTACTGATGTATGTGGTCTGCGGTTATGACTGTGTCCACTGTGTCACAGTTAGATCTACAGAGAGGATACCTGGAGTCCAGAGAGATAATGAGGTAGTGGGTACATACAGTACACTCTAATCACAGTGAGAATTGAATTTCTTTTTAACCATAGTTACCCAAAGTCTGTGATTAAACATTACAGAATGGGGTGAAGTGATTTTGATTTACTGTAGTGTGGCAAACATTTTTATCTATGAGAGATAGGAGGGATCAATTTTGATGATGGGGTTTCCATTTTCTGAATAAATGCATTAAAAACTGAGAGCAGGAGATCACGTCCTTACACAAAGGGTGGTGGGAGAGGGAACAAGCTGCCCAGCCAAGCTGTTGGAGTCGATACCTGCTTCCTTTCAAGACACAGCTGGATGAGATACTAACTTCCACACTGACTGTATGGGCTGCTCCCTTTCTGTTCTTATATCAAGTAAGATGTACTGTATAACACCTGTAATGGAGACAATGCCCAAAGTCGTTGTCCAGTTTCTCCAGCTCTGTTCCTGTGTGTCTGACTCCAGTGTCTGTGTTTGTTTACAGGGGAGGAGAAGCTCAATGGTGAGTGACTGTGAGATGTGTCTGTATTGTCACATTTCTGTAAGTGTCTCTAGATTTGATGTTAATTGTATTTGTATAGCTTTGGCAACACTGATTTATTCATTGGTCGTGCCAATAAAGCATCTGTAGCTGTGTGTTCAGTGTGTGTCTGTGATTAACAGTGTCTGTATCTCCGTGTTCAGTGTGTGTCTGTGATTAACAGTGTCTGTATCTCTGTGTTCAGTGTGTGTCTGTGATTAAGTGTCTGCATCTCTGTGTTCAGTGTGTGTCTGTGATTAACAATGTCTGTATCCCTGTGTTCAGTGTGTGTTTCTGACAAACTGTGTGTCTGTGTTCAGTGTGTGTCTGTGATTAACAGTGTGTGTATCTCTGTGTTCAGTGTGTGTCTGTGATTAACAGTGTCTGTATCTCTGTGTTCAGTGTGTGTCTGTGATTAAGTGTCTGCATCTCTGTGTTCAGTGTGTGTCTGTGATTAACAATGTCTGTATCCCTGTGTTCAGTGTGTGTTTCTGACAAACTGTGTGTCTGCGTTCAGTGTGTGTCTGTGATTAACAGTGTGTGTATCTCTGTGTTCAGTGTGTGTCTGTTATTAACAGTGTGTGTTTCTCTGTGTTCAGTGTGTGTCTGTGATAAACAGTGACTGTATCTCTGTGTTCAGTGTGTCTGTGATTAACAATGTCTGTATCTCTGTGTCCAGTGTGTGTCTGTGATTAACAGTGTGTGTATCTCTGTGTTCAGTATGTGTCTGTAATTAACTGTCTGTATCTCTGTGTTCAGTGTGTGTCTGTGATTAACAATGTCTGTATCCCTGTGCTCAGTGTGTGTCTGTGATTAACAGTCTGTATATCTGTGTTCAGTGTGTGTCTGTGACTAACAGTGTGTATCTCTGTGTTCAGTGTGTGTCTGTGATTAACAGTGTCTGTATCTCTATGTTCAGTGTGTGTCTGTGATTAACAGTGTGTGTATCCCTGTGCTCAGTGTGTGTCTGTGATTAACAGTGTGTGTATCTCTGTGTTCAGTGTGTCTGTGATTAACAGTGTGTGTATCTCTGTGTTCAGTGTGTGTATGTGATTAACAGTGTGTGTATCTCTGTGTTCAGTGTGTGTCTGTGATTCACAGTGTCTGTATCTCTGTGTCCAGTGTGTGTCTGTGATTAACAGTGTGTGTATCTCTGTGTTCAGTGTGTGTCTGTGATTGACAGTGTCTGTATCTCTGTGTTCAGTTTGTGTCTGTGATTAACAGTGTGTGTATCTCTGTGTTCAGTGTGCGTCTGTGATTAACAGTGTGTGTATCTCTGTGTTCAGTGTGTGTCTGTTATTAACAGTGTGTGTTTCTCTGTGTTCAGTGTGTGTCTGTGATAAACAGTGACTGTATCTCTGTGTTCAGTGTGCTTCTGTGATTAACAATGTCTGTATCTCTGTGTCCAGTGTATGCCTGTGATTAACAGTGTGTGTATCTCTGTGTTCAGTGTGCGTCTGTGATTAACAGTGTGTGTATCTCTGTGTTCAGTGTGCGTCTGTGATTAACAGTGTGTGTATCTCTGTGTTCAGTATGTGTCTGTAATTAACAGTGTGTGTATCTCTGTGTCCCAGTGTGTGTCTGTGATTAACTGTGTGTGTATCTCTGTGTCCAGTGTGTGTGATTAACAGTGTGTGTATCTCTGTGTTCAGTGTGTGTGATTAACAGTGTGTGTATCTCTGTGTTTCAGAGTGGCAGTGGCTGTGCAGTGCTGCAGGTAGGTCTGTCTCCTGTTGAAATTTTACCCTGTGCTGAGGTCTCTGCTCACTCCTTCATGAGGGTCTACAGGTTGAACCTGGCAGATCCACTGACCTTGGATTTGGGAATAAGTGTGGAAAATCAGGATCACAGTGGTGCAGTGGAGAGCCATGCTGCCTCACAGTGCTGGAGCCCTGGGTTCAACTGCTGGGGTGCTGTCTGTGTGGAGTCTGCATGTTCTCCCTGTGTCCACATGGGTTTCCTTCCTGGTGCTCCAGTTTCCTCCCACAGTCCAAGATCTGCTGGTGTGTCAATTGGCTTTTGGGACAGAACTGGCCCTGGTGTGAGTGTGTGTGTCTGTGTGTTTAGATAATGAATGGTGACACAAAATTCTAGGTGGAGCTACAATCACAGACACCCCCCACACACAGGTCTTTAACTTAAATGGTTATTTATTGCCCATAATTTTGTCTTAACGAGACTTATATAATCTAACTGATAGAGAGAACAAAACCTGAATATTGTGAACAAACCAGCAGTAGTAGGAGGCCGGTCCAGTGAAACTCCTCACATCCTGAACTGACCGGGGGGCTGGTCAGGAGTTTACTGTGGCTCCTCTTCAGGGCCTGTGGAGACCCTTCTGGCTCAGAAGCTCCAAGGAAACCAGTCTCTTGCTGTAGGAGACTCATTTCTTCAGTGAGTCTAGAGACCTGTAGTCTGTACAGACCAGCAGTGAAGCGTCCTTCTGCAGGGGGAGATCAGGGCCTGTCAGAGGGCTCGATCTCCCCTGCTGCAGTCAGACCCCGGACTGCTTCCTCTGCCTCGGCTCTCTTGTGGATGGCCAGGCGGGGGGAGGGATGCAGATGGGTCTTGCTTCGCCAGTGTCGATGGTGCGCTGAGCTTCATTTGTACGAGTACAGTCTTCCTCTCTTCCAGCAAACACATTTGCAGACTCTCGTAGCAGAGTCCTTGGTTGTCCCTGCTCTGCCTCACTCAGTCCCTCTTTGCTGCGCTGAGAAAGCTCCTCCACCATTTTGTCTGATTTTGTTGTGGTCTTGAAGGCCGAGCCCCTGTCCTCAGTTTCAGGACGCTGCTCCCTCGCACCGTGGGTCAGTGTCTCATGGCTCATGGGGAGACTCTGGGCTCCCTGCTGTATCTCCATGGTAACTCTCAGCTGCTCTGGAGCTGTTGCACTGGTACCCAGGAGGAGGTGTGTCCCCTCACTGCTATTAGCTTGAGGGCCACTCGGCATTTCCTGCTGGCACTGCTCTCGAGACGCACGGTTCTGCACAGAGGAGTTCAGTACCAGTGACTCCATCCTCTCACCTGGCCATCCAGGGAAAGCTCTCTTCACTGGTCTGCAGCAGAACTGCCAGGTTCTCTCCTTCTGTAGTCTGTCTGAGCCAGGCGCTGCCTGTAGGAGTTATACTGTACCTGACCATCGTGATCTTCAGCATGAACACACACCTGCAGACTCACACAGCTGGACCTTGAAGAGCAGGGTCACCAACACATTGGTCAACAAATACAAACAGTGAAAACAGTGAGATCTGGAGGTAAATTAATTATTAGTCCAGCAAACTGATGTCGAAACGAGTAAGGAAAGTTATTGAGGTTAAATCATTCTGTGCAGTAATATCCACAGATGTCCTTCCATCAGCTCTTACAGCCATTCCTGCAGACTGCCTTCATCTAGAACTGACACAAATCATCACTTTTAAAAAGATGGGGATTACAGTATTTTTATTTCTTTAACCTTTACATTTGACTACATAACTTTAATATCTGTTCCCACAATTTCTGAATATCCCTGCTTTCCCTTCAGAAATACAATTGTAGAGTATCATCACAACAAATAAATAACAAATCTGTTCAATTCACACCCAGATGTGACAAAACACATTCAAGACTCACAATATTTAAATATTTTCTTATTTTCAGTTCTCTTCACTCCTTTGGATAAAGAAAATACACTGTCGCATACAGTATATAATATGCTTTACATACAGCTACATATGTGCAATTAAATTAATTTTTAGTAAATTACCCTTATTAATAAGCACGTTAACTAAGTTCTTTATCAATAAATGTGGTTTCACTGGAAAGCAGTTTTAGTTAAACATTACAATACTTTTCTGAGCGACGGACACATGACTTCCTGCCGTAGTGCCGGTGTTGTTTCCCCTCTATTCTCCTGTGATCCAGAGCTCCGCCTGTCCCACACTGAGCTGTCTCCCCATGTGAAGAGGCGCTGGGAGTCAGTCCTGTACTCCAGTCACCTCTAGAGGGCAGCAGCTCTCACTCTGGGCTCGTTGCAGTGGAGAGCAGCTTCAGCTCGGAGCTGCGGACTGATTTCAGCGGCCAAGTTCGTTGCTCTTGGTCTGAAGTTGGCGCGCTAGTTTAACACGGAGCTGTGTGCTGACCAGGGGCTGAGCTCCAGTTAGTGCGCTGGGTCAGTTCGTTACAACTGACCCACAATGTCTGTTTTTCAGGTTTCCATACGTATTACACTGATTTGTGTGTAACGAACAAGAAAAAAAAGACACACACAAGCTTTGTCTGTTCTCTTTCTGGTTCCCCTGTCTTGTGTAAAGACAACTTCAGCCTTAATTCAGGTGACAGAGTTAAATACACTGACAGACAGCTCTTAACACACACAGACATCAGATCCTTTTTATTACTGTCCTCAGCAGCGCAGGAGGAGACAAGCTTGCAGTTACTGCCTGTGTGATTCAGGGCCCTGTTATTGTTAATGAAGTGGCAGCAATTTCTGCTTCTAAGAATTTTGTCTTAATGAGACTTTTACAATCTAACTGATAGAGAGGAACCAGAATACCCATGAAAAGACAGTTTGCTTATTTTGCTTCTTGTGAAATGATGTATCCATCAGTATAGAGATGCCCTCAGCCGTGTGATCTGCACATAGTGGATCATCAGGTCTCCTTCAGATTTAAAGACACTTTCTCCCACAGGAGCCAGACTCTCGCAGTGTGAGAGCTCTGCACACGCTCACAGATCATCTCAGCCGGGCTGGGCCTGTATTTTCATCTGAGAGAGGAGTGAGATACATATCATTTCATTCTCTCTGTCTGCTCTCTGATCCACAGCTGATGTGACTCTGGACCCCAATACAGCTCATCCCAAACTCATCCTGTCTGAGGATGGGAAACAAGTGAGACATGGAGACACACGACAGGATCTCCCTGACAATCCAGAGAGATTTGATCGTTGTGTCAATGTCCTGGGAAAGGATGGGATCACCTCAGGGAGACACTACTGGGAGGTGGAGGTGGGGGAGAAGACTGACTGGACATTGGGAGTCGCCAGAGAGTCCATCAACAGGAAGGGGAGCATCACACTGAGCCCCCGGTATGGTTACTGGACTGTGTGGCTGAGGAATGGGAATGAGTACGAGGCTCTTGATGACTCCTCAGTCCTCCTCCCCCTGAGCCAGAAGCCCCAGAAGGTGGGGGTGTATGTGGACTATGAGGGGGGACAGGTCTCCTTTTACAATGTGGACAACAGGTCTCATATCTACACCTTCACTGCCTCCTTCACTGAGAAACTCTTTCCATTCTTCAGCCCCGATCTTCATCAGGGAGGTGCGAACTCAGCCCCACTGATCATCTGTCCTGTCAGTCACACAGACTGAATCAGCACATTGTCTGATTCTCTCTCCTGGAATGTAAATCATTTAGTCTTTTTCATTTGAAATTGTTCTTCTGTTTCTTGGGTGTTGTTTTCTCCACCCACTGCTGGGCATGTCCACATCTGCTCTCAACGCTACTCGTTCAGTCACCAGAAACAACATCACCTGTGGGAGGGGCTCTCTTGGAAAATGAAATTATTACTGGCTTGTGTCAAACTGTTCTACTTTCTACTTTCAGTCCAGTTATTGCTCTATTCTGTTTGCTCTGCATTAATCACTTCTTTCAGTAAATCAGTAAAATTGAGTCACAGTTGTTTTCTTTATCTCTCACCTGTAAATTCTCCAGATTCATGGCTGACTAGCTGGGTCACCATCAGACACAGACTAACACGTCAGCTGAATGCCAGTCGCTTTCTACATGATGGACATTGCTGCTTCACTGTCATGGCCTGGACTCAAATAGAACTATTTCTGTATTAAATAAACACTGTAATTCTGAATATTGGACATTTGGTCTTCGTCTTCATCTTCATCATGATATAACATCAGCAGCTATATCACCCTGAAACTCACCCTGTCAGCCCCCTGAAGCTCAGCAGGTGTGAGCCTGGTCAGTACCTGGATGAGATACTCCTGGGAGAGGTGTTAGTGGGGCCAGTAGGGGGCGCTCACCCTGTGGTGTGTGTGGGTCCTCATCCGCAAGGTTGCTGCTGGAAGAGGTGGGGCCAGCAGGGGGCATTAGGTCTGTGTGGGTCCTCATTCCCCAGTACAGTGATGGGGACACTGGACTGTAAAAAGGTGCTGGCTTTCGGATGAGACGTAAAACCAAGGTTCTGACTCTCTTTGGTGATTAAAAATCCCAGGGTGTCTTTCAGAAAGAGTGGGGGTGTTACCCTGGTGTCCTGGTCAAATTTCCCCCTGGTCTTTACCAATCATGGCCTCCTGATAACCCCCCTCTCTGAACTGGCTTCATCACTCTGCTCTCCTCCCCACTGAGAGCTGGTGTGTGTGAGCAGACTGGAGCATCATCCAGGTGGGGCTGTACACTGGTCCTGGTGGATGGGATCCCCATTACCTGTAAAGAGTTTTGAGTGGAGTGTCCAGAAATGTGCTGTATAACTCTAAGGAATTATGATGATGATGTAGATTCCTATGTCATGAATGTGCTTGTGACTTCTGTCATCTAACACAGTGTGGAGAATCTCAGACTCTCCTTGCAGTCTGATCAGCTGTCCAGACCCTGTGATTGGAGGAAGACAGAAAACAGCACAAACAATTGTATTCTGTCACTTTGTATCTTTGTAACAGTTGTGTCAATTTCAAGGTGCCTGTCCTGTCCAGGCACTGTAACAGGTGCCTGGTCTGTCTGTCAGTGTCCAGCTGTCTGTGGTCACTTGGCCACCCTACTGGGCTGCTTGTTCCAGAAATCTGCTGCTCTCGGTGTTGAGAGGATTGTCCAGCCCTGGTGCTGGAGGTCATGTCTGTCATCTGAGCTCAGTTAACAATGACCTGCAGCTGCTCTTTACTTCCTGAACTGAGTCAGAACAATCAGAACACCAGCAGACACACTGACCAGCCCCTCCAGGACCAGGACTGGACAGCCCTGCTGCAGACACACTGACTGACCCCTCCAGGACCAGGACTGGACAGTCCTGCTGCAGACACACTGACCAGCCCCTCCAGGACCAGGACTGGACAGCCCTGCTGCAGACACACTGACACATTCTGGAGCGGGAGTGGACAGGCTCACAGACACACTGACCAGTTCTGGAGTGGGAGTGGACAGGCTCACAGACACACTGACCAGTTCTGGAGCGGGAGTGGACAGGCTCACAGACACACTGAGCTGCAGGACAGCAGTGCTGTAAAGTGCCTCCTGTTATCAGCCCTCAGTGCTCTTGATAAAGTCATTTCCATGTCACTCAGGTTGTCTGTGAAACAGCAGCTTCAGGAGAGCTGGTAGCTCTAGCAGCTGAGAAACACAATAATCACAAAATATAATATTGTTACAAAGGGGGGACATGAAAAAGGTGAATAACAGGAATTGACAGAGTGGTTTTGTCACAAAGTAAAATAATTGATCATAACCCCCAAGTTGTAAGTGATTTGTCTAGAACTGGGGTTCTTATCCTGGGGGGTCCTGACCCCCATGAGGGTCACACAATAGGCAGTAGAGACAGAATCAACCTAAGGTTAACACACACACTAGAGTGATAAACAGGACACGTCCGCAGATTCAGGGTGTTTACACATCAATGGACAGTAACAGAGGTAAACAGTTCGCTGTTGTACACACCTGCAGGGTTCAGACTGTTTCCACCAGCAGGGTGACTCAGTGGACCCAGCGAGGCCGCTACATTCATTCCTATCGGTGGGCCGTGACTGTGTTTATATTCGTAGCACTTTCTTCTTCTGCGCAAGGTAGTCGTGATGAGCCCAGCAGTGGAGCGTTTTTAATAGGTGAGACTGGAGGAGTGAGAGCTGAAGATAATGTGGAGAAACGCACAGCAGAAAACAGTGAGAAAATCTGACGAACAGTCCCTAGAGTAGGGATTCACACCGTACGGTTTGTGGCGAAGTGTTGGCTCAGGAAAGCCTCAGGCCCTCCAGACTGCTACACCACCTGCAGACCAGACACTCAGCCTTGCAGTCTAAACCTGTTGAGTGTTTTGAACGAAAGCTACAGGAGCTGAGAGGCCAACAATCTGCCCTCCAAAGAGCTGTGAACTGTGAGCCAGAAGCCACTTCAGTGTCTTTCCTCATAGCTAACTGGACTGCCCAAACTGGGAAGCCACACGTTAGGTGGGACTTTTTCCCCTACTGTGCGCTAAGGAAACGGTTTCAATCCTGTGTGGGAAAGTGCTGCAGAGCAGCTGGCAGTGATACCAGTGTCATTGATACCAGTGTCATTGATACCAGTGTCACTGGTACCAGTGTCATTGATACCAGTGTCATTGATACCAGTGTCAATGATCCCGTGTCTGACCACATTGGCCGTATGGCAAGAGACGTGGAAGAGCAGGTGATCTCTAGGATAAGATCTAGTGTGTAGTTTTCTTTACAACTTGACGAGACCACTGGTGTCTCTGGAGATGCACACCTGTTTGTTTACACCAGACTTGTTGAAGAGGGAGACATGAATGAGGACTGTTTGTTCTGTTGTCCTCTTCCCGAGCGCGACTCTGTATCAACGTTTCCTTCTGCTGGACACATCTGTCCGTGAGCATGAAACTGACTGGAACAAGCGTGTGGGAATCTGCTCAGACTGGCAGACAGAGGGCTGGTCTGAAAGTACAGCTGGTGATCCCTTCGCTCTGTGTGTGCTTGTGTTGTGTAGAATATAGTCGAGAACAGTCAGATCAGTCGCTGTTGGAATAGAGAGAGACATGAATTATTTTTTCATTGGCACAGTTTTGGTGAAAAGAGTAATAATTCACGCACAATGGATTAAACAAATATTTATTCATTTAATTTTTTTATTATTTTTAATTTAAATAGTTCTCTCTGCAAATCCAGATGTCACAAAATAAATGTTACTGAGGTATCTTTTACCCAAGAGACCCAAGATCCCTAAGAACACAGAACATCTCTCTCTCTCTCTCTCTCTCTCTCTCTCTCTCTCTCTCTCTCTCTCTCTCTCTCTCTCTCTCTCTCTCTCTCTCTCTCTCTCTCTCTCTCTCTCTCTCTCTCTCGCAGGGTTCAGATACTGAGCTCCAGTCAGGTTTGGTCTGGATGATCATGAAGTCGGGGCTCTCGCCTGGCGTGAGATCAAGTCCCAACTCCTCTGGACTCCTCTCTCTCTCTCGTGGTCTGACCTTCTTTCTCTTCTGTGAATTTACAAACTTATGTACAAGCATTTCATAAACTTAATATTTCAATCCAAACCTGAATCCACAAGCTGAGGAAGTCTAAGAAAAGCTGCAGTAAGTGTCAGCAATGTCTGAAGAGAAGTGCATGTGATGCTGTAAGCTGATTGAATAAGTATTCAGACATGTGAGCTCAATATTTGTATCTTGGGCACCACTGGGCCACTCCTGTTCAGCTCCAGCCTCAAGTCTTTAGGAGACAGAAACACACTTCAGTCCCATATTTTTGTGTACTTTGCTCCGTCAGGTTTTCCTCCAATCCCACACATTCAGACCAACAGGTTCCAGTCTGGTCTGATCCCACAGCAGCCTTCTCCCCTGCCTGCAGGCTCAGGGAGCTGCTGGGCTGCAGGCTGCCTGCAGGGGCTGGATGTGTCTTTCTTCAGCCCCATACGAGCCCCTGGTGGACGCCCAGGACACTGATACCCACCTCCTCCCCTCCCAGCCACTCCGCTCTGTCAAAAGCACCACTGGCCTGATGGAGGCCTCCACAACCAGTCTAACCAGTTTTCTCCTTGTGTGGCTGCCCAGTTTGGAGGGACAGTGGGGTCTGGGTGCTGACGGGACCTATTTAAAGTGGGGAAATGGGGAGCAAGGGGCTCCCAACAGGGCAAAACTGGGGAGTCAGGAAAGCCCTGGGCAGCACTAATAAACATCTGTTATATCTCAGTTCTTACAGCATCAGCAATAGAGAGCAAGAGCTCATCAAGAGTCCATCATTACTGAGGAGCTGTGACGTTATAGGAGTTACTGGATCATGGCTGGGGAAGGATGAGCTGGATCAGTACAACATTGGAGACATTTCTTCAGAAAGACACGCTGGACAGAAGGGTGTTGGTTGGGCTGTTTATCCAACCGAACCTGTAACAAGACAGAGGACTGGAGCCAGATGACCCAGAAGTTCACAGCCTAAATGGGTCAAACTGGACGATAGGAACTGTAAGAGCTCAACACCAGCTGTGTGTTACAGATCGCTGACGCACACAGGGACACACAGAGCTCACTATAGGAGGACATCAGGAAGGAGACATGATGTTAATGGGGGATCGCACCCCTCTCATGTACAGGTGAGACATTTCTGTATTTGTAATTTTATATTAAAAATTATTTTTTAATTAAAATAATTTTATAACTATGAATAAATACTAACTATAAGTTTATATTATTTAAATATTAACTAACTGAAATTTAACATTAATTACTTGTTATTATTTTTTATTTATACAACACTTCAATGAAACAGGTCGGGATGTTTGATCAGTTGGACCAGCCTGTGGAAATGACCTCAGATCTCCCTGACCACCATTGCGTCTGGACCAGTATTCAGACAAGCTGTGAACTGGGCCCTGTGCTGTGATTCAGGTCTGTAGGATGACGATGTCCTTCACTGTGACACTGAAACTCCAGGATCTGTCACCTGAACTGGTCTGGGGTCACTTTCACACTGAAATCAAGACAAATGCAGCTGAGCTCCTGGGTTTTTACACCAATATGTCTGCAGGTTCTCTGGTCATTTATCTTACAGTCTCTAGATAGAGACGAGTTCAGGAGAGCATCACTGATCTCCTCTGTTTCCACCAGCTCTTTCCCAGGAGGTCATTTTAATGAAGACAGGGACCAGAAAGGCCAGTGCAGTTAAACTGGTCCTGCTGGTAGTGTTGAGGTGGGTGTGGACTGTGGAGGAGTGGGAGACAGAAGGAGTCACATTCGTTCTGTGGGTTGAAGTGATCTGTCCTGTTGTCTTCAGGATCCCCTCCAGCATCCCTGTCCTCACTCACTGGTGTCAGAAAAGACTGCACAGTCCTCCTCTTCCTCTTCTGCTCTTCTCTTGACTCTTCTCCCCAACTCCTCCCTCTCTGGACACTTGAGGATTCAATCCAGTTCACTCTGTGTCTCCCACTTCTCTCTGCTCACGTTTCCACTGCATCTCCACTCTTCACTCTCACTCTTCACTGAGCACCAGATCTTCACTGGCTGTCCCAGCTGACCGGGTGCAGCCTGTGTGTGAACAGCTCTCATGTCCCTGACATGGCAGCGCAGGTCTGCTGGCTCCTCTCCCCTCGTGCTGAGAGAGCTCCTGTCTGTGTGGATGGGAGACCAGGGGCCTGTGGACTCAGCCTGTGCTCCCTGTCTCTCTCAGCTGTGGGGAGACGATACGCCGCTGCCTCACTCCTGCAGCAGCAGTGCCTCAGCTCAGTCCTGCTTGAACAGCCCCTCTGCTCCCTGCAGCACACTGGGAGCCTTTCATGGGGCCTGAGAAATGAGCCACCACACAGCCATCTGCCCAGAATCGAAGCTGTATCTCCTCAAGCAGCCCTGGATTTCGGACTCCCACAGGCCTGGAAGACAGACCAGCCCTCTAGCAAAAACACTCCTGTTCCTTCCTGCTGGAGCCGAGATGGAGACAGAAACCTTTGCTCTTCCCAGTGGATGAATCAGCCCAGAGGAGCAGGGTATCCTGACAGCTCCTCTCCCTCACTTCAAATCCCTCTTCATCACAGAGCAGAAGACTCACTCGGATCAGATGGGCCTCATTCAGCAGGTGTCCCCATGAGCAGGCAGTAATATTGGCTCATGGTCACACACAGGCCCAACAGGAGCCCCTCTCACTGTCTCACAGGCAGCTGAGCTGAAGTGAACTCATCTTGTCTGTGAGGCTCCTTTCAGGGAGAGAGGAGCTGCCGTCTCACAGTCTGTGGACAAGGAGAGAGGGGCTCCAGGGTGGTGTACTGATATGAGTGGTAATATTCTTATCTCCACAGAAATGGACAAGATGGCGGCGCACATGGACGCTGCAGCTTCAATAGCTCTCAAACAATGGTGCTTTTTGTTCGTTATTTTTTAATTTTATGTCACGTTATTTACTCAAAACACTGAAGCTTACATCTCCTACAACCGGAAAACATTACTGGACATCAGAAACAACTGCAGGGATTTCTCCTTGAGTTCACTTGACCCGGATCACATCAGCTCGTCCATCCTCCACACCGCAGACCCGGAAGCCGCGGAGCTGCCTGACCGTGACCGCCGGGAGAGGAGACGGCGCAAACAGAAACGCGGTCAGAGAGCCGGGCTGCAAATCAGACTAGAAGAACAGCGGAACAGACCACCTCTACCCAGCCTGCTCCTCGCTAACGTACGGTCCCTAGACAACAAACTGGACGGAATAAAACTCAGGCTCACTACTCGCCAGGAAATAAAAGACTGCTGCACTCTTGTGTTCACGGAAACGTGGCTTCACAACAACATACCGCACTCCGCCAGTCAGCTGGATGACTTTTTAACTCTCCGATCGGACGGAACAGCCGCCTCTGGTAAAAATAAAGGAGGAGGTCTGTGTATTCATGTCAACCAAGCATGGTGCAGAGATACTACAGAAATCGCGATCCGCTGCTCACCCGACTTAGAATATTTCATGGTAAAATGCCGACCCTTCTATCTACCAAGGGAACTTACGTCGGTCATTATTACCGCTGTATACATCCCTCCTAACGCTAATGCTAAGGAAGCAGTCAAAACGCTATCCAAAGCTATTAGTAAACAAGAATCAGCACACCCTGATGGTGTTTTATTTGTTGCAGGCGATTTCAATCAGGGGAATCTGAAATCAGTCCTGCCTAGCTACCACCAACACGTTGACTGCCCCACCAGAGGAAACAACCCAGTAGACCACGTTTATACTAACGTACCCGGTGCTTACAAAGCAGTACCTCACCCCCTCTTGGACAACCGGACCACATCTCCCTGTTCCTACTCCCGGCCTACAGACAGCTTCTCAAACGCACCAAGGCTTCAGTTAGAACTGTAACAGCATGGACTGAAGAGGCAGAATCAATGCTCCAGGACTGTTTTGAGTGCACAGACTGGAGTGTGTTCAAAGATGCAGCCCCCCATGGATCCCACACCGATATCAACATGTGTGCACCATCAGTCACCAGCTACATCAGCAAATGCGCTGATGATGTGGCGCGCGTTAAAAAGATACACAAACTCCCAGATCAAAAACCTTGTATGAACACTGAGATCCCCTCCCTGCTCGAAGCCCGTGACACAGCCTTCAAATCTGGTAATGAGGAAGAACTGAGAAGGGCTAGGAAAAAATTAAGAGCTGGCATAAAATGTGCCAAGAAACAGTACAAATCCCAGATAGAACACCACTACAACACCAACACTAACCCACGACACATGTGGCAAGACATAAATACAATCTCAAGCTACAAGAGCAAAACAAGCCCTGTAAGCGCTACTGACCTCTCTCTTCCAAACAAGCTTAACACCTTCTACGCTTCGAAGCTCAAAACCCTGAACCAGCCACCTGGACCACTGACTCCCCTGCCACCCCACCCCCCACACTGTCCAAGCTGGATGTGTGGAAATCACTAAGTAGAGTGAACACACATAAAGCTGCTGGACCTGATGGTATGCCTGGCCTGGTACTCAGAACATGTGCCTGGCAGATAGCTGATGTCTGTACCGACATCTTCAACCTGTCCTTGGCCCAGGCCACTGTACCTAGCTGCTTCAAGACGAATACCATTGTGCCAGTACCACAAAAATTAGCACCCACATGTCTGAACGACTACCGCCCTATTGCACTCACCCCCATCATAATGAAGTGCTTTGAAAAACTACTTATTCCACACATTAAAGACAGCATTCCATAAACACTGGATCCTCTCCAGTTTGCCTATCGCACAAGAGATACCACAAACTGCTCCACGGAGGATGCAATCTCTATAGCTTTACACACCACACTAACCCACCTGGATAAAAGGAACACCTATACAAGAATGCTGTTCATTGGCTTTAGCTCAGCATTTAACACCATCATACCCATAAAACGTTCTACCAAACTCAGCGCTCTAGGTTTAGATATAACCCTAGATATAATCATCATCCTTGATTTAATTTAGGCTGTGAATCCAGGTGTCTTCACTGGACCCTGCAGTTGAGACATGATGCCTCTGTCTCCAGACACGCTGATCAGGCTGGGCGTGTGGAGATGAGGGGTGTGTCCCTTCAGACAGAAGAGAAAGTGAAAGCTTCCTGTGTTCAGCACAGCTCACCCAGCCTGGCTGCAGCCCACAGCACGAGCGGCAGAGACACAGCCTGCGTCTCCGGGGTGAGAATCCACTGGACACTGCAGCTCCCAGACCGGATCCAGGAGCCTGAGGAAGTGTCCAGGTCCTGACTGCGCTGTGAGCAGGTGAGCAGACAGAGTGAACTGTACAGCTGTGAGACAGACAGCAGGCCTCCCTGCACACAACAGCAGCACTGTAGCACATCTGGCAGACTCTCCTGGCAGACTTACAGTCCAGCACACTGCCTCCTGACATCTGGCCAAGGGCAGCCTGTTCACACATCGGTGTATTAAAATGGGTGTATTTACCTGACACTGGGCAGATCTGTCCTGCTGAAGATGAAAGTAAAAGTAACTCGAGTTCTTTAGTTCAGGACTTCCTGAAATGGGAACAGGAAGTAGTTTTCTTGTCTCTGAGCAGAACGAGGCAGGGGGACATGAAGACAGACTGTGCCTTGGTTGTACTTCTTCAGTGACTGATTCTTTGTTGTGGCACTTGACTGGCCAATAGTTTCCTCTCTAATCACCAGAAATCCATCTCCTGTCTGACCAGGGCTGCTATCTATTGCTATGTCCTCTTTATCGTAAATCCTGTTAAGTGCTGTGATACTGCTGGTAACCACAAGAGGACCCTTGCATTTCTGACAGCTGTGTATTCTCAAGCTTAATCAACCGTCTTTCCACATTTCGATTCCATACCTGCACTCTAGCTCCTGTAGAGGGAAGAAACTGTAAACCGGTGGAAATCCGCACAGTCAAACCTTATGCGTTATCACAACAGTAATTTGATATGTACATTTCAGGAGTGTAGAATTGAGCCCAATGTTGTCGGTATCACTAGACTGATTATCTTGCACTGTGCTTCCTTCACAGATCAATGACTTTATCAGGAACTTTTATATGAACCTGGTTCATTTCACAGACTGAGAGTCCCGTGTGCAGCTTTGACATTAAATTAAATATCAGAGAGAATAATGACCTGTAAAAAAATACAAGAGTCAAAGATCCCTCAGAGAACATTAAAACACTGCGTGTTTTGTAACTTCAATCTGACTGTGAACCACAATCAGAGCATTTTGGCCATGAAACATTAAGGGAAAAAGACACTCTAGAGGATGCTATGAGGTGAATCAGTGTTCCTTTGTCTTTACTGACTCTGAGAGAATGTGTTTCAGGCTGAGGACTGGGCATCAGGTGAATCAGTGCTCCTGTGTCTTTACTGTGTGAGAGTGTGTTTCAGGATGAGGACTGGTCATCAGGTGAATCAGTGTTCCTTTGTCTTTACTGACTCTGAGAGAATGTGTTTCAGGATGAGGACTGGTCCTCAGGTGAATCTGTGCTCCTGTGTCTTTACTGTGTGAGAGTGTGTTTCAGGATGATGACTGGTTATCAGGTGAATCAGTGTGTCGAAAAAAACTTAGTCTTCACTCAGGTTAGGAGACTGTCAAACAGAGATCTCTTATTCGATCAGCTGAAGGGGAGCACATCACAGAGAAAGGGTTTCCCCTAGCACTCAATAGGATATGCTCGCTTGACTGAAGTTACACTTTCCTTTTTATACATTGAAAGTAGGCGAGACTTTAACATATCAAAGGAACATACAGGGAAAGGGACAGTGTCAGAAGTCTTTCAAACATAAATAGAACAGGACAGGAAGATGCCATTTGGCATCCTGCAATCTGTTTTATTTCTCTCTGGTTGAACACACAGGTGTGAAGAATCACAGGCTTTAGTTGCAGAAAGACAGTGGTCTTAGGTGCAAATACAAAACCTTTGACCTGTAAAAAAATACAAGTCACAGATCCCTCAGAGAACATTAAAACACTGCGTTGCGTGACTGTCCTGTAACTTCAATCTGACTGTGAAGCACAATCAGGCCTTGAAACAGTAGAGTGAAAAGATCTAGAGAGGATGAGGTGAATCAGTGTTCCTCTGTCTTTACTGACTGTGTGAGAGTGTGTTTCAAGATGAGGACTGGTTCTCAGGTGAATCAGTGTTCCTGTGTCTTTACTGACTGTGAGAGTGTGTTTCAGGATGAGGACTGGTCATCAGGTGAATCAGTGCTCCTGTGTCTTTACTGACTCTGTGAGAGTGTGTTTCAGGATAAGGACTGGTCATCAGGTGAATCAGTGCTCCTGTGTCTTTTTACTCACTCTCTGTGTGTTACAGGATGAGGGCTGGTCACTCGGAGTGCCTGTGTTTGATCATCCTGCTGGTCCAGCAGATCTCTGTCTCCAGACCAGGTACAGCTCTAACAGCACAGCTGGAATCAGGAGGGAATTATCGTTCTGTGACAGTGAGAGTCTCATTCAGAGTGTGTGACTGTGTGAATGTGAGAGTCTCATTCAGAGTGTTTGATTGTGACAGTGGGAGACTCATTTAGAGTGTGATTGTGTGACAGTGTGTGTTTTCTCTCTCAGTTATGTGTGAGTGTGTCTGGGACAGGTGATTTTATGTGACAATGAAAGTCTTACTCTGTGTCTCCTTTTTCTGTCCAGAGACAATTCAGGTTCTTGGTCCAGCTGATGCTGTTGTCGCTGTGGCTGGTGAAGACACTGTCCTGCCCTGTTACCTCTCACCCAGGATCAGCGCTGAGGGCCTGGAGATCCGCTGGTTCACGAACGACTTCACTAAGCCTGTGTTTTTATACCGCAACCACAGACCAGAGCTGCAAGATCAAGCCCTGACCTACAGGGGAAGAGCTGCACTGTTTCTAGAGGAGCTCAGCAAAGGAAACACTTCCTTACGATTGACACGGGTGCGAGGCTCTGACCATGGGAGATACAGATGTGTAGTTGAGTCTCTGGATTGGTACGATGACACTGTCTTTGAAGTGGATGTTAGAGGTCAGTTCCGTTTTCATTTATTTCTCAGTATCTTGAGTAATGTGGGCTTCCTTCAGAGAAAGAGAAACTGGCAGTAGAGGTGCTGGTGGCACTAAGCACAACGCCAGAGCCACATCTGTTACAACACTGAGATACAAACTGAGGTACAGGTGGCTGTTTTTTGTTTTGTTGACAATCAGAGTGGGCCAGCTGGTCCAGGGCTGACAGGAAGCATTCGTGTCTGATGGAGTTTCCTACACTAACCAGTGATGTCTCAGTTTTCTCCACTTACTGATGAGGGAGACAGGAGTCTAGATAGCACAGGCAGAGTCCTGAGACCTCCCTCTGCCTCACTGGAACATCAGCAGACAGAGGAAGGGTCATGGGCTGTAATTAGTGAAAAGACATCAAACCAGCTGCTGCTGCTGTCTCAGGAGCTCAATGTTAATTGAGCTGTAATTGAGAGTAATTAAGTTTAATTAAGTAATTAAATGAAGAGTAATTGAAAGGAATAGGACCATGTAGTCTTCCCCTAGAGGGGTCACTGTTAGTTCTAGGATCCCAGTGGGGGGTCATCAGACTAGGACAGACCTCTCAATTTAAAAAAACAAATGAATGCACAGGGAGTATCAGTCTCATGCTATTGAGTATACTAGCGTCATTGCAGTGTCTACAGTAAGTTATTCTTTAGTTCATGATTAATTATTGAATTTTACTGCAATATTATATTTGGCAGACACTTAGTTTGAAATGATATACCGGTGTTTCTATCACCAAAATAATAAGCAATTTCTTATTTATCTTGTTAACTTTTGTTAAAAAATATCTACTGTTCTTAAAAACTCTTTCAGCTGTGGGCACCCAGACGGCGATCTCTCTGGAGATGCACCAGGCTCAGGGGGTCAGGCTGGGCTGTGAGTCTAAAGGCTGGTTCCCAGAGCCTGAAGTGGTGTGGCTGGACAGTGAAGGACAGAGCCTGACTGCCGACCCCACAGAGACGCACAGGGACAGCCAGGACCTCTTCACTGTGAGGAGACAGGTGACCGTGCAGCACAGCGCCACCAACAGGTTCACCTGCCGAGTTGAACAGCAGCAGCTGAACCAAGTGAGGGAGGCAGAGATCGACGTCCCCAGTGAGTAGCAGGGGCTCCTGTTCACAGCCTTCAGGACGCCCTGACTCTGTGCAGCTCTGCAGCTGTGATGCTGTGTGTTCCAGGTGAACTCTTCCCCCGGGTCTCTCCCTGGATGGTGGTGTTCTGGGTGTTCCTGCTCTGTGCTCTTGCTGGCTGTGCTGTGATCATGTATCTCCATGTCAAACTGCGCAGGGAGAGAGGTATTTGACCAGTTTCACTTGCTCTTTTATTAAACCTGCTCAACATGACATTTTCCTAATATGACTGGTTATTTATTTTCATTGACAGAGAATCTTTCCAGAGAGAAAAGTAGATGTCGTTTTTTCTGGATTTCCTACATTTTCTTTTGACAATATTCTTGATGCTCAGTTGAGTGTTATCCTTTGTGGAAAATCTAGTTTCAGATATTTATGCCCCAGCCAGTGGTTCTGCTCAGGTTCTGTCACTAGTGTGATAGTAATCAGTAACCCTGCTTAAAAACACACTGGATTTCAGGACTGTCTAGTTTAATTAATCGAATTCTACACTTTCTCAATGGGAAAGCAAGGTATTGATCTGAATTCTTAGTGTTTTTCAAACCGTTTTCTGTTGAAAAGGTTTTCCTGGTGTAATTTACTGTTGTTTTGCTTTGATTGACAGATGCTCTATGTAAAGAGAAGAGTAATTATGTCTTCCTTTGAAATCCAGGGAAGCAAAATGACATTTGTCTTACAATATTCTTACATTACCTCCAAAAACAGACCCCTGTCTGCTCTGGTGCTGAATTTGTCCCTCAACAAATTCCCAGTCCCAGTCAGTTCTTTCATCTGTAGTAATGTTGCCAGTGTGGCTATATCAGCTGCTCCTCATTGTTACTGGTCTGGGAGATACAACCAGCTTCCTGAGAGAATCAGAGTGAATCTCTCACAGGGACAGGCATGTCAGATTCATTACTCTTACACCACCTAGACTCAAGGATTTTCTGGACATTTTGCTGTGATTTTAATTTAAAATTCAAAGGGAAAGGGTTGTGAAATGGAAATCTAATAAGTAAATTGATTCTTAAAATGTAGAGAGAAAATGTAGGAAAATATATAACAGGAATGTAACAGTGTGTCACCAAAGTACGCACCAAAGTACGCACTGTTTAGGATACTTTAAAAGACAATGTACCAAAACAATATATGCTGTCTGGTCATTAGATTAGCCAAAAGTAACTGATAAGCTTTGAAAAACAAATCTAGTGGTGCTTCTTCTTTCGTTTTATGATGTAATCTGTTTTGTCTTAGGGAAAGGGGAAGTGTTAGAAGGGACAAAGTGCTGAGCTTTCTCTTACAGCGCAACATCTTATAAAAAGCCTGTACTGCTTGTAACAGGTTGAGTCTCTGACGCACTCTGCAGAGTGACAGCAGGGCCCCCATATTGCAATATGAATAAAGACCTTACTGAGGGAATGAGAATACCTCTCTTGGCTCTTCTTCGATACAATTCCACGACAATTGTGGGTTTGTTACTTCATCACACAATGTCTTCCAGAGCAGAAGGAAATAAGTCAAAGCTCACTCACATCATACAGGTTGTAGAACACGTCTCTCCCTTATAAATGGAGTTTGAAACAGACTTTTGGGAGAAAGGTATGTCCTCATAATAGAGGGGGGTTTGGGCAGCCTGATCCTCACAGCCTCACCTTTCCCTCAGCAAGGAGAATCACATAGTTTAGTTCTCTAACGCATTCATTAGGATCTAACTCAGCTAATCAATGGAAGATTAAATTCATGTGGATGTTTTTTAAGCTTTTATTTTGAATAAAATTCTTAATCTGATTATTTTCTTTTTTATACATTGTTTTATATTCAGGTTCGTCTTCCATTTGTATTGAAATTCTATGAGCACAATAGAAATGATCTGTTGAAGTGTTGTTAATACTGCTGAAGATCCATTTGTGATCATGAGCTTCTGCAGTTACAGTTTCTCTTCTCTTTTCTCTGCAGGGAGGCTTGTTGCAGAAAAGAGTGAGTAATATTTGTGTGCTGTGGGGGTACTGTGTGTGTATCCGTGCTGTGGCAAGTACTGTGTGTGTGTGCTGTGGGGAGTACTGTGTTTGTGTGCTGTGGTGAATATTGTGCGTGGGGAGTATTATATTAGTGTATTGTGGGGTGTACTGTTTGTGTGTTTGGTTGAGAGTACTGTGTGAAGGGGGAGTATTGTGTGTGTGGGGGGGAGTACTGTGTGGGGGGAGTTTTGTGTGTGTGTGTTTTGGGGCTTACTGTGTGAGCTGTGGGGAGCACTGTGTAAGAGTGTATTGTGGGGAATACGGTATGTGCGCTCTTGGGCTTCACTTCTCACAGGGGCAGTGTTTGACAGATACACTTTGTGTCCCAGAGTAACTGTCCCTTCACATGTCCCAGTGAGTGACTCCTCACTCCTCAAACACAGGAGAGGAGTCCTGTAGGAGAGACTCTGCTCTCAGGGAGATCCTGTTGAAACTGCTCTCTGTCTCACTGCTGTTTCTCTCCTCTTCCTTTGACAGACGATCTGACCAGAGAGATCGGTGAGTGTTTCCCTCATCACTGCTGTCCTTCATGTTCCTCAGTCCTCTACTGCAGAGTTTCTAGTGTTTGATATAGTTTAGTTTATATTTTATATTTGAGTAATAAAAGATACTCTTATTAAAAGACAATAGCCAACAGTATTTATAGCATTGAATTGGAATTTCTGTGCTTTCCTGTGTGTCTCTGGAAGTCTTGGTAGTGAGTTAGTTGTCTTGAAGTGAGTCAGGAGCAGGAGTCAGTGTGGAGTATGTGAAAGGGACAGAGGGACTCCTCACTCCTCAGACACAGGAGAGGAGTCCTGTAGGAGAGACTCTGCTCTCAGGGAGATCCTGGAGAAACTGCTCTCTGTCTCACTGCTGTTTCTCTCCTCTTCCTTTGACAGACACTCTGACCGAAGAGAAGTGTAAGTGTTTCCCTCATCACTGCTGTCCTTCATGTTCCTCAGTCCTCTACTGTGCAGTTTCTAGTGTTTGATACAGTTCAGGATTTAGTAATGGTCAGTTTTGTTTCCACAAATCCTACAGTTCTGGTGTCAAGTGATGTTTTGGTGGTTTGTGGTGCTCTCCTTATTTTTTTCTTATCCACCAGTAAGAAATGTTACTCTTATTATAAGATGATTGCAGACATCAGTTCATCTGAATTTTCACCTTTCATGTTCTGTTTCTTTCTGTATTGAAACTCTTTAAATTTTCCTTTGACAGACTCTCTGAGCTCACAGAACAGTAAGTGTTTCCCATTCCTACTTTCTTATGAATTATCGGTCATCCTTTGCTGCACTTATTTCAAAGATGTTAGGATTTCTTCATGATATATGTCTTATGTTTCTGTAATCATACACTTAATGTCCAATGATTTTGATCAGGTTTGTTGCCTTCTGCTCAGTTACAAAATGTAAATATTTTAAGAAACTATACCCTTGTTAAGAGATGATTGCAGCATTTAGGTAATGTGCATTTTAGTCTTTCATACTTTCTGTAATTTGTTTTCAATTAAAAAGTAGTGAATAAACCAACGTATGCACATTTATGAAAACAGCATTTTTTAAATTGAAGTAATTTGTGTTTTATCAATGTAATTCTTAGTGCACCAGTGTGAATTTGGATTCCTGTCTGCCCCTTATCTAAATGCTTGTGTACAGATAGAGACAGACTAATGAGCCTGTCCAGCTGAGACAGATGTGTGCAGTGATTCACACAGAACTGCTCGTGTTCCTCTTTCTGAACCCTGTCCAGTTGCACTTTCCTGAGTCTGATTTGCTGGGAATCTGAGTGTCCTGTGGGCAGGTGTGGAGTTAGAGGCGTCTGCTGCAGTAACACTGTCAGCTCTCACTGCAGGGGTCTGCCTGTGCTCTCAGGGAGATCCTGGAGAAACTGCTCTCTGTCTCACTGCTGTTTCTCTCCTCTTCCTTTGACAGACAATCTGAACAGAAAGATCGGTGAGTGTTTCCCTCATCACTGCTGTCCTTCATGTTCCTCAGTCCTCTACTGCACAGTTTCTAGTGTTTGATATAGTTTAGTTTATATTTTATATTTGAGTAATAAAAGATACTCTTATTAAAAGACGATAGCCAACAGTATTTATAGCATTGAATTGGAATTTCTGTGCTTTCCTGTGTGTCTCTGGAAGTCTTGGTAGTGAGTTAGTTGTCTTGAAGTGAGTCAGGAGCAGGAGTCAGTGTGGAGTATGTGAAAGGGACAGAGTGACTCCTCACTCCTCAGACACAGGAGAGGAGTCCTGTAGGAGAGACTCTGCTCTCAGGGAGATCCTGGAGAAACTGTTCTGTCTCACTGCTGTTTCTCTCCTCTTCCTTTGACAGACGATCTGAACAGAGAGATCGGTGAGTGTTTCTCTCATCACTGCTCTCCTTCATGTTCCTCAGTCCTCTACTGCGCAGTTTCTAGTGTTTGATATAGGTTAGCTTATATTTTATATTTGAGTAATAAAAGATACTCTTATTAAAAGATGATGGCCAATAGCATTTACAGTATAAGCATTGAATTGGAATTTCTGTGCTTTCCTGTGTGTCTCTGGAAGTCTTGGTAGTCAGTTAGTTGTCTTGAAGTGAGTCAGGAGCAGGAGTCAGTGTGGAGTGTGTGAAAGGGACAGAGGGACTCCTCACTCCTCAGACACAGGAGAGGAGTCCTGTAGGAGAGACTCTGCTCTCAGGGAGATCCTGGAGAAACTGCTCTCTGTCTCACTGCTGTTTCTCTCCTCTTCCTTTGACAGACACTCTGACCAGAGAGAAGAGTAAGTGTTTCTCTCATCACTGCTGTCCTTCATGTTCCTCAGTTCTCTACTGCACCTTTCTAGTGTTTGATTCAGTTCAGGATTTAGTAATGGTCAGTTTTATTTGTTTCCACAAATCCTAATGTTCAAATGTTTGATTTGGATTATTTGAGGAGTTCTCCTTAATTAACACCTTCCGGCCCAGTGCTGCCACATACTGTAGCATCATTATTTTCAGTACAGCTTTTCCACATTTCCTGCTTTAAGAGATCACGTGGTGACACTGCTAGCATTGAAAGCCCCTGTTGGTTGAATATTTCGCCAACATTTGGGTGATTTATTTCAGTCGGAGCACATTTTGGTTTGAAGGTACAGGAATTTCTTAATACCAGCTGTCTTTTCACAAATATCTTCCAGTTTAAAATACTTATAATTTTCATATTGACCCCCTGGAGGTGGTGACTGAAAGGAGAATGCTGACCGAGCTCACAGCCATCATGAATAACACCTCTCATCTGCTACACGAGACTGTTATTAGGCAGTGGAGCACTTTTAGCAACAGACTGCTCCAGCTCCGGTGTTCAAGGGAACGTTTCCGCAGGTCTTTCCTCCTGGCGGCTGTCAGGGTGTATAACGCTGCCCTAGGCTAGGACTGTTAGCCCTTCATCTGCTCCTCTATGGACAGCATTTGCACTATTGTACTTTTTGGACAATCAATCTGTATAAACCTGTGCACATTTTCCACATATTTAATTGTTTTAAAGTGACTAATAACATATTTTGCACACACCTAACTCTATATATTTTATTTGTATTGCTGTACTTATTTTAATTTAATTTTTCGTCTATTCTGAAGTCTGTTTTTACTTGTCTTGGGCTGGGCTGCTGTAACACCTCAATTTCCCTTCGGGATCAATAAAGTCTTATCTATCTATCTTTAACACCTGTAGGCTCATTCTTTTTTCATTTACTTGTATTGTACTTTTCTTGCCTTTTTCTTTATTCATGATGTAAATAATCTTGGATTTGGAAAGGAGCCTTAAAAATTAATAATAATTATTATTAATAATAATATAATAATAATAATTAATAATTAATAATTATTAATAATTAATAATAAACTATTTGAATTGTTGTTATCATCATTATTTATAATCATAGTAATAATAAATGATTCCAGACACGACACATGCAAGAGAAGACAGGGGGAACAGCTGTCATGTCCCATAAGGTTTAATGGAGTCAGTGTATGAACTGTCTCACAGTCCACATACAGTACTTGAACAGATCTTCCGGTCTCCCTCCTGCTGAGAGAGAGGCATGAGCATGGTTAACCTGGGACACTGCTGAAGAATCAGGCTGCAGCAGCTCCTGTTCCATCTGCCTCAGACTCCAGGTGTTCCACCTGTTTAACTGTCTTTTCTTCCACTTACAGATTGGCTACGTGAAGACCGAGGTGAGTCCATGTGTGTATTGTAACAGGTTGTGTTGTTCACTCCTTCAGATTCACACTCATTCACACCAGCTGTGTCTCAGTCTACTCCAGCTCTCTCACACTCATTCACACTAACTGTGTCTCAGTCCTCACCAGCTCTCTCACACTCATTCACACCAGCTGTGTCTCAGTCTACTCCAGCTCTCTCACACTCATTCACTCCAGCTGTGTCTCAGTCCTCACCAGCTCTCTCACATTCATTCACTCCAGCTGTCTCAGTCCTCACCAGCTCTCTCACATTCATTCACTCCAGCTGTCTCAGTCCTCACCAGCTCTCTCACTCCAGCTGTGTCTCAGTTCTTATTAGCTCTCTCACACTCATTCACACCAGCTGTGTATCTGTCCTCACCAGCTCTCTCACACTCATTCACTCCTGCTGTGTCTCAGTCCTCACCAGCTCTCTCACATTCATTCACTCCAGCTGTGTCTCAGTCCTCACCAGCTTTCTCACACTCATTCAGTCCAGCTGTCTCAGTCCTCACCAGCTCTCTCACACCCATTCAGTCCAGCTGTCTCGGTCCTCACCAGCTCTCTCACACTCATTCACTCCAGTTGTGTCTCAGTCCTCACCAGCTCTCTCTCACTCATTCACTCCAGCTGTGTCTCAGTCCACACTAGCTCACTCACACTCATTCACTCCAGCTGTGTCTCAGTCCTCACCAGCTCTCTCACACTCATTCAGTCCAGCTGTCTCAGTCCTCACCAGCTCACTCACACTCATTCAGTCCAGCTGTCTCAGTCCTCACCAGCTCTCTCTCACTCATTCACTCCAGCTGTGTCTCAGTCCTCACTAGCTCTCTCACATTCATTCACTCCAGCTGTGTCTCAGTCCTCACCAGCTCTCTCACACTCATTCAGTCCAGCTGTCTCAGTCCTCACCAGCTCTCTCACTCCAGCTGTGTCTCAGTTCTTACTAGCTCTCTCACACTCATTCACACCAGCTGTGTATCAGTCCTCACCAGCTCTCTCACACTCATTCACTCCTGCTGTGTCTCAGTCCTCACCAGCTCTCTCACGTTCATTCACTCCAGCTGTGTCTCAGTCCTCACCAGCTCTCTCACACTCATTCAGTCCAGCTGTCTCGGTCCTCACCAGCTCTCTCACACTCATTCACTCCAGCTGTGTCTCAGTCCACACTAGCTCACTCACACTCATTCAGTCCAGCTGTCTCAGTCCTCACCAGCGCTCTCTCACTCATTCACTCCAGCTGTGTCTCAGTCCTCAGCAGCTCTCTCACACTCATTCACTCCAGCTGTGTCTCAGTCCTCACCAGCTCTCTCACATTCATTCACTCCAGCTGTGTCTCAGTCCTCACCAGCTCTCTCACACTCATTCAGTCCAGCTGTCTCAGTCCTCACCAGCTCTCTCACACTCATTCAGTCCAGTTGTGTCTCAGTCCTCACCAGCTTTCTCACATTCATTCACTCCAGCTGTGTCTCAGTCCTCACCAGCTCTCTCACACTCATTCACTCCAGCTGTGTCTCAGTCCTCACCAGCTCTCTCACACTCATTCACCAGCTGTCTCAGTCCTCACCAGCTCTCTCACACTCATTCACACCACCTGTGTCTCAGTCCTCACCAGCTCTCTCACACTCATTCAGTCCACCTGTCTCAGTCCTCCCCAGCTCTCTCACACTCATTCAGTCCAGTTGTGTCTCAGTCCTCACCAGCTCTTTCACACTCATTCAGTCCAGCTGTGTCTCTGTCCTCACCAGCTCTCTCACACTCATTCACTCCAGCAGTGTCTCAGTCCTCACCAGCTCTCTCACATTCATTCACTCCAGCTGTGTCTCAGTCTTCACCAGCTCTCTCACATTCATTCAATCCAGCTGTGTCTCAGTCCTCACCAGCTCTTTCACACTCATTCAGTCCAGCTGTCTCAGTCCTCACCAGCTCTCTCACACTCATTCACTCCAGCTGTGTCTCAGTCCTCACCAGCTCTCTCACATTTATTCACTCCAGCTGTGTCTCAGTCCTCACCAGCTCTCTCAAACTCATTCACCAGCTGTATCTCATTCCTCATCAGCTCTCACACTCATTCACTCCAGCTGTGTCTCAGTCCTCACCAGCTCTCTCACACTCATTCACACCAGCTGCGTCTCAGTCCACTCCAGCTCTCTCACACTCATTCAGTCCAGCTGTATCAGTCCTCCCCAGCTCTCTCACACTCATTCACACCAGCTGCGTCTCAGTCCACTCCAGCTCTCTCACACTCATTCACTCCAATTGTGTCTCAGTCCTCACCAGCTCTCTCACACTCATTCAGTCCAGCTTTCTCATTCCTCACTAGCTCTCTCACACTCATTCAGTCCAGCTGTCTCAGTCCTCACCACCTCTCTCACACCCATTCAGTCCAGCTGTATCAGTCCTCCCCAGCTCTCTCACACTCATTCACACCAGCTGCGTCTCAGTCCACTCCAGCTCTCTCACACTCATTCACTCCAATTGTGTCTCAGTCCTCACCAGCTCTCTCACACTCATTCAGTCCAGCTGTCTCAGTCTTCACTAGCTCTCTCACACTCATTCAGTCCAGCTGTGTCTCAGTCCTCACCAGCTCTCTCACACACATTCAGTCCAGCTGTCTCAGTCCTCCCCAGCTCTCTCACACTCATTCAGTCCAGCTGTCTCAGTCCTCACCAGGTCTCTCTCACTCTCATTCACTCCAGCTGTGTCTCAGTCCTCACCAGCTCTCTCACACTCATTCACTCCAGCTGTGTCTCAGTCCTCACCAGCTCTCTCACACTCATTCACTTCAGCTGTGTCTCAGTCCTCACTAGCTCTCTCACACTCATTCACACCAGCCGTGTCTCAGTCCTCACCAGGTCTCTCTCACACTCATTCACTCCAGCTGTGTCTCAGCCCTCACCAGCTCTCTCACATTCGTTCACTCCAGCTGTGTCTCAGTCCTCACCAGCTCTCTCACACTCATTCACTCCAGCTGTGTCTCAGTCCTCACCAGCTGTCTCACACTCATTCAGTCCAGCTGTCTCATTCCTCACCAGCTCTCACACTCATTCACTCCAGCTGTGTCTCAGTCCTATCCAGCTCTCTCACACTCCTTCACTCCAATTGTGTCTCAGTCCTCACCAGCTCTCTCACACTCCTTCAGTCCAGCTGTGTCTCAGTCCTCAACAGCTCTCTCACACTCATTCACACCACCTGTGTCTCAGTCCTCACCAGCTCTCTCACACTCATTCAGTCCAGCTGTCTCAGTCCTCACCAGCTCTTTCACATTCATTCACTCCAGCTGTGTCTCAGTCCTCACCAGCTCTCTCACACTCATTCACACCACCTGTGTCTCAGTCTAGTCCAGCTCTCTCACACTCATTCACTCCAATTGTGTCTCAGTCCTCACCAGCTCTTTCACACTCGTTCACCAGCTGTGTCTGAGTCCTCACCAGCTCTCTCGCAGTGCTACCTTTTGCAATCTACTCCAGCTCTTTCACACTCAATTACCAGTTGTGTCTGAGTCTCTCTCGCAATGCTACCTTATAGAGAGGCAACACTTAAAACACAGGTAGGACATTAGTAACGTATTGTAAAGGAAGAAAGAGTGTCTCTAACATCACACTGCTCTTTCTCTTTCAGAGAAATGCAGACCTGGAGGTAAGGATGTTTAACACACAGAGAACTGTTGAAAGGAGTTGAATGGGTTTTTGCTCTTCAGTAGTGTCACATATACAGTACAATACAGCTCCTAATGTCAGAGACATGTGTATTGAATCCAACTGGCAGTTCAGTACCTGAGGTCCATGTCTGAAGGCCAGGTATCTGAGTCTTGGGAACTGGACAGTGACTGAACCTCAGGCCAGCATCAGCCCACCTGAAACACCAGCTCCTCTCTGTCAGAGATTTATAGCTGTGAAATTAGTACGAACTGCACACAAGCAATGTTCCTTCTAAACACAGGTTATGAAATCAGAGCACATAGGAAATTGAACTGCTCACAAAAAATTAAATTCACCGAAAATATGATCATAATAAAACAAACGGTCTTCAATTGAAAAATGCTAAACTGACCACATGAGCCTGTCTGCGAGAGGCCCAACTGTGTGCAGTATTACTGCTGCTCGATCATCGATATCTCTGCTCTCGTAGTCTCGTACCTCATGTTCTCATGTTCTCATGCTCACTCCACACTCTCTCTGTGACTGAGCTCGCTGAATCGCTGTCCCGGTCTTTTGGGTCTCTGTGCTTCACAACAAACAGCCTTTTCCTTTTCTTATCGTAGAAACGTAGACTAATTGTGTTCAAATTTGTATTACTCACGTAAAAATTTATTTTATTAAAAAAATAAAAATATCGATTCACTATGTCGAAAGAGGTGAAGGGCGTTAAGCGCAAAAGAACTGCAAGCTCATTTAGAGTGGGATGGCTTGAGAAATGGTAGAAACTGCTACTCCAGAGTATACAAGAACAACATGAATCCCATAATTTGATAAATGTTCCATTATGGGAAATATTTACGTTTGATTAAAAAAATGGTGTTAAATGTTTGTATTGTCGTGATGCGAAAGTTCCAGGAGAATTTTCTAGTTGAAAGAGGGGGATGATATTTGGAAACTTGACTTTTTAAAGCATCATCTCACAAGAAAATCACGTCTTGATGGTGTACAAAAACTCAGACACCAAAATCCTTCACTACGAGCTACAGGGTTGCTGCGTGAAAGTCCAGATCTCAACATGAACACGAAAATGTTCAAACTCAGAGGAGATTTAAGTGCTTATTGACAGTGTTCTGTTAGCCATTAAAATGAATAACTCTCAGGTCAAGACGTTTATGAACATGTGACAAAGTATGTTAAAATTCCTGAAAGTTAGCAAAGCAAAAATTACACATTTGGATTTTTGGAGATTATCAACAGCATCGTCAAAAAGAAATGACTGAGGAAATAGCTTCGGCAGATTTTCATACGTTAACAGTTAATGAAAGCACAGATATACCTGTCAACAAATGCCTCACTTCAAATTTAAGCCTAAAAATTCTACTGTGTATAAAACTTATTTTGGTGGAATGGTGCAGCTGCAGGCATGTGATTTTTCTTCTAGTGTTTTGGCAGTCAAGCAGTTTTACCACCATCTCGACCTGTGGAAAATGGTGATGTTTACATCTGACGGTGTGTCAGTGATGTTGGGCAAAGTTAATGGTGCAGCAGCACAACTAAATGACTTTAAATTTGCTGTGCGTGAAATAATAAATGCAAACTAGTTAAAACATTTGCACTTCAAACTGAATAGTTTTGTGACCTTGGAAAGCTGATGGATATCAGGGGACCTTTTCTAGTATCCAGTGTTGACCGTGAACGGGGTTTCAGCTTAATGAATTCACTCTAAAACACATGAAGAAACCGCTTAGGAGAGTGTCATTTGGATATGCTGATGAGAAATAAAAGCTTTCATCTGGATGGAGGGCTCATTAGTCTGGATAAAGTTTACACAGAATGGGCAAATGCCAAAGACAGGAGAGAGAAAAAATAAATGCACTAAATTATTTGTACACTGTACAAACTGTAGTGATATTTATTTGCATTATAAATTGCATAACATAAGAATAAAACAATACTCATATTAATTTCCTGTTTATTTGCATCAAAAAACAAAGTAGCTCATATTTTCTCTTAAAACATGCATGTACAATTTATAGTAGATTTGAGAATGACTATAAAGTTGCACAAATTGAAATGTTTGCACACACAGACCATTAGAAATTAGAGGGAACATTGCACACAAGTACAGAATCTAAATTTTCACTGCCCATCTCACACAGGCTGTGTTAACACTGCTCTCTGGGGTGAGAAAAGGCTTGTCTTCACTGTTGTGTGTGTTGAGAACATGTGTGTGAACAGGTGTGTCTTCACTGCTGTCTGTGTTGAGATCAGGAGTGTGAACAGGTGTGTCTCACTGCTGTCTGTGTTGAGATCAGGTGTGTGAACAGGTGTGTCTCACTGCTGTCTGTGTTGAGATCAGGTGTGTGAACAGATGTGTCTCACTGCTGTCTGTGTTGAGATCAGGTGTGTGAACAGGTGTGTCTTCACTGTTGTCTGTGTTGAGATCAGTTGTGTGAACAGGTGTGTCTCACTGCTGTCTGTGTTGAGATCAGGTGTGCAGCAGGGTGATCTTGTGTGTCAGGGGTGTGTTCAGCTGGAGAAAGTGCTGTGTGATGCTGCTCCTCCCACAGTGGAGTTTGAACTGCTCTCTGTCCCTGAGCCTCAGCTCTGCCTCAGTGCTTCACAGTCAGAAGCTCTGGAACAGAGAAAGGGCTCAGACTCCTGTGAGGAGGCTGCTCAGTCACTCCTGTCCTTGTCTTTGTACTGGAGGCAGTGGGAGGTGTGGAGCTGGACTGTGTGATAACAAACTAGATGAGCTGTCAGTGTCTCTTACAGACCCACAGCTCCACTGGCCAGACAACACACTCCTGTGTGTTACTGTCCTGCCTGAGAGATCAGCACAGCACTACAACACACAACACTGCACACCTGGAGACCAGACTCCAGGAGGAATGTGCTCTCAGCTCTCTAACATCTTTCTCTCTGTTTGCAGAGTTTGAGAGGCTTCGCAAACATGCAGGTGAGTCTGTTGTCACTGACAGGAACTTGTCATTTACAAAGGTCACAGCAGGGTCACAGGGGTCAATACAGGCTCTTACTCTAACAGGGGGACATGTTGTAACTCCTGCTTTATACACAGCTGATGTGTTTAATGTTGTGAGCAAAGTACCTGAGATGTCCTTATCAGCTGTACCCCAGGAAATCCCAGTTGCCCTAAACTCTCCTGCAGTCGCTCCTCTGTGACGCAGCGCAGGTGGGTGTCAGGGATGTCTGAAGGGACGAACTGTGGAATGGCATGAGGGTGAGGAAGACCCTATGCGTAGCGGCGAGACGGGGGTTAGCCTGGGCTCAGCTGTTCAGGAGAAGCCGTATAGAAACCTAGGCCCTCAGGTAGCGGACGTGGGGCGACCTGGTGCCAGGCGGGTCTCAGGACATCCGAACCTCAATGCTGAGCGAAGAGCAGAGCAGAATCAGGAAGTAAACAGGCTACACAACAAGACACACCAGAAAGACAAGAATAATCACAGGGACTGGGAACAGGAGAGCAGCAGAGCGCCCTCTAGGTATACTGGGCATGACAGTGGGACTTCAGGGGCACGAGGATCGTTCTGAACAGAGGAAGCGTGACGTCACTCGCTGGCTCAGGGTCAAAATGCTTCCTGTCGGCTCTTCTTTCCCAGTAGCTGAGTGCATGATGGACGATAATTCATTTTAAAAGAATTTTCCTTCTCCCCTCGTAGTTTGATAAAATTGAATTTCATCGCATCTGTCCCTGCGCATAGGTAGCGACACATTGTGATCGTTCAAGTTGAGCTGCTCGACTCAAAACAGACAAACAGGAAAGCCTTGCAATATTGCTGTCTGTTTATCCAAAGAGTTGTACTACTTAACACATTTCGCCTAAATACATTTAATACTGTCCAGTACAAAAATGACAGCACAAGGAACATAATGATTTCTTTCATATTTAAAGTAAACTAAATAAGGTAAACTTGGCTCAGGCACTGGAGGATGAGCTCTGGAACAGACACCTTTACACAGAGAGTGTTGGGAGACTGGAACAAGCTGTCTAGAGTGTCTGCCCCAGTCCTTCTGGTGGGCGGCAGTGAGCTGTGTAGCAGGTGACAGATTGAAGCAGTAACCCATCACTCTGGGGATGTACTGGAGTCTCCCAGTCCTGAACTGACTGGTGGGCTGGGCAGGAGTTTACTGTGGCTCCTCTTCAGGGGCTGTGGAGACCCCTTCTGGCTCAGAAGCTCCCAGGAAACCAGTCTCTTGCTGTAGGAGATTCATGTCTTCAGTGAGTCTAGAGACCTGTCCTCCTCATGAGGTCCCTGACCTTTCTTCACTTGTCCAGGACCTGGAGAATGAGGGTCATCCAGGCACACTGGGCACTCTGACCTGGGCACGCCACTGAGCTCCCTTCCCATCAGACGCTCAGAGCTGGCTGGGCAGGGCACAGTCCAGAAGGCTGGCGCGTGTGTTGCCACAGCCCCTGGAGAAGGCAGTCTCTGGCCTGACCTCTGGGGACCTCAACTTGCCGGTAGCTGCTGTACTGGTCCAGAGAGCTGAACCAGCGCTACCCTGAGACATAATCCAGCACCTCGTCAGTGTGGCTCAGGGGACAAGAGTCCTTCTTGGTGACGTTGTTGAGTCCCTGTAGTCTGTACAGACCAGCAGTGAAGCGTCCTTCTGCAGGGGGAGATCAGGGCCTGTCAGAGGGCTCGATCTCCCCTGCTGCAGTCAGACCCCGGACTGCTTCCTCTGCCTCGGCTCTCTTGTGGATGGCCAGGAGGGGGGAGGGATGCAGATGGGTCTTGCTTCACCAGTGTCAATGATGCACTGAGCTTCGTTTGTATGAGTACAGTCTTCCTCTCTTCCAGCAAACACATCTGCAAACTCTCGTAGCAGAGTCCTTGGTTGTCCCTGCTCTGCCTCACTCAGTCCCTCTTTGCTGCGCTGAGAAAGCTCCTCCACCATTTTGTCTGATTTTGTTGTGGTCTTGAAGGCCGAGCCCCTGTCCTCAGTTTCAGGATGCTGCTCCCTCGCACCGTGGGTCAGTGTCTCCTGGCTCATGGGGAGACTCTGGGCTCCCTGCTGTATCTCCATGGTAACTCTCGGCTGCTCTGGAGCTGTTGCACTGGTACCCAGGAGGAGGTGTGGCCCCTCGCTGCTATTAGCTTGAGGGCCACTCAGCATTTCCTGCTGGCACTGCTCTCGAGACGCACGGTTCTGCACAGAGGAGTTCAGTACCAGTGACTCCATCCTCTCACCTGGCCATCCAGGGAAAGCTCTCTTCACTGGTCTGCAGCAGGACTGCCAGGTTCTCTCCTTCTGTAGTCTGTCTGAGCCAGGCGCTGCCTGTAGGAGTTATACTGTACCTGACCATCGTGATCTTCAGCATGAACACACACCTGCAGATTCACACAGCTGAGCCTTGAAGAGCAGGATCACCAACACATGGCTCAACAAATACAAACAGTGAAAACAGTGAGATCTGGTGGGAAATTAATGATTAGTCCAGCAAACTGATGTCGAAACGAGTAAGGAAAGTTATTGAGGTTAAATCATTCTGTGCAGTAATATCCACAGATGTCCTTCCATCAGCTCTTACAGCCATTCCTGCAGACTGCCTTCATCTAGAACTGACACAAATCATCACTTTAAAAAAGATGGAGATTTCAGTATTTTTATTTCTTTAACCTTTATATTTGACTGCATAACTTTAATATCTGTTCTCCCAATTTCTGAATATCCCTGCTTTCCCTTAAGAAATACAATTGTAGTCACATCACAACAAAAAATAAAAGATCTGCTCAATTCACACCCAGATGTGACAAAACACATTCAAGACTCATAATAATTAAATATTTTCTTATTCCCAGTTCTCTTTACTCTGGGATATCTGAGAATTCACTATCGCATACAGTATATACTGTAATATGCTTTACATACAGCTACTTATATAAAATTCAATATTTTTTTAGTAAATTACCCTTATTAATAAGCACGTTAACTAAGCTCTTTAGAAATAAAGGTGGTTTAACTGGAAAGCAGTTTTAGTTAAACATTACAATCATTTTCCAAGCGACGGACACATGACTTCCTGCCGTAGTGCCGGTGTTGTTTCCCCTCTATTCTCCTGTGATCCAGAGCTCCGCCTGTCCCACACTGAGCTGTCTCCCCATGTGAAGAGGCGCTGGGAGTCAGTCCTGTACTCCAGTCACCTCTAGAGGGCAGCAGCTCTCACTCTGGGCTCGTTGCAGTGGAGAGCAGGTTCAGCTCGGAGCTGCGGACTGATTTCAGCGGCCAAGTTCGTTGCTCTTGGTCTGAAGTTGGTGCGCTAGTTTAACACGGAGCTGTGTGCTGACCAGGGGCTGAGCTCCAGTTAGTGCGCTGTGTCAGTTCGTTACAACTGACCCACAATGTCTGTTTTTCAGCTTTACATACGTATTACACTGATTTGTGTGTAACGAATAAGAAAAAAAGATGCACACAAGCTTTGTCTGTTCTCTCTCGGGTTCCCCTGTCTTGTGTAAAGACAACTTCAGCCTTAATTCAGTTGACAGAGTTAAATACACTGACAGACAGCTCTCAACACACAGACAACAGATCCTTTTAATTACTGTCCTCAGCAGCGCAGGAGGAGACAAGCTTGCAGTTACTGCCTGTGTGATTCAGGGCCCTGTTATTGTTAATGAAGTGGCAGCAATTTCGAGCTTCTAAGAATTTTGTCTTAATGAGACTTTTACAATCTAACTGATAGAGAGGAACCAGAATAACCATGAAAAGACAGTTTGCTTATTTTTCTTCTTGTGAAATAATGTATCCATCAGTATAAAGATGCCCTCAGCCGTGTGATCTGCACACAGTGGATCATCAGGTCTCCTTCAGATTTAAAGACACTTTCTCCCACAGGAGCCAGACTCTCGCAGTGTGAGAGCTCTGCACACGCTCACAGCTCATCTCAGCCGGGCTGGGCCTGTCTGTCCTGACCAACCCAGGAGACCCCATTTCCACAGGTCCGCCTGCCCAGTCTCTCCAGTCATATCAGAACACATCCAGAGCATCTGGACCGGTCCTGTCCACACTGTCATGTCCACTACACGCTGGCCACACAATACTGACACTTTCTGAAGTGTTGTCTTTATTTTTACCTGCTGCACACAAACAAGCGCCAGTGACTGCAGACGAGTTCAACCCAAACCAGTGATGTGAACCTGTGACTGCAGGCATCACGTGCAAACTGTACCAGAACAGTGGAGAAGAGGACAACGGGTTTTGTACCATCAATTAATAAAGCAATCAGTTTAATTCATCAATCACTCAGTTTTATCTTTGTCGCTGAATGCCCTGGGTGTCTCAGCACAGGCAGGCCCAGTCCAGCTGAAATCAGCAGACTGAACAGAACTGTAGTTTACTGCAGTGAGCTCTCTGCTGGTGTGAATTCTGATACACACTCTAGACGCCTGCATCTGTACTTTCATCTGAGAGAGGAGTGAGATACAGATCATTTCATCCTGTCTGTCTGCTCTCTGATCCACAGCTGATGTGACTCTGGACCCCAATACAGCTCATCCTGATCTCATCCTGTCTGAGGATGGGAAACAAGTGAGACATGGAGACACACCACAGGATCTCCCTGACAATCCAGAGAGATTTGATGAAGGTTATTTTGTCCTGGGAAAGGATGGGATCACCTCAGGGAGACACTACTGGGAGGTGGAGGTGGGGGAGATGACTGAGTGGGATTTAGGAGTCGCCAGAGAGTCCATCAACAGGAAGGGGAGGATCACACTGAGACCCCAGTGTGGTTACTGGACTGTGGGTCTGAGGAATGGGAATGAGTACTGGGCTTGGGCTGAACCCTCTGTCCTCCTCCCCCTGAGCCAGATGCCCCAGAAGGTGGGGGTGTATGTGGACTATGAGGGGGGACAGGTCTCCTTTTACAATGTGGACAACAGGTCTCATATCTACACCTTCACTGCCTCCTTCACTGAGAAACTCTTTCCACTCTTCGGCCCAGAACTTTATCAGAGAGGTACAAACTCAGCCCCACTGATCATCTGTCCTGTCAGTCACACAGACTGAATCAGCACACTACCTGTGGGAGGGGCTCTCCTGGAGAAAACAATTATTCTACTCGTTTGTGTCAAACTGTTCTGCTTTCAGTCCATTTTATTGCTCTATTTTCTGTTGTCTCTCCATTAATCATGTCTTTCAGTAAATCAGTAAAATACTGTCACAGCTGTTGTCTTTCTTCACAAGCGACTGTCCTGCCTGGCTCGGGTCCGACTCGCGTCCTGCGGTTGCCCCTGGCAACAGCAACCTTCCCACGAGCTCCCGACCCGTCACTCCAACTGGATCGGGTCACCGTTCGGTGAATCCCACCTTTCCCACCAGACCCGATCTGTTCCCAGTCCCGTGGATCAGCAGCCGGATTGACTTCCTTCTTACCGCGGTGTCGGTGCTCCGCTGTCAGAGCCTCCTTCTCCCTGCGAGCGCTCGGTTCTCTCCGAGTCGAGAGTGTCTTGTTCCCCTCTTCTCTGCTGCTCTGATTCCCTGTCGCGATACAGCGATTCCTTTTCCTCCTTCTTCCCTCTTTTTCCTTTCTGTCTAGCTCATTTTTTGCCTCATTTCCATTTCCTGTGAATTATTACTCACCCTTCAAATAACGAATGCCAACTTCGAAACTAGGAAGAAGCGACGTGAAGAATCATTTGGAAACCTCCGCCAGGTGTAGAGGGTGAAGAGGAAGGCGTCGTGTGACTCATATTGAGTGTGATCTTCACACTGCTCTAACTAGAGAGGGAGAGAGCTGACACCAGACACACGGGTCATGCAGGTCTCTGGGTCTTGCTTTGTGTGTTGTTCTCTGTTGTCAGTGCTCTTTCTTTTCATAAGAATATCTGTGGTTCAGACTTCATCATGGACCCTAGAGGCGATAAGAGAATGAAAAAAAGAGTGTGTGTGTAATTACACAAAAATCACTCAAAGTGGTTACTGCTCAGTACTGTTCTCTATTTAATGATATCTTACTAGGTAAGTAGTGTTTTTATTACTAAAAACACAAACCACAGAATGAAGGAATGTTATTATTTTTCTTTTGTCATTTTTGGGTGAAAAAAGTAAAAGTAGAGGTGACTTTTCTGAGGTCCGGAACAAATTGTAATTTTTCCATATAAGAAATAATGAAAATATTTTTTTTTTTACGGTCTATGAATTTTTGCTACACGGAAGGGTTTCTGGGAAGGAGTTACAGGTGGAAGAAGAGGTACAGCTGTTCGCTCCTGCGTATTCCTCACCCCTTCAGCTCTTCATCCATCAGTCCCTGGAAAGCTGCTGCAGCCCCTGTGATCCAGAAGGCCTGACCTTCAACTGTGTCCTGAGCCCCTTTCCTCGGGGAAAGAGCTCTGGGCGAGGTGACAGGGGCTAAGTGTTTAGATTGCTCAGTCAGTGCTGCCTGCCAGTATCCTTCACAGAGGTCCAGTGTGCGGATATGTGCGGCTTTTCCCAGCCTCTCCAGCACTGGGAAAGTGTCAAACTGAGATATTTTATCAAGTGAGGTAAAGTCCACACAGAACCTTAAACTCCCGTCTGTCTCTGTCCCACAGCTCCGGGACTGGACCGTTCACTCACGAGCGGTCTGTCATGTCCAGTGTTCACAAGGTCTCTCCTTCTTGCCTCACACCTGTACTAGATACACCGGAGCCCTGCGTGTTACGGAATATTAATGAGGACCCCGTGCAGAAAAATCAGGACAAACTCCAGAGGCGTAGTCGATTAAACATACCGAGGTCCGAAAATCGAAGGTAAACAAACCGGTGCAAAAGTACAAAATCAGGAAGCGGAGCAGTAAACGGTGAGGAAGCCGAGAGTCGAAGCCAGTACAATAATCAAAGTACCAAACCAAAACCAGGAGACGTAGTCGGAGAACAAACCAGGGTCAGGAAGCCAAAAACCAAGACGTAACTAATCGCAGAAAGACGGGGTGGCTCTAGCCAGGAAAAACCCTAATACTGAGCACAGGGGAGAGTGTGAGGCAGCCTTAAACAGGCTGGGGGAAATGGGCTAACTGGGAACCGTGCTGGAATGCGAGGTGGAATGACGAGTCCTCTGGGGGCCACATTTCGGCCCGGCCCCTCTTCAGCAGCTCAGTACGGGGTTGTATCACTGCCGTCCTCCCAGGAATATCTCTGAGCAGAGCAAGAGGCGTTGATCACGCCCTGTCCCTGCTCCTCGGGAAGGCGCTCTAGCGACAGTAGAGCTGGGGAATCCTCCAACGTCACTCCTGGGAATACCGCTGGGAAGAGCCTGCTGTTTCAGCTCCCGCTCCGACCCCTCTTCAGTAAATGAATACGGCAAGTTTGCTCTGTCTGTTTCCTGTCCGGCAGAAACACTTCATCAATCACAGGTCCTTCCTCAAGGTGACTCTGCCGCTCTGCGAGGAGGCTGCAGGCGGATGTTGGCGACAGCAGCAGGACTCGCTGAGCTGCTCAGTCCCACCTGCTCGTGACCAGAGACGCGGGCGTACTGAGCCGTTTGTTTTTGCTGGGACGACGACAGGTTTTCTAATGTAAAGCCCTGAAGGTCCTCAGGCTCAGCCCTCGTTTTTAAAACACGACTTCTGAGGTTCGGCGGCTGACAGGGCTGTTCGCTCTCCGATGCCTCTTTCAGGGCGGACAGGGGTCCTGGTGCTGTACGGCCACAGAGCAGTTCGGGAGCCTGAGGCTCCGCTCGCTATGCAGACATTAAATATCCAGTCAGATCCCATCTCAGGCATTTTCACAGCCTAGTTTTCAGGGTCTGACTAAATCGCTCGACCAAGCCGGCACTGTCTGGGTGGTCATGTGATGTCTTTAATCCCCCAATTCCCAAGAAGGTATACACATGTCCTAACAATGTTGAAGTGAAGTTCGGCCCCTGGTCTGTTATAATAAGCTCATTCATGATCTGCTGGGTCTTAATTGTGTGTAAGGTGAAGGCTGTGGGACACTGGGTCACATAATCATGAATGACCTCAGCGTATCGATTCCCTGTTCTGCTCCTCTCCAGAGGCTGACGCTGACCCCCGCTCTGTGAGAGGATGACCAGCAGAGGAGCGAGCAGGGCCCTGTCACCATGCTTGATGTTGCCTGTGCGCTGGCGCTCTGGACATGTCTGACAGGACTTATTGATGTCATTGCACCAGCCTGGACAATAAAATCCTGTGGCAGTTTGAGCCCGGGTTGTTATCTGGCCCAGGGTACGGCGTGTCCGATGTGCACAATGTCCTGGCGCAGGCATGTGGGGAAAACCAGCTTCTGTTCTCCGTTCTCTGGAGAATAAAGCCGCCCGTCCTTCCCCACAATGTCTCTCTGGGCCCTGGCAGCTCTGTCTCAGCGAGAGGCCAGGGAGGGATCTGACCCTGCAGTGCGCCTCTCCCCGCAGGTGAGCTCTTCCTCCTGTTGAGCTCAGGCACAGCGCCGGCATCCTCCGGCTGCACTGGACCTCCTGGATCTCAGCCTCTCTCCCTGCTCCGTGCCTTGTCCTCTCTTTAGGGTGGTGCAGGTCATCTGCACAGGGGAAGGGAGTGGCTCCAGACTGTTTCTCTCTTTCCAGGAGCTGGTGCTTGCCCCAAGACCTGGTGGTGCCGTGTGCTTGAGGGCTTCTATCTGATCATCTGGATGATTCTGCCAGAATAGGTGAATCTTGCTCGAGGATCACTGGGCCTGGTGAGCTCTCGGTCATGTGCCCGTGGCCAGACTAGAGCTCTGTCCACCGACTTTAACAGCAGTGTCTGCCTCAGAGTTCCCCCTCATCTCCATGAATGCCATGAAGCCACGCCTGTCAGGGGAACCGCACCCAGGCTGTTATCAGGTCTGCTCTGATCAGCGACTGTGCCCTGCCAGTCTAAAGTCCGCAGTTGTCCCCGGGATGATATAGTCCCTTGAGTCAGATGACTCAGGTGTGTGACGTATTGTACCCGAGTATCTTCACTGCAGGGACGGGACACTGGGGCCTTTCATGTTCCTTCTGTCTGCACTGTAACAGACAGGCACTGCTGCCTTGCTTTCAGGGGCCTCTCATCTGCAGGGCCCTGCCCATTCCCTCGAGACTCTACCCAGCCAGAGAGCGATGGGCTCTGAGCTCTGTACGCTCACATCCAGACCTTTCCTCCTCACAGCCAGGTGAGTCCTGCCACTTCCTCAGAGGAGACGGGGCTCTGCTCTTCAATCCAGATCTTCACATCCTGTGGCAGCACACACAGGACCTGCTCCAGGACGAAGGCATCTTCAGTCTCCTCTTCTGATCATAACTGTGGCTGCAGCACTTGTTCTAGACAGAAGGAGCCGCTCAGAGTGAGTGGTAGCAGCTGAACTTCTCTCTGACCATTGAAGAGTGACAGGTGGCTCTGGGGGTGTGTTAGATATTAGTGAAATGACGTCTTCATTCACACTGTCTGTTTCACTATGTAATTCTTTAAATTCACTTAATAGGGAATATTAATATGGAATCATGTAACTAAAATAAAAAAAATTGGTACTGTGGCTAAAATATAAAATATATCTAAATGTAAATGTAGCTAAAAACCAAAAGTATAATAACTTATCTGAGTGTCATTAACAACACTGTTACAAACTGCGTCACAAAACTGGTGAGAATCACAAATTAATTGAGCGGCTTAGTCAATAAGTAAAGTAATTATTCAGATCCCCAACTTGAAAGTGATTCTCCAGAATATACCCAAGTGGCTGGTATAATTAGAGGCACGTGAATTCTTTTTTTTCTAGTAAACTGTCCTGGAAAGAGTAATAATCCAGGTACACCTGGTTAAACAAATATTTCTTAATGAGAACAATACAAACACTACACTACACACAACAACACATACAACACACAAGTTACTCTATGTACAGTACTTACAGACAAGGCTTTTCAGAGGCCTAACATCCTAAAAACCCCAGACGTCTATTAATCCTGCTCCTTTAAGAGCAGAGGAGCCACACAGCACAGCAGCTCTGGAGAGGGAGGAGCTCCCCTGAGTCTCTGTCCAGAAGTGAGAGAGACCTGCAGAGCTGCACCCTGTCGCTGGGAAGAGCTGCTGCCCTGTTTCCTCTTCATGAAGACATGAGCACCTGCTGGACTGGAGCCCTGGCCCTGTGTGAGGAGGACTGAGCTGCGGTGTGTCTGACTGGCAGAGGAGGGAAAGGACAGAGGGAATAAAGAGCTCAGGGAGGGAAAGGCTGGACCTGGAGCTGGACTCTCTCCTGCAGCTTCAGCTCTGACACTGCAGGCTCCTTCACTACAATAGAGAGCAGAGCTGCTGTGCTGAGGACTGGGACAGGTCTGGACAGCAGGCAGCCTGTTCCTCTGTGCTGGAGGAGTGTGCTGAGGATTTAGGGACGGGAGGAACTGTTGAAGAGACACTGTAAGTGCTGCTCTTGCAGGAAGTTGTATTACGACAGACGCTGGAGAATTAACTTTCAGTTTTGTTTCTGATTCAGACTTCAGTTTCCTGAGTGCTGTTCTCCCCAGTTAAAGCTCCCAGTGACTCTCCCAGTCAGTCCAGTCTGGGGTTTCCTGTACTGCAGTATTCTAGTGTCTGTGCAGGTGTGTCTGTGTACCAGTATCTCCAGGTGAGTTTCTTCGGGTGTTTTTCTGCTCTTGTCTGTAGTTTGCGTGTATCGACTGTGTGAGTAAATGCCGGTATATAATTGTGAAGAAGGGCTGTGTTATTGTTCTGGTCACACAGCTTGTGTAAATTGATGTTTAATGATTTGATTGATGATAATGATTGATTTGTTTAATGTGTTACCTGTTGTGGATCCACAGTTTTTTTGCTGTTTGTGTTGTATTGAGATGGTGCTGATCATCTCCTCTGATCTTCTCTGTTTCTGCTCAGGAATGGCCTCACCCAGCAGTGTCCTGTCTGAAGAGCAGTTCCTGTGCTCTATCTGTCTGGACACATTCACCAGCCCAGTGTCCACTCCATGTGGACACAGCTTCTGCCTGGCCTGTATTAGAGGATACTGGGACAGCAGTGATGTGTGTCAGTGTCCACTGTGTAAGGAGACATTTTCTATAAGACCGGATCTCCGTGTGAACAGAAGCCTGGCAGAAATCACTGAGCAGTTCATGAGGATCAGAGTCAGCAGTGATGAAGGACTTTGTGCTAAACCTGGAGAAGTGTTCTGCGATATCTGCACTGGGAGAAAACTCAAGGCTGTGAAATCCTGTCTGGTCTGTCTGGCCTCTTACTGTGAGACTCACATGGAGCCTCATCTGAGAGTCACAACATTGAAGAAGCACAGACTGATTGAGCCTGTGGAGAGCCTTGAGGATAGGCTGTGTGAGAAGCATGAGAGACTCCTGGAGCTGTTCTGCAGGACTGACCAGACCTGTGTTTGTGTGCTGTGTAGTGAGACTGACCACAGGACACACAGCACTGTCGCTGTAGAGACAGAGTGGACAGAGAAGAAGGTGACCTTTCTCATTTCACTCTGATATCTTGTACTTTTCTATACCACTTTATAATTACAGTGTTTGACAATAATCCAAACATCCATTCGTATTGAGCTCCCACTGAAGGATGGAAATGACATTAATTTCATACTTACGAGCTCAGTATCAGTGTGAGAGTCTCTTGACCAGCTCAATGTCAGTGTGAGATGCCATTGTCCAGCCCAGCATCAGTGTGAGAGTCCCGACCTGTCCAGTGTCAGTGTTTTAGAGTCATTTGACCAGCCCAGTGTCGGTGTGTGAGTCTGTTGACCAGCCCAGTGTTGGTGTGAGAGTCTGTTGACCAGCCCAGTGTCAGTGTGAGAGTCTGTTGACCAGCCCAGTGTCAGTGTGAGAGTCTGTTGACCAGCCCAGTGTCAGTGTGAGAGTCTGTTGTCCAGCCCAGCATCAGTGTGTGAGTCTGTTGACCAGCCCAGCATCAGTGTGAGAGTCTGTTGTCCAGCCCAGCATCAGTGTGAGAGTCTGTTGTCCAGCCCAGCATCAGTGTGAGAGTCTGTTGACCAGCCCAGCATCAGTGTGAGAGTCTGTTGTCCAGCCCAGTTCAGTGTGAGAGTCTGTTGACCAGCCCAGTGTCGGTGTGTGAGTCTGTTGACCAGCCCAGCGTCGGTGTGTGAGTCTGTTGACCAGTCCAGCATCAGTGTGAGAGTCTGTTGTCCAGCCCAGTGTCAGTGTGAGAGTCTGTTGACCAGCCCAGTGTCAGCGTGAGAGTCTGTTGACCAGCCCAGTGTCAGTGTGAGAGTCTGTTGTCCAGCCCAGCATCAGTGTGTGAGTCTGTTGACCAGCCCAGCATCAGTGTGAGAGTCTGTTGTCCAGCCCAGCATCAGTGTGAGAGTCTGTTGTCCAGCCCAGCATCAGTGTGAGAGTCTGTTGACCAGCCCAGCATCAGTGTGAGAGTCTGTTGTCCAGCCCAGTTCAGTGTGAGAGTCTGTTGTCTAGTTCAGTAACAGTGTGAGAGTCTGTTGACCAGTGTCAGTGTGTGAGTCTGTTGTGCAGTGTTTGTGCACCAGCAACAGTGACATCAGTGTCTCTGTTCCCCTGTTTGTCCACAGACTCAGCTGAGGAAGACTGAGGCAGAAGTACAACAGATGATCCAGGACAGACTGAAGAAGGTGGAGGAGATCAAACAGGCAGTGGAGCTCAGTAAAGTGAGTCCTGTCAATCCTTCTGAGTGGGGTACTGCAGTGCCCAGTGCTGGGGTCACTGCTCTCTGCACAGAGAGAGGACACTTAGGAAGATAAAGTCATTGTCCAGTTAAAAGACTGGTATATGCTGTGTGTCACCCAGGTGTGGAGTGACTGACATAGTGTGTGAAGTGTTTCCCTTCCTAGTTGTAAAGCTTTTTTTAATTGAAAAGATAAATTAATTTATTAACTCTCACATTTCAATAATATTTCATTCATTCTTGTTACCTCATGAAGTCTCCTGGTGTCTCCTCAGAGCTGTGCCCAGAGAGAGATCAAGGACAGTGTGCAGGTCTTCACTGCTCTTCGAAACTCCATTGAGAGGAGCCAGGCTGAGCTCATCGAGCTGATTGAGGAGAAGCAGAGAGCAGCAGAGAGGAGGGCTGAAGGGATCATTAAAGAGCTGGAGCAGGAAATCACTGAGCTCAAGAGGGGAAACACTGAGCTGGAACAGCTCTCCCACACTGAGGACCACATCCACTTCCTACAGGTCAGCACACACTGTAGAGAGCAGATACAGTGTCTACAGAGAGCAGAGAGTCCTACAGGTCAGCACACACTGTAGAGAGCAGATACAGTATCTACAGAGAGCAGAGAGTCCTACAGGTCAGCACACACTGTAGAGAGCAGATACAGTATCTACAGAGAGCAGAGAGACCTACAGGTCAGCACACACTGTAGAGAGCAGAGAGTCCTACAGGTCAGCACCCACTGTAGAGAGCAGATACAGTATCTACAGAGAGCAGAGAGTCCTACAGGTCAGCACACACTGTAGAGAGCAGATACAGTATCTACAGAGAGCAGAGAGTCCTACAGGTCAGCACACACTGTAGAGAGCAGATACAGTATCTACAGAGAGCAGAGAGTCCTACAGGTCAGCACACACTGTAGAGAGCAGATACAGTATCTACAGAGAGCAGAGAGTCCTACAGGTCAGCACACACTGTAGAGAGCAGATACAGTATCTACAGAGAGCAGAGAGACCTACAGGTCAGCACACACTGTAGAGAGCAGAGAGTCCTACAGGTCAGCACCCACTGTAGAGAGCAGATACAGTATCTACAGAGAGCAGAGAGTCCTACAGGTCAGCACACACTGTAGAGAGCAGATACAGTATCTACAGAGAGCAGAGAGTCCTACAGGTCAGCACACACTGTAGAGAGCAGATACAGTATCTACAGAGAGCAGAGAGACCTACAGGTCAGCACACACTGTAGAGAGCAGAGAGTCCTACAGGTCAGCACCCACTGTAGAGAGCAGATACAGTATCTACAGAGAGCAGAGAGTCCTACAGGTCAGCACCCACTGTAGAGAGCAGATACAGTATCTACAGAGAGCAGAGAGTCCTACAGGTCAGCACACACTGTAGAGAGCAGATACAGTATCTACAGAGAGCAGAGAGTCCTACAGGTCAGCACACACTGTAGAGAGCAGATACAGTATCTACAGAGAGCAGAGAGTCCTACAGGTCAGCACACACTGTAGAGAGCAGATACAGTATCTACAGAGAGCAGAGAGTCCTACAGGTCAGCACACACTGTAGAGAGCAGATACAGTATCTACAGAGAGCAGAGAGACCTACAGGTCAGCACACACTGTAGAGAGCAGAGAGTCCTACAGGTCAGCACCCACTGTAGAGAGCAGATACAGTATCTACAGAGAGCAGAGAGTCCTACAGGTCAGCACACACTGTAGAGAGCAGATACAGTATCTACAGAGAGCAGAGAGTCCTACAGGTCAGCACACACTGTAGAGAGCAGATACAGTATCTACAGAGAGCAGAGAGACCTACAGGTCAGCACACACTGTAGAGAGCAGAGAGTCCTACAGGTCAGCACCCACTGTAGAGAGCAGATACAGTATCTACAGAGAGCAGAGAGTCCTACAGGTCAGCACACACTGTAGAGAGCAGATACAGTATCTACAGAGAGTAGAGAGACCTACAGGTCAGCACACTCTGTAGAGAGCAGAGAGTCCTACAGGTCAGCACCCACTGTAGAGAGCAGATACAGTATCTACAGAGAGCAGAGAGTCCTACAGGTCAGCACACACTGTAGAGAGCAGATACAGTATCTACAGAGAGCAGAGAGAGCTCACTGTGTGACTCTTAGTGATCTATACTGGGCTCTAGGTTTCAGACTCACAGGTGACTTATTGCCTTAGAAGGCTGTGACCCCCCATGACTCTGAGTCTCTCCTGCTGTAGAGTTTCCCCTCCCTGTGCTCCCCTCCACACCCCAAGGACTGGTCTGACATCCCTGTTCACCCTGATCTCTGTCTGGGGGCTCTGAGCAAGGCTGTGTGTCAGCTGGAGGACAGACTCATTGAAGAAATGGAGAAAGTACCTGGAGTCAGTGAGTATTACTGTGTGAACACAGCTTGTTTATGAGGTTCAAAACACCTGTCAATGGCACTCAATCAATCTACTATGAAGAATCAGGTGTGTCTCTTCTTCTCCATCTGTGTTATGAACAGATGTGTCTCTGTAGAGATCAGGTGTGTGAACAGGTGTGTCTCACTGCTGTCTGTGTAGAGATCGGGTGTGTGAATAGGTGTGTCTCACTGCTGTCTGTGTTGAGATCAGGTGTGTGAACAGGTGTGTCTCACTGCTGTCTGTGTTGAGATCAGTTGTGCAGCAGGGTGATCTTGTGTGTCAGGGGTGTGTTCAGCTGGAGAAAGTGCTGTGTGATGCTGCTCCTCCCACAGGGGAGTTTGAACTGCTCTCTGTCCCTGAGCCTCAGCTCTGCCTCAGTGCTTCACAGTCAGAAGCTCTGGAACAGAGAAAGGGCTCAGACTCCTGTGAGGAGGCTGCTCAGTCACTCCTGTCCTTGTCTTTGTACTGGAGGCAGTGGGAGGTGTGGAGCTGGACTGTGTGATAACAAGCTGGATGAGCTGTCAGTGTCTCTTACAGACCCACAGCTCCACTGGCCAGACAACACACTCCTGTGTGTTACTGTCCTGCCTGAGAGATCAGCACAGCACTACAACACACAACACTGCACACCTGGAGACCAGACTCCAGCAGGAATGTGCTCTCAGCTCTCTAACATCTTTCTCTCTGTTTGCAGAGTTTGAGAGGCTTCGCAAACATGCAGGTGAGTCTGTTTAACATGGAGCTGTGTGCTGACCGGGGGCTGAGCTCCAGTTAGTGCGCTGGGTCAGTTCTTTACAACTGACCCACAATGTCTGTTTTTCAGCTTTACATACGTATTACACTGATTTGTGTGTAACGAACAAGAAAAAAAGACACACACAAGCTTTGTCTGTTTTCTCTCGGGTTCCCCTGTCTTGTGTAAAGACAACTTCAGCCTTAATTCAGGTAACAGAGTTAAATACACTGACAGACAGCTCTTAACACACACAGACAACAGATCCTTTTTATTACTGTCCTCAGCAGCGCAGGAGGAGACAAGCTTGCAGTTACTGCCTGTGTGACTCAGGTCCCTGTTATTGTTAATGAAGTGGCAGCAATTTCAGCTTCTAAGAATTTTGTCTTAACGAGACTTTTACAATCTAACTGATAGAGAGTAACCAGAATACCCATGAAAAGACAGTTTGATCATTTTTCTTCTTGTGAAATAATGTATCCATCAGTATAAAGATGCCCTCAGCCATGTGATCTGCACACAGTGGATCATCAGGTCTCCTTCAGATTTAAAGACACTTTCTCCCACAGGAGCCAGACTCTCGCAGTGTGAGAGCTCTGCACACGCTCACAGCTCATCTCAGCCGGGCTGGGCCTGTCTGTCCTGACCAACCCAGGAGACCCCATTTCCACAGGTCTGTCTGCCCAGTCTCTCCAGTCACATCAGAACACATCCAGAGCATCTGGACCGGTCCTGTCCACACTGTAATGTCCACTACACGCTGGCCACACAATACTGACACTTTCTGAAGTGTTTTCTTTATTTTTACCTGCTGCACACAAACAAGCGCCAGTGACTTCAGACGAGTTCAACCCAAACCAGTGATGTGAACCTGTGACTGCAGGCATCACGTGCAAACTGTGACAGAACAGTGGAGAAGAGGAAAACGGGTTTTGTACCATTAATTAATAAACCAATCAGTTTAATTCATCAATCAATCAGTTTTATCTTTGTCACTGAATGCCCTGGGTGTCTCAGGACAGGCAGGCCCAGTCCAGCTGAAATCAGCAGACTGAACAGAACTGTAGTTTACTGCAGTGAGCTTCCTGCTGGTGTGATACACACTCTAGACACCTGCATCTGTACTTTCATCTGAGAGAGGAGTAAGATACAGATCATTTCATCCTGTCTGTCTGCTCTCTGATCCCCAGCTGATGTGACTCTGGACCCCAGTACAGCTCATCCTGATCTCATCCTGTCTGAGGATGGGAAACAAGTGAGAGATGGAGACACACGACAGGATCTCCCTGACAATCCAGAGAGATTTGATCCTTGTCCCTGTGTCCTGGGAAAGGATGGGATCACCTCAGGGAGACACTACTGGGAGGTGGAGGTGGGGGAGAAGACTAAGTGGGATTTAGGTGTCGCCAGAGAGTCCATCAACAGGAAGGGGAAGATCACACTGAGCCCCCGGTATGGTTACTGGACTGTGTGTCTGAGGAATGGGAATGAGTACTGGGCTTGTGCTGGACCCCCTGTCCTCCTCCCCCTGAGCCAGAAGCCCCAGAAGGTGGGGGTGTATGTGGACTATGAGGGGGGACAGGTCTCCTTTTACAATGTGGACAACAGGTCTCATATCTACACCTTCACTGCCTCCTTCACTGAGAAACTCTTTCCATACTTCTGCCCCTGTCGTCATGAGGGAGGTACAAACTCAGCCCCACTGATCATCTGTCCTGTCAGTCACACAGACTGAATCAGCACATTGTCTGATTCTCTCTCCTGGAATGTAAATCATTTATTCTTTTTCATTTGAAATTGTTCTTCTGTTTCTTCGGTGTTGTTTTCTCCACCCACTGCTGGGCATGTCCACATCTGCTCTCAACGCTACTCTTTCAGTCACCAGAAACAACATCACCTGTGGGAGGGGCTCTCTTGGAAAATGAAATTATTACTGGCCTGTGTCAAACTGTTCTACTTTCTACTTTCAGTCCATGTCATTGCTCTATTCTATTTGCTCTGCATTAATCACTTCTTTCAGTAAATCAGTAAAATTGAGTCACAGGTGTTTTCTTTATCTGTCACCTGTAAATTCTCCAGATTCATGGCTGACTAGCTGGGTCACCATCAGACACAGACTAACACGTCAGCTGAATGCCAGTCGCTTTCTACATGATGGACATTGCTGCTTCACTGTCATGGCCTGGACTCAGATAGAACTATTTCTGTATTAAATAAACTCTGTCATTCTGAATATTTGACATTTGGTCTTCGTCTTCATCTTCATCATGATATAACCTCAGCAGCCATATCACCCTGAAACTCACCCCTGTCAGCCCCCTGAAGCTCAGCAGGTGTGAGCCTGGTCAGGTCCTGGAGGGGAGACTCCTGGGAGAGGTGTTAGTGGGGCCAGTAGGGGGCGCTCACCCTGTGGTGTGTGTGGGTCCTAATGCTCCAGTATAGTGACGGGGACACTAGACTGTAAACAGGCGCCGTCCTTCGGATGAGACGTAAAACCGAGGTCCTGACCCTCTGTGGTCATTAAAAACCCCAAGGTGTTTCTCAAAAAGAGTAGGGGTGTTACCCTCGTGTCCTGGCCAAATTTCCCCCCTGTCCTTTACCAATCATGGCCTCCTAATAACCCCCCTCTCTGAACTGGCCTCATCACTCTGCTCTCCTCCCCACTGAGAGCTGGTGTGTGTGAGCAGACTGGAGCATCATCCAGGTGGGGCTGCACACTGGTGGTGGTGGAGGGGATCCCCATTACCTGTAAAGAGTTTTGAGTGGAGTGTCCAGAAAAGCACTGTATAACTCTAAGGAATTATGATGATGATGATGATGATGATGATGTAGATTCCTATGTCATGAATGTGCTTGTGATTTCTGTCATCTAACACAATGTTGAGAATCCCAGGCTCTCTCTGTAGGCTGATCAGCTGTCCAGACCCTGTGATTGGAGGAAGACAGAAAACAGCACAAACACTTGTATTCTGTCCACTTTGTAACTTTGTAACAGTTGTGTCAATTTCAAAACACCTGTCCGGTCCAGGCACTGTAACAGGCACCTGGTCTGTCTGTCAGTGTCCAGCTGTCTGTGGTGACTTGGCCACCCTACTGGGCTGCTTGTTCCAGAAACCTGCTGCTCTCGGTGTTGAGAGGATTGTCCAGCCCTGCTGCTGGAGGTCATGTCTGTCATCTGAGCTCAGTTAACAATGACCTGCAGCTGCTCTTTACTTCCTGAACTGAGTCAGAACAATCAGAACACCAGCAGACACACTGACCAGCCCCTCCAGGACCAGGACTGGACAGCCCTGCTGCAGACACACTGACCAGCCCCTCCAGGACCAGGACTGAACAGCCCTGCTGCAGACACACTGACCCCTCCAGGACCAGGACTGGACAGCCCTGCTGCAGACACACTGACCCCTCCAGGACCAGGACTGGACAGCCCTGCTGCAGACACACTGACTGACCCCTCCAGGACCAGGACTGGACAGCCCTGCTGCAGACACACTGACCAGTTCTGGACTGGGAGTGGACAACCCTGCTGCAGACATACTGACCCCTCCAGGACCAGGACTGGACAGCCCTGCTGCAGACACACTGACCAATTCTGGACTGGGACTGGACAGCCCTAGTGCAGACACACTGACCAATTCTGGACTGGGACTGGACAGCCCTGCTGCAGACACACTGACCAGTTCTCCAGAACCAGCACTGGACAGTCCTGCTGCAGACACACTGACTGACCCCTCCAGGACCAGGACTGGACAGCCCTGCTGCAGACACTCTGACCAGTTCTGGAGCGGGAGTGGACAGGCTCACAGACACACTGACCAGTTCTGGACTGCGAGTCGACGGGCTCACAGACACACTGACCAGTTCTGTACTGGGAGTGGACAGGCTCACAGACACACTGACCAGTTCTGGAGTGGGAGTGGACAGGCTCACAGACACACTGACCAGTTCTGGACTGGGAGTGGACAGGCTCACAGACACACTGAGCTGCAGGACAGCAGTGCTGTAAAGTGCCTCCTGTTATCAGCCCTCAGTGCTCTTGATAAATTTCCATGTCACTCAGGTTGTCTGTGAAACAGCAGCTTCAGCAGAGCTGGTAGCTCTAGCAGCTGAGAAACACAATAAACACAAAATATAATATTGTTACAAAGGGGGGACATGAAAATGATGAATAACAGGAACTGACCGAGCGGTTTAGTCAACAAGTAAAATAATTGATCATAACCCCCAAGTTGTAAGTGATTTGTCTAGAACTGGGGTTCTTATCCTGGGCGTCCTGATCCCCATGAGGGTCACACAATAGGCAGCAGAGACAGAATCACACAAAGGTCAACACACACACTAGAGTGATAAACGGGACACGTCCGCAGATTCAGGGTGTTTACACATCAATGGACAGTAACAGAGGTAAACAGTTCGCTGTTGTACACACCTGCAGGGTTCAGACTGTTTCCACCAGCAGGGTGACTCAGTGGACCCAGCGAGGCCGCTACATTCATTCCTATCGGTGGGCCGTGACTGTGTTTATATTCGTAGCACTTTCTTCTTCTGCGCAAGGTAGTCGTGATGAGCCCAGCAGTGGAGCGGTTTTAATAGGTGAGACTGGAGGAGTGAAAGCTGAAGATAATGTGGAGAAACGCACAGCAGAAAACAGTGAGAAAATCTGACGAACAGTCCCTAGAGTAGGGATTCACACCGTACGGTTTGTGGCGAAGTGTTGGCTCAGGAAAGCCTCAGGCCCTCCAGACTGCTGCACCACCTGCAGACCAGACACTCAGCCTTGCAGTCTAAACCTGTTGAGTGTTTTGAACGAAAGCTACAGGAGCTGAGAGGCCAACAATCTGCCCTCCAAAGAGCTGTGAACTGTGAGCCAGAAGCCACTTCAGTGTCTTTCCTCATAGCTAACTGGACTGCCCAAACTGGGACGCCACACGTTAGGTGGGACTTTTTCCCTACTGTGCGCTAAGGAAGCGGTTTCACTCCTGTGTGGGACAGTGCTGCAGAGCAGCTGGCAGTGATACCAGTGTCAATGATACCAGTGTCATTGATACCAGTGTCAATGATCCTCTGTCTGACCACATTGGGCGTATGGCAAGAGACGTGGAAGAGCAGGTGATCTCTAGGATAAAATCTAGTGTGTAGTTTTCTTTACAACTTGACGAGACCACTGGTGTCTCTGGAGATGCACACCTGCTTGTTTACACCAGATTTGTTGAAGAGGAAGAATTTAAACAAAGCTTTTAGTAAAGAGCATTTAAAGCGCTTAAAACAAAGTGCTTTTTTTACTACGTGAAATATTTTTAATGTTAAAAAACGGTCGCACTCTCAAAAAGGTTAAGAACTGCTGCTCTAGAATATATTCCAGAACAGTCAGAATAGTCGCTGTCGAGAACAGTTGTTGGAATAGACAGAGACACATGAATTCTTTGTTCTCTGGCATAGCTTCGTTGAAAAAAGTAATAATTCGTGCACACTGGATTGAACAAATATTTATTCATTTAAAATTTTAATTATTTTTAGTTTAAATCATCTCTCTGCAAATCTGGATCATAATAAATGATACCGAGGTCTATACTGTATGACCCAATAAACCCAAGATCCCCTAAACACAGAACAGCTCTCTCTCTGTCAGTCAGTAAGTGAGCTGAATGATCTGTCTGTCTGTGTCTTTCAGAGACCATTGATCTCCATCAGAGTGTTTATTTCAGAGATGAAAGCTGACCTGTTGCAGTGGTTCTATGTGACTCTGCTGTTTCTCCACCAGTCATGTGTCTCAGGATCAGGTACAGTGAGACTCTTATTGGTGTTTTAATCAATAACATGAACAAGACCCTCATACCGAAGACTGGTTTCATTACAGTTTCAGGAAACAAAACATCTGAAACTTATAATTTGAACATTAGAACATTTTAAAATCTCTTAATTCTGAATATTCATTGATCAGAACGTGAGGGTGAACCTGTTCTTGCAAGAAGCCAAGATACAGGTTTCAGGAGCTTGACCTGACACCATGATCTTCACTCCCACAGCCTTGTGTGCCTCCTGTTCTCAGGTTTCAATGCACTTTCTCATCATGTCCACTCTGGTTCATGTTTGACTGTTACCTCTGGAGAGGAGCACTGGATTGACTCTGAAGTCTCTCTGTTAAAGAGTTAGGAGACACTGTTCCTTCAGCCTGTCAGGATACTGCGATTAATATCAGAGCAGAAATGTCTGCTTGTGGTTCTCTGTGCCAGTCTGGGAGGAATGCAGAGTGAGAGATCCTCAGTGAAAACAGTCAGAGATCCTCTCACTGAGGGCAGAGCTGCTCACTGAGTGAAGCTGAGGATCTGAGTGTCTGAGAATCTCTGGTGTGAGGAAGAGGAGATGAGACACTCACTGATCTTCAGTCCTCCTCAGTCACATGTTCTGGATCATTAATGATCTGTTTGTAGATCAGTGAGCTGCTTCTCTTCACTCTGTCAGTATGAGTCCCCAGTTTGTCTCAGTGTGTGTCTGTGTAGAGGCTGAGACTCATGTCAGCTGTGTGCTCCTTCTCTTTCAGAGACGTTTCGGGTTGTTGGTCCAGCTGCTCCTGTGTTTGTTTTCCCTGGTGAAGACGCTGTCCTGCCCTGTTACCTCTCACCAGACATCAGCGCTGTGGACCTAGAGATCCACTGGTTTAGAGATGACTATGAAAACTTTGTTTGTTTATATGAATCTGGAGTCTATAACTTTGTTAGACAGAATCCAGCCTACAGGGGAAGGGTTGAATTATTCCTGGGTGAGCTCCCCAGAGGCAATGTGTCTCTAATACTGAGAGATGTGAGACGCTCTGATCATGGACAGTACAAGTGTATGGTGCTCTCTGACCAGTGGTATGATGACACTGTTATCGATCTCGATGTGAGAGGTGAGTGTCTTTCAGTCTGGTTTATTATCTAAAGAGAGTTATATTTGTGATGAGTAACTGATCACATCAGTACTCAGTAAGATGCCAGCTCTGTCCACACAATAACACACTCACTGTCAATACAGCTCTAAACCAAACAGTACAACACAACAATAAACTGTACATACCTCCAGTCTTGTTACATTTCCAGCTTCTACCTGACCCCTCACCTCTCTCATTCAGTCCTTTCAAAGCATTCTCTGCCTTTCTCTGTTTTAGGGAGCTTTAGTCTTTCTCCCAGTATTTCTCCCAGCGGAGTATTTTGGAAGTTCATTTTGCTTTTCATCCCCAGCCCGGGGGATTCGCTTTTCGGCTTGTTGTTTTGGTTTGCGCTTTTAGAGGTATTCAGACTCTTCGACTTTCTAGCTCCCTGGTTTACGACTTTGTTTTGTGTTTCGGTACCTTTGCTGGTGTTAATCCTTCGGTTTCGAACTTTTGGACTGGATTCTGGTTTATAGCTTTAGAACACGGTTTCACTACTCTGCACAGAATCTACCTGGCTACCTTAACACGTCTGCATAGGTAAAGACATCAGAGAGACTGAGGTACCTGTGTTGTGTTGTGTCGTGTTGTGATGTCTGTTCTGTTATTATTCTGGGAATACAGAGAAGAGAATACAGTAATAACTTAACTGGAAAAGACTGGCACATACACCAAAAAAAAAATTACACAGCTCAGCACTCAGCTGATCAGTTTCCATCCTTGTGTCTCTGTAATACTGAACCTGTCCCCTGTAAATACAGATTCACTGATACCTCAACACTCCAGTTCATCAGCTGACAGCTCAACTGTCACCTTGAGTGGAGAAACTTTAAGAGTTATAATATACAGATAATTCAAACTGTTGATTCTAAACAAGTCTTTATCATTTCTGTGTTCTGAAATCAAAGCGACAGTGGGCTTTTATCAGCTGTGAAATATCTCCTGTTGTGTCGAACCCACAGCCCTGGGCTCCCAGCCCTCAGTGTCTCTCCACTCCCCTGGAGGAGGTCACACCCAGCTGCTGTGCAGATCAGAGGGGTGGGTCCCTGCGCCTGCAGTGACCTGGACAGACAGGGATGGACATGATGTGACCTCACTGTCCAGCAGCACAGTGGAGAGGGACAGTCAGGGGCTCCTCAGTGTCAGCAGCTCCATCCCAGTCCAGCAGGAGTCCAACATCTTCTCCTGTCTGGTCAGAAGTGCTCTGCCTGAGCCAGACTGGGGCTCTCAGCTCCACATTCCCAGTGAGTATTGAACACGAACAGTGGAGCTCAGCTGTCACACACCTGAGGTCTCACACACACCCAGGACATAACACACCTGGGCCACTGGGCACAGCCAAACATAGGAACTAATGATGAAAGGACTCACCTCAACACTCAATACAAAGTGCTGAATCTGTCAGGCACATACAATCAGGTGACACACAGTAACTCCACTCTCAATAAGACACATTCTGTAAAAATTTACCTAATAATCGGATAAAAATTACAAATTCTGAGAAGTTCAAGATTAAATAACTGCTCCTATCTGTGGTTTCTGTCTAAAAAATCAAGAATATGAGGTATCTCTCATGCTTTATTGAATCTCAGCACTGGGTTTAAACATGTGCCTGCAATGATGACTAACTACTTACTACAGTATCTGCACTTTTAGTTTTCGGAGAGTTTTGGTCACCTTTTTGTATATTGCCCTATGCAGTGATTTTATCCAAAACTGAGCCAGATGAAAAGTGTGAAGAATACCTGTTCTAATGGGTAAACTCTCTTCATTTTGTCATTTAAAGTGCAGCTAAAAGTGCAACAGCAGGAAAAATTCTATGGTTTTTGTAACCTTAACCCTAGCCAGGCATTAAAAGCATGCCGATATAACTACCATTTAACAGCATTTTTCAGCTTCATGAAAATTTGCCTAAACCAGAATGATTATTAAAGAAGATACATTTCCTAGAGGTTTTAGAAACCGTTTTGATAGTTTGAGACTGATTTTTTGGAGTTTGAGGAAAAAAATCAACTTTGATGTTTGGAGGGCTTCTGAGACACCCTGCCGGAATGCACATTTGAAACCCTAGCTAGGGTTAGGGTTAGCATTCCCACAACAGGTAGAAGTTTTTTACTGTCAGTGCTGCATTCCGGGTCCCCAGTTATCTTTAGGATGAGTGATAATTTGCTCCTATCTGCACTTTTAGTTTTCGGACAGTTTTGGTCACCTTTTTGTATATTGCCCTATGCAGTGATTTTATCCAAAACTGAGCCAGATGAAAAGTGTGAAGAATACCTGTTCTAATGGGTAAACTCTCTTCATGTTGTCATTTAAAGTGCAGCTAAAAGTGCAACAGCGGGAAAAATTCTATGGTTTTTGTAACCTTAACCCTAGCCAGGCATTAAAAGCATGCCGATTTAACTACCATTTAACAGCATTTTTCAGCTTCATGAAAATTTGCCTAAACCAGAATGATTATTAAAGAAGATACATTTCCTAGAGGTTTTAGAAACCGTTTTGATAGTTTGAGACTGATTTTTTGGAGTTTGAGGAAAAAAATCAACTTTGATGTTTGGAGGGCTTCTGAGACACCCTGCCGGAATGTACATTTGAAACCCTAGCTAGGGTTAGGGTTAGCATTCCCACAACAGGTAGAAGTTTTTTACTGTCAGTGCTGCATTCCGGGCCCCCAGTTATCTTTAGGATGAGTGATAATTTGCTCCTATCTGCACTTTTAGTTTTGGGACAGTTTTGGTCACCTTTTTGTATATTGCCCTATCCATTGATTTTATCCAAAACTGAGCCAGATGAAAAGTGTGAAGAATACCTGTTCTAATGGGTAAACTCTCTTCATTTTGTCAGTTAAAGTGCAGCTAAAAGTGCAACAGCGGGCAAAATTCTATGGTTCTTGTAACCCTAACCCTAGCCAGGCATTAAAAGCATGCCGATTTAACTACCATTTAACAGCATTTTTCAGCTTCATGAAAATTTGCCTAAACCAGACAGATTATTAAAGAAGATACATTTCCTAGAGGTTTTAGAAACCGTTTTGATAGTTTGAGACTGATTTTTTGGAGTTTGAGGAAAAAATTCAACTTTGATGTTTGGAGGGCTTCTGAGACACCCTGCCAGAATGTACATTTGAAACCCTAGCTAGGGTTAGGGTTAGCATTCCCACAACAGGTAGAGGTTTTTTACTGTCAGTGCTGCATTCCGGGTCCCCAGTTATCTTTAGGATGAGTGATAATTTGCTCCTATCTGCACTTTTAGTTTTCGGACAGTTTTGGTCACCTTTTTGTATATTGCCCTATCCAGTGATTTTATCCAAAACTGAGCCAGATGAAAAGTGTGAAGAATACCTGTTCTAATGGGTAAACTCTCTTCATGTTGTCATTTAAAGTGCAGCTAAAAGTGCAACAGCGGGAAAAATTCTATGGTTTTTGTAACCTTAACCCTAGCCAGGCATTAAAAGCATGCCGATTTAACTACCATTTAACAGCATTTTTCAGGTTCATGAAAATTTGCCTAAACCAGAATGATTATTAAAGAAGATACATTTCCTAGAGGTTTTAGAAACCGTTTTGATAGCTTGAGACTGATTTTTTGGAGTTTGAGGAAAAAAATCAACTTTGATGTTTGGAGGGCTTCTGAGACACCCTGCCAGAATGTACATTTGAAACCCTAGCTAGGGTTAGGGTTAGCATTCCCACAACAGGTAGAAGTTTTTTACTGTCAGTGCTGCATTCCGGGCCCCCAGTTATCTTTAGGATGAGTGATAATTTGCTCCTATCTGCACTTTTAGTTTTCGGACAGTTTTGGTCACCTTTTTGTATATTGCCCTATCCATTGATTTCATCCAGAACTGAGCCAGATGAAAAGTGTGAAGAATACCTGTTCTAATGGGTAAACTCTCTTCATTTTGTCAGTTAAAGTGCAGCTAAAAGTGCAACAGCGGGCAAAATTCTATGGTTCTTGTAACCCTAACCCTAGCCAGGCATTAAAAGCATGCCGATTTAACTACCATTTAACAGCATTTTTCAGCTTCATGAAAATTTGCCTAAACCAGACAGATTATTAAAGAAGATACATTTCCTAGAGGTTTTAGAAACCGTTTTGATAGTTTGAGACTGATTTTTTGGAGTTTGAGGAAAAAATTCAACTTTGATGTTTGGAGGGCTTCTGAGACACCCTGCCAGAATGTACATTTGAAACGCTAGCTAGGGTTAGGGTTAGCATTCCCACAACAGGTAGAGGTTTTTTACTGTCAGTGCTGCATTCCGGGTCCCCAGTTATCTTTAGGATGAGTGATAATTTGCTCCTATCTGCACTTTTAGTTTTCGGACAGTTTTGGTCACCTTTTTGTATATTGCCCTATGCAGTGATTTTATCCAAAACTGAGCCAGATGAAAAGTGTGAAGAATACCTGTTCTAATGGGTAAACTCTCTTCATTTTGTCATTTAAAGTGCAGCTAAAAGTGCAACAGTGGGAAAATTTCTATGGTTCTTGTAACCCTAACCCTAGCCAGGCATTAAAAGCATGCCGATTTAAGTACCATTTAACAGCATTTTTCAGCTTCATGAAAATTTGCCTAAACCAGACAGATTATTAAAGAAGATACATTTCCTAGAGGTTTTAGAAACCGTTTTGATAGTTTGAGACTGATTTTTTGGAGTTTGAGGAAAAAATTCAACTTTGATGTTTGGAGGGCTTCTGAGACACCCTGCCAGAATGTACATTTGAAACCCTAGCTAGGGTTAGGGTTAGCATTCCCACAACAGGTAGAGGTTTTTTACTGTCAGTGCTGCATTCCGGGTCCCCAGTTATCTTTAGGATGAGTGATAATTTGCTCCTATCTGCACTTTTAGTTTTCGGACAGTTTTGGTCACCTTTTTGTATATTGCCCTATCCATTGATTTTATCCAAAACTGAGCCAGATGAAAAGTGTGAAGAATACCTGTTCTAATGGGTAAACTCTCTTCATTTTGTCAGTTAAAGTGCAGCTAAAAGTGCAACAGCGGGCAAAATTCTATGGTTCTTGTAACCCTAACCCTAGCCAGGCATTAAAAGCATGCCGATTTAACTACCATTTAATAGCATTTTTCAGCTTCATGAAAATTTGCCTAAACCAGACAGATTATTAAAGAAGATACATTTCCTAGAGGTTTTAGAAACCGTTTTGATAGTTTGAGACTGATTTTTTGGAGTTTGAGGAAAAAATTCAACTTTGATGTTTGGAGGGCTTCTGAGACACCCTGCCAGAATGTACATTTGAAACCCTAGCTAGGGTTAGGGATAGCATTCCCACAACAGGTAGAGGTTTTTTACTGTCAGTGCTGCATTCCGGGTCCCCAGTTATCTTTAGGATGAGTGATAATTTGCTCCTATCTGCACTTTTAGTTTTCGGACAGTTTTGGTCACCTTTTTGTATATTGCCCTATCCATTGATTTTATCCAAAACTGAGCCAGATGAAAAGTGTGAAGAATACCTGTTCTAATGGGTAAACTCTCTTCATTTTGTCATTTAAAGTGCAGCTAAAAGTGCAACAGCGGGAAAAATTCTATGGTTCTTGTAACCCTAACCCTAGCCAGGCATTAAAAGCATGCCGATTTAACTACCATTTAACAGCATTTTTCAGCTTCATGAAAATTTGCCTAAACCAGACAGATTATTAAAGAAGATACATTTCCTAGAGGTTTTAGAAACCGTTTTGATAGTTTGAGACTGATTTTTTGGAGTTTGAGGAAAAAATTCAACTTTGATATTTGGAGGGCTTCTGAGACACCCTGCCAGAATGTACATTTGAAACCCTAGCTAGGGTTAGGGTTAGCATTCCCACAACAGGTAGAGGTTTTTTACTGTCAGTGCTGCATTCCGGGTCCCCAGTTATCTTTAGGATGAGTGATAATTTGCTCCTATCTGCACTTTTAGTTTTCGGACAGTTTTGGTCACCTTTTTGTATATAGCCCTATGCAGTGATTTTATCCAAAACTGAGCCAGATGAAAAGTGTGAAGAATACCTGTTCTAATGGGTAAACTCTCTTCATTTTGTCATTTAAAGTGCAGCTAAAAGTGCAACAGCGGGAAAAATTCTATGGTTCTTGTAACCCTAACCCTAGCCAGGCATTAAAAGCATGCCGATTTAAGTACCATTTAACAGCATTTTTCAGCTTCATGAAAATTTGCCTAAACCAGACAGATTATTAAAGAAGATACATTTCCTAGAGGTTTTAGAAACCGTTTTGATAGTTTGAGACTGATTTTTTGGAGTTTGAGGAAAAAAATCAACTTTGATGTTTGGAGGGCTTCTGAGACACCCTGCCAGAATGTACATTTGAAACCCTAGCTAGGGTTAGGGTTAGCATTCCCACAACAGGTAGAAGTTTTTTACTGTCAGTGCTGCATTCCAGGCCCCCAGTTATCTTTAGGATGAGTGATAATTTGCTCCTATCTGCACTTTTAGTTTTCGGACAGTTTTGGTCACCTTTTTGTATATTGCCCTATGCAGTGATTTTATCCAAAACTGAGCCAGATGAAAAGTGTGAAGAATACCTGTTCTAATGGGTAAACTCTCTTCATTTTGTCAGTTAAAGTGCAGCTAAAAGTGCAACAGCGGGCAAAATTCTATGGTTCTTGTAACCCTAACCCTAGCCAGGCATTAAAAGCATGCCGATTTAACTACCATTTAACAGCATTTTTCAGCTTCATGAAAATTTGCCTAAACCAGACAGATTATTAAAGAAGATACATTTCCTAGAGGTTTTAGAAACCGTTTTGATAGTTTGAGACTGATTTTTTGGAGTTTGAGGAAAAAATTCAACTTTGATGTTTGGAGTGCTTCTGAGACTCCCTGCCAGAATGTACATTTGAAACCCTAGCTAGGGTTAGGGTTAGCATTCCCACAACAGGTAGAGGTTTTTTACTGTCAGTGCTGCATTCCGGGTCCCCAGTTATCTTTAGGATGAGTGATAATTTGCTCCTATCTGCACTTTTAGTTTTCGGACAGTTTTGGTCACCTTTTTGTATATTGCCCTATGCAGTGATTTTATCCAAAACTGAGCCAGATGAAAAGTGTGAAGAATACCTGTTCTAATCGGTAAACTCTCTTCATTTTGTCAGTTAAAGTGCAGCTAAAAGTGCAACAGCGGGCAAAATTTTATGGTTCTTGTAACCCTAACCCTAGCCAGGCATTAAAAGCATGCCGATTTAACTACCATTTAACAGCATTTTTCAGCATCATGAAAATGTGCCTGAACCAGACAGATTATTAAAGAAGATACATTTCCTAGAGGTTTTAGAAACCGTTTTGATAGTTTGAGACTGATTTTTTGGAGTTTGAGGAAAAAATTTAACTTTGATGTTTGGAGGGCTTCTGAGACACCCTGCCAGAATGTACATTTGAAACCCTAGCTAGGGTTAGGGTTAGTATTCCCACACCAGGTAGAGGTTTTTTACTGTCAGTGCTGCATTCCGGGTCCCCAGTTATCTTTAGGATGAGTGATAATTTGCTCCTATCTGCACTTTTAGTTTACGGACAGTTTTGGTCACCTTTTTGTATATTGCCCTATCCATTGATTTTATCCAAAACTGAGCCAGATGAAAAGTGTGAAGAATACCTGTTCTAATGGGTAAACTCTCTTCATTTTGTCATATAAAGTGCAGCTAAAAGTGCAACAGCGGGAAAAATTCTATGGTTCTTGTAACCCTAACCCTAACCAGGCATTAAAAGCATGCCGATTTAAGTACCATTTAACAGCATTTTTCAGCTTCATGAAAATTTGCCTAAACCAGACAGATTATTAAAGAAGATACATTTCCTAGAGGTTTTAGAAACCGTTTTGATAGTTTGAGACTGATTTTTTGGAGTTTGAGGAAAAAATTCAACTTTGATGTTTGGAGGGCTTCTGAGACACCCTGCCAGAATGTACATTTGAAACCCTAGCTAGGGTTAGGGTTAGCATTCCCACAACAGGTAGAGGTTTTTTACTGTCAGTGCTGCATTCCGGGTCCCCAGTTATCTTTAGGATGAGTGATAATTTGCTCCTATCTGCACTTTTAGTTTTCGGACAGTTTTGGTCACCTTTTTGTATATTGCCCTATCCAGTGATTTTATCCAAAACTGAGCCAGATGAAAAGTGTGAAGAATACCTGTTCTAATGGGTAAACTCTCTTCATTTTGTCATTTAAAGTGCAGCTAATAGTGCAACAGCGGGCAAAATTCTATGGTTCTTGTAACCCTAACCCTAGCCAGGCATTAAAAGCATGCCGATTTAACTACCATTTAACAGCATTTTTCAGCTTCATGAAAATTTGCCTAACCAGACAGATTATTAAAGAAGATACATTTCCTAGTGGTTTTAGAAACTGTTTTGATAGTTTGAGACTGATTTCTTGGAGTTTGAGGAAAAAAATCAACTTTGATGTTTGGAGGGCTTCTGAGACACCATGCCGGAATGCACATTTGAAACCCTAGCTAGGGTTAGGGTTAGCATTCCCACAACGGGTAGAAGTTTTTTACTGTCAGTGCTGCATTCCGGGTCCCCAGTTATCTTTAGGATGAGTGATAATTTGCTCCTATCTGCACTTTTAGTTTTCGGACAGTTTTGGTCACCTTTTTGTATATTGCCCTATGCAGTGATTTTATCCAAAACTGAGCCAGATGAAAAGTGTGAAGAATACCTGTTCTAATGGGTAAACTCTCTTCATTTTGTCATATAAAGTGCAGCTAAAAGTGCAACAGCGGGAAAAATTCTATGGTTCTTGTAACCCTAACCCTAACCAGGCATTAAAAGCATGCCGATTTAAGTACCATTTAACAGCATTTTTCAGCTTCATGAAAATTTGCCTAAACCAGACAGATTATTAAAGAAGATACATTTCCTAGAGGTTTTAGAAACCGTTTTGATAGTTTGAGACTGATTTTTTGGAGTTTGAGGAAAAAATTCAACTTTGATGTTTGGAGGGCTTCTGAGACACCCTGCCAGAATGTACATTTGAAACCCTAGCTAGGGTTAGGGTTAGCATTCCCACAACAGGTAGAGGTTTTTTACTGTCAGTGCTGCATTCCGGGTCCCCAGTTATCTTTAGGATGAGTGATAATTTGCTCCTATCTGCACTTTTAGTTTTCGGACAGTTTTGGTCACCTTTTTGTATATTGCCCTATCCAGTGATTTTATCCAAAACTGAGCCAGATGAAAAGTGTGAAGAATACCTGTTCTAATGGGTAAACTCTCTTCATTTTGTCATTTAAAGTGCAGCTAAAAGTGCAACAGCGGGAAAAATTCTATGGTTCTTGTAACCCTAACCCTAGCCAGGCATTAAAAGCATGCCGATTTAAGTACCATTTAACAGCATTTTTCAGCTTCATGAAAATTTGCCTAAACCAGACAGATTATTAAAGAAGATACATTTCCTAGAGGTTTTAGAAACCGTTTTGATAGTTTGAGACTGATTTTTTGGAGTTTGAGGAAAAAATTCAACTTTGATGTTTGGAGGGCTTCTGAGACACCCTGCCAGAATGTACATTTGAAACCCTAGCTAGGGTTAGGGTTAGCATTCCCACAACAGGTAGAGGTTTTTTACTGTCAGTGCTGCATTCCGGGTCCCCAGTTATCTTTAGGATGAGTGATAATTTGCTCCTATCTGCACTTTTAGTTTTCGGACAGTTTTGGTCACCTTTTTGTATATTGCCCTATGCAGTGATTTTATCCAAAACTGAGCCAGATGAAAAGTGTGAAGAATACCTGTTCTAATGGGTAAACTCTCTTCATTTTGTCAGTTAAAGTGCAGCTAAAAGTGCAACAGCGGGCAAAATTCTATGGTTCTTGTAACCCTAACCCTAGCCAGGCATTAAAAGCATGCCGATTTAACTACCATTTAACAGCATTTTTCAGCTTCATGAAAATTTGCCTAAACCAGACAGATTATTAAAGAAGATACATTTCCTAGAGGTTTTAGAAACCGTTTTGATAGTTTGAGACTGATTTTTTGGAGTTTGAGGAAAAAATTCAACTTTGATGTTTGGAGGGCTTCTGAGACACCCTGCCAGAATGTACATTTGAAACCCTAGCTAGGGTTAGGGTTAGCATTCCCACAACAGGTAGAGGTTTTTTACTGTCAGTGCTGCATTCCGGGTCCCCAGTTATCTTTAGGATTAGTGATAATTTGCTCCTATCTGCACTTTTAGTTTTCAGACAGTTTTGGTCACCTTTTTGTATATTGCCCTATGCAGTGATTTTATCCAAAACTGAGCCAGATGAAAAGTGTGAAGAATACCTGTTCTAATGGGTAAACTCTCTTCATTTTGTCAGTTAAAGTGCAGCTAAAAGTGCAACAGCGGGAAAAATTCTATGGTTCTTGTAACCCTAACCCTAGCCAGGCATTAAAAGCATGCCGATTTAAGTACCATTTAACAGCATTTTTCAGCTTCATGAAAATTTGCCTAAACCAGACAGATTATTAAAGAAGATACATTTCCTAGAGGTTTTAGAAACCGTTTTGATAGTTTGAGACTGATTTTTTGGAGTTTGAGGAAAAAATTCAACTTTGATGTTTGGAGGGCTTCTGAGACACCCTGCCAGAATGTACATTTGAAACCCTAGCTAGGGTTAGGGTTAGCATTCCCACAACAGGTAGAGGTTTTTTACTGTCAGTGCTGCATTCCGGGTCCCCAGTTATCTTTAGGATGAGTGATAATTTGCTCCTATCTGCACTTTTAGTTTTCGGACAGTTTTGGTCACCTTTTTGTATATTGCCCTATGCAGTGATTTTATCCAAAACTGAGCCAGATGAAAAGTGTGAAGAATACCTGTTCTAATGGGTAAACTCTCTTCATTTTGTCAGTTAAAGTGCAGCTAAAAGTGCAACAGCGGGAAAAATTCTATGGTTCTTGTAACCCTAACCCTAGCCAGGCATTAAAAGCATGCCGATTTAAGTACCATTTAACAGCATTTTTCAGCTTCATGAAAATTTGCCTAAACCAGACAGATTATTAAAGAAGATACATTTCCTAGAGGTTTTAGAAACCGTTTTGATAGTTTGAGACTGATTTTTTGGAGTTTGAGGAAAAAATTCAACTTTGATGTTTGGAGGGCTTCTGAGACACCCTGCCAGAATGTACATTTGAAACCCTAGCTAGGGTTAGGGTTAGCATTCCCACAACAGGTAGAGGTTTTTTACTGTCAGTGCTGCATTCCGGGTCCCCAGTTATCTTTAGGATGAGTGATAATTTGCTCCTATCTGCACTTTTAGTTTTCGGACAGTTTTGGTCACCTTTTTGTATATTGCCCTATCCAGTGATTTTATCCAAAACTGAGCCAGATGAAAAGTGTGAAGAATACCTGTTCTAATGGGTAAACTCTCTTCATTTTGTCATTTAAAGTGCAGCTAAAAGTGCAACAGCGGGAAAAATTCTATGGTTCTTGTAACCCTAACCCTAGCCAGGCATTAAAAGCATGCCGATTTAAGTACCATTTAACAGCATTTTTCAGCTTCATGAAAATTTGCCTAAACCAGACAGATTATTAAAGAAGATACATTTCCTAGAGGTTTTAGAAACCGTTTTGATAGTTTGAGACTGATTTTTTGGAGTTTGAGGAAAAAATTCAACTTTGATGTTTGGAGGGCTTCTGAGACACCCTGCCAGAATGTACATTTGAAACCCTAGCTAGGGTTAGGGTTAGCATTCCCACAACAGGTAGAGGTTTTTTACTGTCAGTGCTGCATTCCGGGTCCCCAGTTATCTTTAGGATGAGTGATAATTTGCTCCTATCTGCACTTTTAGTTTTCGGACAGTTTTGGTCACCTTTTTGTATATTGCCCTATGCAGTGATTTTATCCAAAACTGAGCCAGATGAAAAGTGTGAAGAATACCTGTTCTAATGGGTAAACTCTCTTCATTTTGTCAGTTAAAGTGCAGCTAAAAGTGCAACAGCGGGCAAAATTCTATGGTTCTTGTAACCCTAACCCTAGCCAGGCATTAAAAGCATGCCGATTTAACTACCATTTAACAGCATTTTTCAGCTTCATGAAAATTTGCCTAAACCAGACAGATTATTAAAGAAGATACATTTCCTAGAGGTTTTAGAAACCGTTTTGATAGTTTGAGACTGATTTTTTGGAGTTTGAGGAAAAAATTCAACTTTGATGTTTGGAGGGCTTCTGAGACACCCTGCCAGAATGTACATTTGAAACCCTAGCTAGGGTTAGGGTTAGCATTCCCACAACAGGTAGAGGTTTTTTACTGTCAGTGCTGCATTCCGGGTCCCCAGTTATCTTTAGGATGAGTGATAATTTGCTCCTATCTGCACTTTTAGTTTTCGGACAGTTTTGGTCACCTTTTTGTATATTGCCCTATGCAGTGATTTTATCCAAAACTGAGCCAGATGAAAAGTGTGAAGAATACCTGTTCTAATGGGTAAACTCTCTTCATTTTGTCAGTTAAAGTGCAGCTAAAAGTGCAACAGCGGGAAAAATTCTATGGTTCTTGTAACCCTAACCCTAGCCAGGCATTAAAAGCATGCCGATTTAACTACCATTTAACAGCATTTTTCAGCATCATGAAAATGTGCCTGAACCAGACAGATTATTAAAGAAGATACATTTCCTAGAGGTTTTAGAAACCGTTTTGATAGTTTGAGACTGATTTTTTGGAGTTTGAGGAAAAAATTCAACTTTGATGTTTGGAGGGCTTCTGAGACACCCTGCCAGAATGTACATTTGAAACCCTAGCTAGGGTTAGGGTTAGCATTCCCACAACAGGTAGAGGTTTTTTACTGTCAGTGCTGCATTTCGGGTCCCCAGTTATCTTTAGGATGAGTGATAATTTGCTCCTATCTGCACTTTTAGTTTTCGGACAGTTTTGGTCACCTTTTTGTATATTGCCCTATCCAGTGATTTTATCCAAAACTGAGCCAGATGAAAAGTGTGAAGAATACCTGTTCTAATGGGTAAACTCTCTTCATTTTGTCATTTAAAGTGCAGCTAATAGTGCAACAGCGGGCAAAATTCTATGGTTCTTGTAACCCTAACCCTAGCCAGGCATTAAAAGCATGCCGATTTAAGTACCATTTAACAGCATTTTTCAGCTTCATGAAAATTTGCCTAACCAGACAGATTATTAAAGAAGATACATTTCCTAGTGGTTTTAGAAACTGTTTTGATAGTTTGAGACTGATTTCTTGGAGTTTGAGGAAAAAAATCAACTTTGATGTTTGGAGGGCTTCTGAGACACCCTGCCAGAATGTACATTTGAAACCCTAGCTAGGGTTAGGGTTAGCATTCCCACAACAGGTAGAGGTTTTTTACTGTCAGTGCTGCATTCCGGGTCCCCAGTTATCTTTAGGATGAGTGATAATTTGCTCCTATCTGCACTTTTAGTTTTCGGACAGTTTTGGTCACCTTTTTGTATATTGCCCTATCCATTGATTTTATCCAAAACTGAGCCAGATGAAAAGTGTGAAGAATACCTGTTCTAATGGGTAAACTCTCTTCATTTTGTCAGTTAAAGTGCAGCTAAAAGTGCAACAGCGGGAAAAATTCTATGGTTCTTGTAACCCTAACCCTAGCCAGGCATTAAAAGCATGCCGATTTAAGTACCATTTAACAGCATTTTTCAGCTTCATGAAAATTTGCCTAAACCAGACAGATTATTAAAGAAGATACATTTCCTAGAGGTTTTAGAAACCGTTTTGATAGTTTGAGACTGATTTTTTGGAGTTTGAGGAAAAAATTCAACTTTGATGTTTGGAGGGCTTCTGAGACACCCTGCCAGAATGTACATTTGAAACCCTAGCTAGGGTTAGGGTTAGCATTCCCACAACAGGTAGAGGTTTTTTACTGTCAGTGCTGCATTCCGGGTCCCCAGTTATCTTTAGGATGAGTGATAATTTGCTCCTATCTGCACTTTTAGTTTTCGGACAGTTTTGGTCACCTTTTTGTATATTGCCCCATCCATTGATTTTATCCAAAACTGAGCCAGATGAAAAGTGTGAAGAATACCTGTTCTAATGGGTAAACTCTCTTCATTTTGTCATTTAAAGTGCAGCTAAAAGTGCAACAGCGGGCAAAATTCTATGGTTCTTGTAACCCTAACCCTAGCCAGGAATTAAAAGCATGCCGATTTAAGTACCATTTAACAGCATTTTTCAGCTTCATGAAAATTTGCCTAAACCAGACAGATTATTAAAGAAGATACATTTCCTAGAGGTTTTAGAAACCGTTTTGATAGTTTGAGACTGATTTTTTGGAGTTTGAGGAAAAAATTCAACTTTGATGTTTGGAGGGCTTCTGAGACACCCTGCCAGAATGTACATTTGAAACCCTAGCTAGGGTTAGGGTTAGCATTCCCACAACAGGTAGAGGTTTTTTACTGTCAGTGCTGCATTCCGGGTCCCCAGTTATCTTTAGGATGAGTGATAATTTGCTCCTATCTGCACTTTTAGTTTTCGGACAGTTTTGGTCACCTTTTTGTATATTGCCCTATCCATTGATTTTATCCAAAACTGAGCCAGATGAAAAGTGTGAAGAATACCTGTTCTAATGGGTAAACTCTCTTCATTTTGTCATTTAAAGTGCAGCTAAAAGTGCAACAGCGGGAAAAATTCTATGGTTCTTGTAACCCTAACCCTAGCCAGGCATTAAAAGCATGCCGATTTAAGTACCATTTAACAGCATTTTTCAGCTTCATGAAAATTTGCCTAAACCAGACAGATTATTAAAGAAGATACATTTCCTAGAGGTTTTAGAAACCGTTTTGATAGTTTGAGACTGATTTTTTGGAGTTTGAGGAAAAAATTCAACTTTGATGTTTGGAGGGCTTCTGAGACACCCTGCCAGAATGTACATTTGAAACCCTAGCTAGGGTTAGGGTTAGCATTCCCACAACAGGTAGAGGTTTTTTACTGTCAGTGCTGCATTCCGGGTCCCCAGTTATCTTTAGGATGAGTGATAATTTGCTCCTATCTGCACTTTTAGTTTTCGGACAGTTTTGGTCACCTTTTTGTATATTGCCCTATGCAGTGATTTTATCCAAAACTGAGCCAGATGAAAAGTGTGAAGAATACCTGTTCTAATGGGTAAACTCTCTTCATTTTGTCAGTTAAAGTGCAGCTAAAAGTGCAACAGCGGGAAAAATTCTATGGTTCTTGTAACCCTAACCCTAGCCAGGCATTAAAAGCATGCCGATTTAACTACCATTTAACAGCATTTTTCAGCATCATGAAAATGTGCCTGAACCAGACAGATTATTAAAGAAGATACATTTCCTAGAGGTTTTAGAAACCGTTTTGAAAGTTTGAGACTGATTTTTTGGAGTTTGAGGAAAAAATTTAACTTTGATGTTTGGAGGGCTTCTGAGACACCCTGCCAGAATGTACATTTGAAACCCTAGCTAGGGTTAGGGTTAGTATTCCCACACCAGGTAGAGGTTTTTTACTGTCAGTGCTGCATTCCGGGTCCCCAGTTATCTTTAGGATGAGTGATAATTTGCTCCTATCTGCACTTTTAGTTTACGGACAGTTTTGGTCACCTTTTTGTATATTGCCCTATCCATTGATTTTATCCAAAACTGAGCCAGATGAAAAGTGTGAAGAATACCTGTTCTAATGGGTAAACTCTCTTCATTTTGTCATATAAAGTGCAGCTAAAAGTGCATCAGCGGGAAAAATTCTATGGTTCTTGTAACCCTAACCCTAACCAGGCATTAAAAGCATGCCGATTTAAGTACCATTTAACAGCATTTTTCAGCTTCATGAAAATTTGCCTAAACCAGACAGATTATTAAAGAAGATACATTTCCTAGAGGTTTTAGAAACCGTTTTGATAGTTTGAGACTGATTTTTTGGAGTTTGAGGAAAAAATTCAACTTTGATGTTTGGAGGGCTTCTGAGACACCCTGCCAGAATGTACATTTGAAACCCTAGCTAGGGTTAGGGTTAGCATTCCCACAACAGGTAGAGGTTTTTTACTGTCAGTGCTGCATTCCGGGTCCCCAGTTATCTTTAGGATGAGTGATAATTTGCTCCTATCTGCACTTTTAGTTTTCGGACAGTTTTGGTCACCTTTTTGTATATTGCCCTATCCAGTGATTTTATCCAATACTGAGCCAGATGAAAAGTGTGAAGAATACCTGTTCTAATGGGTAAACTCTCTTCATTTTGTCATTTAAAGTGCAGCTAATAGTGCAACAGCGGGCAAAATTCTATGGTTCTTGTAACCCTAACCCTAGCCAGGCATTAAAAGCATGCCGATTTAACTACCATTTAACAGCATTTTTCAGCTTCATGAAAATTTGCCTAACCAGACAGATTATTAAAGAAGATACATTTCCTAGTGGTTTTAGAAACTGTTTTGATAGTTTGAGACTGATTTCTTGGAGTTTGAGGAAAAAAATCAACTTTGATGTTTGGAGGGCTTCTGAGACACCATGCCGGAATGCACATTTGAAACCCTAGCTAGGGTTAGGGTTAGCATTCCCACAACGGGTAGAAGTTTTTTACTGTCAGTGCTGCATTCCGGGTCCCCAGTTATCTTTAGGATGAGTGATAATTTGCTCCTATCTGCACTTTTAGTTTTCGGACAGTTTTGGTCACCTTTTTGTATATTGCCCTATGCAGTGATTTTATCCAAAACTGAGCCAGATGAAAAGTGTGAAGAATACCTGTTCTAATGGGTAAACTCTCTTCATTTTGTCATATAAAGTGCAGCTAAAAGTGCAACAGCGGGAAAAATTCTATGGTTCTTGTAACCCTAACCCTAACCAGGCATTAAAAGCATGCCGATTTAAGTACCATTTAACAGCATTTTTCAGCTTCATGAAAATTTGCCTAAACCAGACAGATTATTAAAGAAGATACATTTCCTAGAGGTTTTAGAAACCGTTTTGATAGTTTGAGACTGATTTTTTGGAGTTTGAGGAAAAAATTCAACTTTGATGTTTGGAGGGCTTCTGAGACACCCTGCCAGAATGTACATTTGAAACCCTAGCTAGGGTTAGGGTTAGCATTCCCACAACAGGTAGAGGTTTTTTACTGTCAGTGCTGCATTCCGGGTCCCCAGTTATCTTTAGGATGAGTGATAATTTGCTCCTATCTGCACTTTTAGTTTTCGGACAGTTTTGGTCACCTTTTTGTATATTGCCCTATCCAGTGATTTTATCCAAAACTGAGCCAGATGAAAAGTGTGAAGAATACCTGTTCTAATGGGTAAACTCTCTTCATTTTGTCAGTTAAAGTGCAGCTAAAAGTGCAACAGCGGGCAAAATTCTATGGTTCTTGTAACCCTAACCCTAGCCAGGCATTAAAAGCATGCCGATTTAACTACCATTTAACAGCATTTTTCAGCTTCATGAAAATTTGCCTAAACCAGACAGATTATTAAAGAAGATACATTTCCTAGAGGTTTTAGAAACCGTTTTGATAGTTTGAGACTGATTTTTTGGAGTTTGAGGAAAAAATTCAACTTTGATGTTTGGAGGGCTTCTGAGACACCCTGCCAGAATGTACATTTGAAACCCTAGCTAGGGTTAGGGTTAGCATTCCCACAACAGGTAGAGGTTTTTTACTGTCAGTGCTGCATTCCGGGTCCCCAGTTATCTTTAGGATGAGTGATAATTTGCTCCTATCTGCACTTTTAGTTTTCAGACAGTTTTGGTCACCTTTTTGTATATTGCCCTATGCAGTGATTTTATCCAAAACTGAGCCAGATGAAAAGTGTGAAGAATACCTGTTCTAATGGGTAAACTCTCTTCATTTTGTCAGTTAAAGTGCAGCTAAAAGTGCAACAGCGGGAAAAATTCTATGGTTCTTGTAACCCTAACCCTAGCCAGGCATTAAAAGCATGCCGATTTAAGTACCATTTAACAGCATTTTTCAGCTTCATGAAAATTTGCCTAAACCAGACAGATTATTAAAGAAGATACATTTCCTAGAGGTTTTAGAAACCGTTTTGATAGTTTGAGACTGATTTTTTGGAGTTTGAGGAAAAAATTCAACTTTGATGTTTGGAGGGCTTCTGAGACACCCTGCCAGAATGTACATTTGAAACCCTAGCTAGGGTTAGGGTTAGCATTCCCACAACAGGTAGAGGTTTTTTACTGTCAGTGCTGCATTCCGGGTCCCCAGTTATCTTTAGGATGAGTGATAATTTGCTCCTATCTGCACTTTTAGTTTTCGGACAGTTTTGGTCACCTTTTTGTATATTGCCCTATCCATTGATTTTATCCAAAACTGAGCCAGATGAAAAGTGTGAAGAATACCTGTTCTAATGGGTAAACTCTCTTCATTTTGTCAGTTAAAGTGCAGCTAAAAGTGCAACAGCGGGAAAAATTCTATGGTTCTTGTAACCCTAACCCTAGCCAGGCATTAAAAGCATGCCGATTTAAGTACCATTTAACAGCATTTTTCAGCTTCATGAAAATTTGCCTAAACCAGACAGATTATTAAAGAAGATACATTTCCTAGAGGTTTTAGAAACCGTTTTGATAGTTTGAGACTGATTTTTTGGAGTTTGAGGAAAAAATTCAACTTTGATGTTTGGAGGGCTTCTGAGACACCCTGCCAGAATGTACATTTGAAACCCTAGCTAGGGTTAGGGTTAGCATTCCCACAACAGGTAGAGGTTTTTTACTGTCAGTGCTGCATTCCGGGTCCCCAGTTATCTTTAGGATGAGTGATAATTTGCTCCTATCTGCACTTTTAGTTTTCGGACAGTTTTGGTCACCTTTTTGTATATTGCCCTATCCAGTGATTTTATCCAAAACTGAGCCAGATGAAAAGTGTGAAGAATACCTGTTCTAATGGGTAAACTCTCTTCATTTTGTCATTTAAAGTGCAGCTAAAAGTGCAACAGCGGGAAAAATTCTATGGTTCTTGTAACCCTAACCCTAGCCAGGCATTAAAAGCATGCCGATTTAAGTACCATTTAACAGCATTTTTCAGCTTCATGAAAATTTGCCTAAACCAGACAGATTATTAAAGAAGATACATTTCCTAGAGGTTTTAGAAACCGTTTTGATAGTTTGAGACTGATTTTTTGGAGTTTGAGGAAAAAATTCAACTTTGATGTTTGGAGGGCTTCTGAGACACCCTGCCAGAATGTACATTTGAAACCCTAGCTAGGGTTAGGGTTAGCATTCCCACAACAGGTAGAGGTTTTTTACTGTCAGTGCTGCATTCCGGGTCCCCAGTTATCTTTAGGATGAGTGATAATTTGCTCCTATCTGCACTTTTAGTTTTCGGACAGTTTTGGTCACCTTTTTGTATATTGCCCTATGCAGTGATTTTATCCAAAACTGAGCCAGATGAAAAGTGTGAAGAATACCTGTTCTAATGGGTAAACTCTCTTCATTTTGTCAGTTAAAGTGCAGCTAAAAGTGCAACAGCGGGCAAAATTCTATGGTTCTTGTAACCCTAACCCTAGCCAGGCATTAAAAGCATGCCGATTTAACTACCATTTAACAGCATTTTTCAGCTTCATGAAAATTTGCCTAAACCAGACAGATTATTAAAGAAGATACATTTCCTAGAGGTTTTAGAAACCGTTTTGATAGTTTGAGACTGATTTTTTGGAGTTTGAGGAAAAAATTCAACTTTGATGTTTGGAGGGCTTCTGAGACACCCTGCCAGAATGTACATTTGAAACCCTAGCTAGGGTTAGGGTTAGCATTCCCACAACAGGTAGAGGTTTTTTACTGTCAGTGCTGCATTCCGGGTCCCCAGTTATCTTTAGGATGAGTGATAATTTGCTCCTATCTGCACTTTTAGTTTTCGGACAGTTTTGGTCACCTTTTTGTATATTGCCCTATGCAGTGATTTTATCCAAAACTGAGCCAGATGAAAAGTGTGAAGAATACCTGTTCTAATGGGTAAACTCTCTTCATTTTGTCAGTTAAAGTGCAGCTAAAAGTGCAACAGCGGGAAAAATTCTATGGTTCTTGTAACCCTAACCCTAGCCAGGCATTAAAAGCATGCCGATTTAACTACCATTTAACAGCATTTTTCAGCATCATGAAAATGTGCCTGAACCAGACAGATTATTAAAGAAGATACATTTCCTAGAGGTTTTAGAAACCGTTTTGATAGTTTGAGACTGATTTTTTGGAGTTTGAGGAAAAAATTCAACTTTGATGTTTGGAGGGCTTCTGAGACACCCTGCCAGAATGTACATTTGAAACCCTAGCTAGGGTTAGGGTAAGCATTCCCACAACAGGTAGAGGTTTTTTACTGTCAGTGCTGCATTTCGGGTCCCCAGTTATCTTTAGGATGAGTGATAATTTGCTCCTATCTGCACTTTTAGTTTTCGGACAGTTTTGGTCACCTTTTTGTATATTGCCCTATCCAGTGATTTTATCCAAAACTGAGCCAGATGAAAAGTGTGAAGAATACCTGTTCTAATGGGTAAACTCTCTTCATTTTGTCATTTAAAGTGCAGCTAATAGTGCAACAGCGGGCAAAATTCTATGGTTCTTGTAACCCTAACCCTAGCCAGGCATTAAAAGCATGCCGATTTAAGTACCATTTAACAGCATTTTTCAGCTTCATGAAAATTTGCCTAACCAGACAGATTATTAAAGAAGATACATTTCCTAGTGGTTTTAGAAACTGTTTTGATAGTTTGAGACTGATTTCTTGGAGTTTGAGGAAAAAAATCAACTTTGATGTTTGGAGGGCTTCTGAGACACCCTGCCAGAATGTACATTTGAAACCCTAGCTAGGGTTAGGGTTAGCATTCCCACAACAGGTAGAGGTTTTTTACTGTCAGTGCTGCATTCCGGGTCCCCAGTTATCTTTAGGATGAGTGATAATTTGCTCCTATCTGCACTTTTAGTTTTCGGACAGTTTTGGTCACCTTTTTGTATATTGCCCTATCCATTGATTTTATCCAAAACTGAGCCAGATGAAAAGTGTGAAGAATACCTGTTCTAATGGGTAAACTCTCTTCATTTTGTCAGTTAAAGTGCAGCTAAAAGTGCAACAGCGGGAAAAATTCTATGGTTCTTGTAACCCTAACCCTAGCCAGGCATTAAAAGCATGCCGATTTAAGTACCATTTAACAGCATTTTTCAGCTTCATGAAAATTTGCCTAAACCAGACAGATTATTAAAGAAGATACATTTCCTAGAGGTTTTAGAAACCGTTTTGATAGTTTGAGACTGATTTTTTGGAGTTTGAGGAAAAAATTCAACTTTGATGTTTGGAGGGCTTCTGAGACACCCTGCCAGAATGTACATTTGAAACCCTAGCTAGGGTTAGGGTTAGCATTCCCACAACAGGTAGAGGTTTTTTACTGTCAGTGCTGCATTCCGGGTCCCCAGTTATCTTTAGGATGAGTGATAATTTGCTCCTATCTGCACTTTTAGTTTTCGGACAGTTTTGGTCACCTTTTTGTATATTGCCCCATCCATTGATTTTATCCAAAACTGAGCCAGATGAAAAGTGTGAAGAATACCTGTTCTAATGGGTAAACTCTCTTCATTTTGTCATTTAAAGTGCAGCTAAAAGTGCAACAGCGGGCAAAATTCTATGGTTCTTGTAACCCTAACCCTAGCCAGGAATTAAAAGCATGCCGATTTAAGTACCATTTAACAGCATTTTTCAGCTTCATGAAAATTTGCCTAAACCAGACAGATTATTAAAGAAGATACATTTCCTAGAGGTTTTAGAAACCGTTTTGATAGTTTGAGACTGATTTTTTGGAGTTTGAGGAAAAAATTCAACTTTGATGTTTGGAGGGCTTCTGAGACACCCTGCCAGAATGTACATTTGAAACCCTAGCTAGGGTTAGGGTTAGCATTCCCACAACAGGTAGAGGTTTTTTACTGTCAGTGCTGCATTCCGGGTCCCCAGTTATCTTTAGGATGAGTGATAATTTGCTCCTATCTGCACTTTTAGTTTTCGGACAGTTTTGGTCACCTTTTTGTATATTGCCCTATCCATTGATTTTATCCAAAACTGAGCCAGATGAAAAGTGTGAAGAATACCTGTTCTAATGGGTAAACTCTCTTCATTTTGTCATTTAAAGTGCAGCTAAAAGTGCAACAGCGGGAAAAATTCTATGGTTCTTGTAACCCTAACCCTAGCCAGGCATTAAAAGCATGCCGATTTAAGTACCATTTAACAGCATTTTTCAGCTTCATGAAAATTTGCCTAAACCAGACAGATTATTAAAGAAGATACATTTCCTAGAGGTTTTAGAAACCGTTTTGATAGTTTGAGACTGATTTTTTGGAGTTTGAGGAAAAAATTCAACTTTGATGTTTGGAGGGCTTCTGAGACACCCTGCCAGAATGTACATTTGAAACCCTAGCTAGGGTTAGGGTTAGCATTCCCACAACAGGTAGAGGTTTTTTACTGTCAGTGCTGCATTCCGGGTCCCCAGTTATCTTTAGGATGAGTGATAATTTGCTCCTATCTGCACTTTTAGTTTTCGGACAGTTTTGGTCACCTTTTTGTATATTGCCCTATGCAGTGATTTTATCCAAAACTGAGCCAGATGAAAAGTGTGAAGAATACCTGTTCTAATGGGTAAACTCTCTTCATTTTGTCAGTTAAAGTGCAGCTAAAAGTGCAACAGCGGGAAAAATTCTATGGTTCTTGTAACCCTAACCCTAGCCAGGCATTAAAAGCATGCCGATTTAACTACCATTTAACAGCATTTTTCAGCATCATGAAAATGTGCCTGAACCAGACAGATTATTAAAGAAGATACATTTCCTAGAGGTTTTAGAAACCGTTTTGAAAGTTTGAGACTGATTTTTTGGAGTTTGAGGAAAAAATTTAACTTTGATGTTTGGAGGGCTTCTGAGACACCCTGCCAGAATGTACATTTGAAACCCTAGCTAGGGTTAGGGTTAGTATTCCCACACCAGGTAGAGGTTTTTTACTGTCAGTGCTGCATTCCGGGTCCCCAGTTATCTTTAGGATGAGTGATAATTTGCTCCTATCTGCACTTTTAGTTTACGGACAGTTTTGGTCACCTTTTTGTATATTGCCCTATCCATTGATTTTATCCAAAACTGAGCCAGATGAAAAGTGTGAAGAATACCTGTTCTAATGGGTAAACTCTCTTCATTTTGTCATATAAAGTGCAGCTAAAAGTGCATCAGCGGGAAAAATTCTATGGTTCTTGTAACCCTAACCCTAACCAGGCATTAAAAGCATGCCGATTTAAGTACCATTTAACAGCATTTTTCAGCTTCATGAAAATTTGCCTAAACCAGACAGATTATTAAAGAAGATACATTTCCTAGAGGTTTTAGAAACCGTTTTGATAGTTTGAGACTGATTTTTTGGAGTTTGAGGAAAAAATTCAACTTTGATGTTTGGAGGGCTTCTGAGACACCCTGCCAGAATGTACATTTGAAACCCTAGCTAGGGTTAGGGTTAGCATTCCCACAACAGGTAGAGGTTTTTTACTGTCAGTGCTGCATTCCGGGTCCCCAGTTATCTTTAGGATGAGTGATAATTTGCTCCTATCTGCACTTTTAGTTTTCGGACAGTTTTGGTCACCTTTTTGTATATTGCCCTGTCCAGTGATTTTATCCAATACTGAGCCAGATGAAAAGTGTGAAGAATACCTGTTCTAATGGGTAAACTCTCTTCATTTTGTCATTTAAAGTGCAGCTAATAGTGCAACAGCGGGCAAAATTCTATGGTTCTTGTAACCCTAACCCTAGCCAGGCATTAAAAGCATGCCGATTTAACTACCATTTAACAGCATTTTTCAGCTTCATGAAAATTTGCCTAACCAGACAGATTATTAAAGAAGATACATTTCCTAGTGGTTTTAGAAACTGTTTTGATAGTTTGAGACTGATTTCTTGGAGTTTGAGGAAAAAAATCAACTTTGATGTTTGGAGGGCTTCTGAGACACCATGCCGGAATGTACATTTGAAACCCTAGCTAGGGTTAGGGTTAGCATTCCCACAACGGGTAGAAGTTTTTTACTGTCAGTGCTGCATTCCGGGTCCCCAGTTATCTTTAGGATGAGTGATAATTTGCTCCTATCTGCACTTTTAGTTTTCGGACAGTTTTGGTCACCTTTTTGTATATTGCCCTATGCAGTGATTTTATCCAAAACTGAGCCAGATGAAAAGTGTGAAGAATACCTGTTCTAATGGGTAAACTCTCTTCATTTTGTCATATAAAGTGCAGCTAAAAGTGCAACAGCGGGAAAAATTCTATGGTTCTTGTAACCCTAACCCTAACCAGGCATTAAAAGCATGCCGATTTAAGTACCATTTAACAGCATTTTTCAGCTTCATGAAAATTTGCCTAAACCAGACAGATTATTAAAGAAGATACATTTCCTAGAGGTTTTAGAAACCGTTTTGATAGTTTGAGACTGATTTTTTGGAGTTTGAGGAAAAAATTCAACTTTGATGTTTGGAGGGCTTCTGAGACACCCTGCCAGAATGTACATTTGAAACCCTAGCTAGGGTTAGGGTTAGCATTCCCACAACAGGTAGAGGTTTTTTACTGTCAGTGCTGCATTCCGGGTCCCCAGTTATCTTTAGGATGAGTGATAATTTGCTCCTATCTGCACTTTTAGTTTTCGGACAGTTTTGGTCACCTTTTTGTATATTGCCCTATCCAGTGATTTTATCCAAAACTGAGCCAGATGAAAAGTGTGAAGAATACCTGTTCTAATGGGTAAACTCTCTTCATTTTGTCATTTAAAGTGCAGCTAAAAGTGCAACAGCGGGAAAAATTCTATGGTTCTTGTAACCCTAACCCTAGCCAGGCATTAAAAGCATGCCGATTTAAGTACCATTTAACAGCATTTTTCAGCTTCATGAAAATTTGCCTAAACCAGACAGATTATTAAAGAAGATACATTTCCTAGAGGTTTTAGAAACCGTTTTGATAGTTTGAGACTGATTTTTTGGAGTTTGAGGAAAAAATTCAACTTTGATGTTTGGAGGGCTTCTGAGACACCCTGCCAGAATGTACATTTGAAACCCTAGCTAGGGTTAGGGTTAGCATTCCCACAACAGGTAGAGGTTTTTTACTGTCAGTGCTGCATTCCGGGTCCCCAGTTATCTTTAGGATGAGTGATAATTTGCTCCTATCTGCACTTTTAGTTTTCGGACAGTTTTGGTCACCTTTTTGTATATTGCCCTATGCAGTGATTTTATCCAAAACTGAGCCAGATGAAAAGTGTGAAGAATACCTGTTCTAATGGGTAAACTCTCTTCATTTTGTCAGTTAAAGTGCAGCTAAAAGTGCAACAGCGGGCAAAATTCTATGGTTCTTGTAACCCTAACCCTAGCCAGGCATTAAAAGCATGCCGATTTAACTACCATTTAACAGCATTTTTCAGCTTCATGAAAATTTGCCTAAACCAGACAGATTATTAAAGAAGATACATTTCCTAGAGGTTTTAGAAACCGTTTTGATAGTTTGAGACTGATTTTTTGGAGTTTGAGGAAAAAATTCAACTTTGATGTTTGGAGGGCTTCTGAGACACCCTGCCAGAATGTACATTTGAAACCCTAGCTAGGGTTAGGGTTAGCATTCCCACAACAGGTAGAGGTTTTTTACTGTCAGTGCTGCATTCCGGGTCCCCAGTTATCTTTAGGATGAGTGATAATTTGCTCCTATCTGCACTTTTAGTTTTCAGACAGTTTTGGTCACCTTTTTGTATATTGCCCTATGCAGTGATTTTATCCAAAACTGAGCCAGATGAAAAGTGTGAAGAATACCTGTTCTAATGGGTAAACTCTCTTCATTTTGTCAGTTAAAGTGCAGCTAAAAGTGCAACAGCGGGAAAAATTCTATGGTTCTTGTAACCCTAACCCTAGCCAGGCATTAAAAGCATGCCGATTTAAGTACCATTTAACAGCATTTTTCAGCTTCATGAAAATTTGCCTAAACCAGACAGATTATTAAAGAAGATACATTTCCTAGAGGTTTTAGAAACCGTTTTGATAGTTTGAGACTGATTTTTTGGAGTTTGAGGAAAAAATTCAACTTTGATGTTTGGAGGGCTTCTGAGACACCCTGCCAGAATGTACATTTGAAACCCTAGCTAGGGTTAGGGTTAGCATTCCCACAACAGGTAGAGGTTTTTTACTGTCAGTGCTGCATTCCGGGTCCCCAGTTATCTTTAGGATGAGTGATAATTTGCTCCTATCTGCACTTTTAGTTTTCGGACAGTTTTGGTCACCTTTTTGTATATTGCCCTATCCATTGATTTTATCCAAAACTGAGCCAGATGAAAAGTGTGAAGAATACCTGTTCTAATGGGTAAACTCTCTTCATTTTGTCAGTTAAAGTGCAGCTAAAAGTGCAACAGCGGGAAAAATTCTATGGTTCTTGTAACCCTAACCCTAGCCAGGCATTAAAAGCATGCCGATTTAAGTACCATTTAACAGCATTTTTCAGCTTCATGAAAATTTGCCTAAACCAGACAGATTATTAAAGAAGATACATTTCCTAGAGGTTTTAGAAACCGTTTTGATAGTTTGAGACTGATTTTTTGGAGTTTGAGGAAAAAATTCAACTTTGATGTTTGGAGGGCTTCTGAGACACCCTGCCAGAATGTACATTTGAAACCCTAGCTAGGGTTAGGGTTAGCATTCCCACAACAGGTAGAGGTTTTTTACTGTCAGTGCTGCATTCCGGGTCCCCAGTTATCTTTAGGATGAGTGATAATTTGCTCCTATCTGCACTTTTAGTTTTCGGACAGTTTTGGTCACCTTTTTGTATATTGCCCTATCCAGTGATTTTATCCAAAACTGAGCCAGATGAAAAGTGTGAAGAATACCTGTTCTAATGGGTAAACTCTCTTCATTTTGTCATTTAAAGTGCAGCTAAAAGTGCAACAGCGGGAAAAATTCTATGGTTCTTGTAACCCTAACCCTAGCCAGGCATTAAAAGCATGCCGATTTAAGTACCATTTAACAGCATTTTTCAGCTTCATGAAAATTTGCCTAAACCAGACAGATTATTAAAGAAGATACATTTCCTAGAGGTTTTAGAAACCGTTTTGATAGTTTGAGACTGATTTTTTGGAGTTTGAGGAAAAAATTCAACTTTGATGTTTGGAGGGCTTCTGAGACACCCTGCCAGAATGTACATTTGAAACCCTAGCTAGGGTTAGGGTTAGCATTCCCACAACAGGTAGAGGTTTTTTACTGTCAGTGCTGCATTCCGGGTCCCCAGTTATCTTTAGGATGAGTGATAATTTGCTCCTATCTGCACTTTTAGTTTTCGGACAGTTTTGGTCACCTTTTTGTATATTGCCCTATGCAGTGATTTTATCCAAAACTGAGCCAGATGAAAAGTGTGAAGAATACCTGTTCTAATGGGTAAACTCTCTTCATTTTGTCAGTTAAAGTGCAGCTAAAAGTGCAACAGCGGGCAAAATTCTATGGTTCTTGTAACCCTAACCCTAGCCAGGCATTAAAAGCATGCCGATTTAACTACCATTTAACAGCATTTTTCAGCTTCATGAAAATTTGCCTAAACCAGACAGATTATTAAAGAAGATACATTTCCTAGAGGTTTTAGAAACCGTTTTGATAGTTTGAGACTGATTTTTTGGAGTTTGAGGAAAAAATTCAACTTTGATGTTTGGAGGGCTTCTGAGACACCCTGCCAGAATGTACATTTGAAACCCTAGCTAGGGTTAGGGTTAGCATTCCCACAACAGGTAGAGGTTTTTTACTGTCAGTGCTGCATTCCGGGTCCCCAGTTATCTTTAGGATGAGTGATAATTTGCTCCTATCTGCACTTTTAGTTTTCGGACAGTTTTGGTCACCTTTTTGTATATTGCCCTATGCAGTGATTTTATCCAAAACTGAGCCAGATGAAAAGTGTGAAGAATACCTGTTCTAATGGGTAAACTCTCTTCATTTTGTCAGTTAAAGTGCAGCTAAAAGTGCAACAGCGGGAAAAATTCTATGGTTCTTGTAACCCTAACCCTAGCCAGGCATTAAAAGCATGCCGATTTAACTACCATTTAACAGCATTTTTCAGCATCATGAAAATGTGCCTGAACCAGACAGATTATTAAAGAAGATACATTTCCTAGAGGTTTTAGAAACCGTTTTGATAGTTTGAGACTGATTTTTTGGAGTTTGAGGAAAAAATTCAACTTTGATGTTTGGAGGGCTTCTGAGACACCCTGCCAGAATGTACATTTGAAACCCTAGCTAGGGTTAGGGTTAGCATTCCCACAACAGGTAGAGGTTTTTTACTGTCAGTGCTGCATTTCGGGTCCCCAGTTATCTTTAGGATGAGTGATAATTTGCTCCTATCTGCACTTTTAGTTTTCGGACAGTTTTGGTCACCTTTTTGTATATTGCCCTATCCATTGATTTTATCCAAAACTGAGCCAGATGAAAAGTGTGAAGAATACCTGTTCTAATGGGTAAACTCTCTTCATTTTGTCATTTAAAGTGCAGCTAAAAGTGCAACAGCGGGAAAAATTCTATGGTTCTTGTAACCCTAACCCTAGCCAGGCATTAAAAGCATGCCGATTTAAGTACCATTTAACAGCATTTTTCAGCTTCATGAAAATTTGCCTAAACCAGACAGATTATTAAAGAAGATACATTTCCTAGAGGTTTTAGAAACCGTTTTGATAGTTTGAGACTGATTTTTTGGAGTTTGAGGAAAAAATTCAACTTTGATGTTTGGAGGGCTTCTGAGACACCCTGCCAGAATGTACATTTGAAACCCTAGCTAGGGTTAGGGATAGCATTCCCACAACAGGTAGAGGTTTTTTACTGTCAGTGCTGCATTCCGGGTCCCCAGTTATCTTTAGGATGAGTGATAATTTGCTCCTATCTGCACTTTTAGTTTTCGGACAGTTTTGGTCACCTTTTTGTATATTGCCCTATGCAGTGATTTTATCCAAAACTGAGCCAGATGAAAAGTGTGAAGAATACCTGTTCTAATGGGTAAACTCTCTTCATTTTGTCAGTTAAAGTGCAGCTAAAAGTGCAACAGCGGGCAAAATTCTATGGTTCTTGTAACCCTAACCCTAGCCAGGCATTAAAAGCATGCCGATTTAAGTACCATTTAACAGCATTTTTCAGCTTCATGAAAATTTGCCTAAACCAGACAGATTATTAAAGAAGATACATTTCCTAGAGGTTTTAGAAACCGTTTTGATAGTTTGAGACTGATTTTATGGAGTTTGAGGAAAAAATTCAACTTTGATGTTTGGAGGGCTTCTGAGACACCCTGCCAGAATGTACATTTGAAACCCTAGCTAGGGTTAGGGTTAGCATTCCCACAACAGGTAGAGGTTTTTTACTGTCAGTGCTGCATTCCGGGTCAACAGTTATCTTTAGGATGAGTGATAATTTGCTCCTATCTGCACTTTTAGTTTTCGGACAGTTTTGGTCACCTTTTTGTATATTGCCCTATCCATTGATTTTATCCAAAACTGAGCCAGATGAAAAGTGTGAAGAATACCTGTTCTAATGGGTAAACTCTCTTCATTTTGTCATTTAAAGTGCAGCTAAAAGTGCAACAGCGTGAAAAATTCTATGGTTCTTGTAACCCTAACCCTAGCCAATCATTAAAAGCATGCCGATTTAAGTACCATTTAACAGCATTTTTCAGCTTCATGAAAATTTGCCTAAACCAGACAGATTATTAAAGAAGATACATTTCCTAGAGGTTTTAGAAACCGTTTTGATAGTTTGAGACTGATTTTTTGGAGTTTGAGGAAAAAATTCAACTTTGATGTTTGGAGGGCTTCTGAGACACCCTGCCAGAATGTACATTTGAAACCCTAGCTAGGGTTAGGGTTAGCATTCCCACAACAGGTAGAGGTTTTTTACTGTCAGTGCTGCATTCCGGGTCCCCAGTTATCTTTAGGATGAGTGATAATTTGCTCCTATCTGCACTTTTAGTTTTCGGACAGTTTTGGTCACCTTTTTGTATATTGCCCTATCCATTGATTTTATCCAAAACTGAGCCAGATGAAAAGTGTGAAGAATACCTGTTCTAATGGGTAAACTCTCTTCATTTTGTCATTTAAAGTGCAGCTAAAAGTGCAACAGCGGGAAAAATTCTATGGTTCTTATAACCCTAACCCTAGCCAGGCATTAAAAGCATGCCGATTTAAGTACCATTTAACAGCATTTTTCAGCTTCATGAAAATTTGCCTAAACCAGACAGATTATTAAAGAAGATACATTTCCTAGAGGTTTTAGAAACCGTTTTGATAGTTTGAGACTGATTTTTTGGAGTTTGAGGAAAAAATTCAACTTTGATGTTTGGAGGGCTTCTGAGACACCCTGCCAGAATGTACATTTGAAACCCTAGCTAGGGTTAGGGTTAGCATTCCCACAACAGGTAGAGGTTTTTTACTGTCAGTGCTGCATTCCGGGTCCGCAGTTATCTTTAGGATGAGTGATAATTTGCTCCTATCTGCACTTTTAGTTTTCGGACAGTTTTGGTCACCTTTTTGTATATTGCCCTTTCCATTGATTTTATCCAAAACTGAGCCAGATGAAAAGTGTGAAGAATACCTGTTCTAATGGGTAAACTCTCTTCATTTTGTCATTTAAAGTGCAGCTAAAAGTGCAACAGCGGGAAAAATTCTATGGTTCTTGTAACCCTAACCCTAGCCAGGCATTAAAAGCATGCCGATTTAAGTACCATTTAACAGCATTTTTCAGCTTCATGAAAATTTGCCTAAACCAGACAGATTATTAAAGAAGATACATTTCCTAGAGGTTTTAGAAACCGTTTTGATAGTTTGAGACTGATTTTTTGGAGTTTGAGGAAAAAATTCAACTTTGATGTTTGGAGGGCTTCTGAGACACCCTGCCAAAATGTACATTTGAAACCCTAGTTAGGGTTATGGTTAGCATTCCCACAACAGGTAGAGGTTTTTTACTGTCAGTGCTGCATTCCGGGTCCCCAGTTATCTTTAGAATGAGTGATAATTTGCTCCTATCTGCACTTTTAGTTTTCGGACAGTTTTGGTCACCTTTTTGTATATTGCCCTATCCAGTGATTTTATCCAAAACTGAGCCAGATGAAAAGTGTGAAGAATACCTGTTCTAATTGGTAAACGCTCTTCATTTTGTCATTTAAAGTGCAGCTAAAAGTGCAACAGCGGGCAAAATTCTATGGTTCTTGAAACCCTAACCCTAGCCAGGCATTAAAAGCATGCCGATTTAACTACCATTTAACAGCATTTTTCAGCTTCATGAAAATTTGCCTAAACCAGACAGATTATTAAAAAAGATACATTTCCTAGAGGTTTTAGAAACCGTTTTGATAGTTTGAGACTGATTTTTTGGAGTTTGAGGAAAAAAATCAACTTTGATGTTTGGAGGGCTTCTGAGACACCCTGCCAGAATGTACATTTGAAACCCTAGCTAGGGTTAGGGTTAGCATTCCCACAACAGGTAGAGGTTTTTTACTGTCAGTGCTGCATTCCGGGTCCCCAGTTATCTTAAGGATGAGTGATAATTTGCTCCTATCTGCACTTTTAGTTTTCGGACAGTTTTGGTCACCTTTTTGTATATTGCCCTATGCAGTGATTTTATCCAAAACTGAGCCAGATGAAAAGTGTGAAGAATACCTGTTCTAATGGGTAAACTCTCTTCATTTTGTCATTTAAAGTGCAGCTAAAAGTGCAACAGCGGGCAAAATTCTATGGTTCTTGTAACCCTAACCCTAGCCAGGCATTAAAAGCATGCCGATTTAACTACCATTTAACAGCATTTTTCAGCTTCATGAAAATTTGCCTAAACCAGACAGATTATTAAAAAAGATACATTTCCTAGAGGTTTTAGAAACCGTTTTGATAGTTTGAGACTGATTTTTTGGAGTTTGAGGAAAAAAATCAACTTTGATGTTTGGAGGGCTTCTGAGACACCCTGCCAGAATGTACATTTGAAACCCTAGCTAGGGTTAGGGTTAGCATTCCCACAACAGGTAGAGGTTTTTTACTGTCAGTGCTGCATTCCGGGTCCCCAGTTATCTTAAGGATGAGTGATAATTTGCTCCTATCTGCACTTTTAGTTTTCGGACAGTTTTGGTCACCTTTTTGTATATTGCCCTATGCAGTGATTTTATCCAAAACTGAGCCAGATGAAAAGTGTGAAGAATACCTGTTCTAATGGGTAAACTCTCTTCATTTTGTCATTTAAAGTGCAGCTAAAAGTGCAACAGCGGGCAAAATTCTATGGTTCTTGTAACCCTAACCCTAGCCAGGCATTAAAAGCATGCCGATTTAAGTACCATTTAACAGCATTTTTCAGCTTCATGAAAATTTGCCTAAACCAGACAGATTATTAAAGAAGATACATTTCCTAGTCGTTTTAGAAACTGTTTTGATAGTTTGAGACTGATTTTTTGGAGTTTGAGGAAAAAAATCAACTTTGATGTTTGGAGGGCTTCTGAGACACCCTGCCAGAATGTACATTTGAAACCCTAGCTAGGGTTAGGGTTAGCATTCCCACAACAGGTAGAGGTTTTTTACTGTCAGTGCTGCATTCCGGGTCCCCAGTTATCTTTAGGATGAGTGATAATTTGCTCCTATCTGCACTTTTAGTTTTCGGACAGTTTTGGTCACCTTTTTGTATATTGCCCTATCCATTGATTTTATCCAAAACTGAGCCAGATGAAAAGTGTGAAGAATACCTGTTCTAATGGGTAAACTCTCTTCATTTTGTCATTTAAAGTGCAGCTAAAAGTGCAACAGCGGGAAAAATTCTATGGTTCTTGTAACCCTAACCCTAGCCAGGCATTAAAAGCATGCCGATTTAAGTACCATTTAACAGCATTTTTCAGCTTCATGAAAATTTGCCTAAACCAGACAGATTATTAAAGAAGATACATTTCCTAGAGGTTTTAGAAACCGTTTTGATAGTTTGAGACTGATTTTTTGGAGTTTGAGGAAAAAATTCAACTTTGATGTTTGGAGGGCTTCTGAGACACCCTGCCAGAATGTACATTTGAAACCCTAGCTAGGGTTAGGGTTAGCATTCCCACAACAGGTAGAGGTTTTTTACTGTCAGTGCTGCATTCCGGGTCCCCAGTTATCTTTAGGATGAGTGATAATTTGCTCCTATCTGCACATTTAGTTTTCGTACAGTTTTGGTCACCTTTTTGTATATTGAACTATCCATTGATTTTATCCAAAACTGAGCCAGATGAAAAGTGTGAAGAATACCTGTTCTAATGGGTAAACTCTCTTCATTTTGTCATTTAAAGTGCAGCTAAAAGTGCAACAGCGGGAAAAATTCTATGGTTCTTTTAACCCTAACCCTAGCCAGGCATTAAAAGCATGCCGATTTAAGTACCATTTAACAGCATTTTTCAGCTTCATGAAAATTTGCCTAAACCAGACAGATTATTAAAGAAGATAGATTTCCTAGAGGTTTTAGAAACCGTTTTGATAGTTTGAGACTGATTTTTTGGAGTTTGAGGAAAAAATTCAACTTTGATGTTTGGAGGGCTTCTGAGACACCCTGCCAGAATGTACATTTGAAACCCTAGCTAGGGTTAGGGTTAGCATTCCCACAACAGGTAGAGGTTTTTTACTGTCAGTGCTGCATTCCGGGTCCCCAGTTATCTTTAGGATGAGTGATAATTTGCTCCTATCTGCACTTTTAGTTTTCGGACAGTTTTGGTCACCTTTTTGTATATTGCCCTATCCAGTGATTTTATCCAAAACTGAGCCAGATGAAAAGTGTGAAGAATACCTGTTCTAATGGGTAAACTCTCTTCATTTTGTCATTTAAAGTGCAGCTAAAAGTGCAACAGCGGGAAAAATTCTATGGTTCTTGTAACACTAACCCTAGCCAGGCATTAAAAGCATGCCGATTTAAGTACCATTTAACAGCATTTTTCAGCTTCATGAAAATTTGCCTAAACCAGACAGATTATTAAAGAAGATACATTTCCTAGAGGTTTTAGAAACCGTTTTGATAGTTTGAGACTGATTTTTTGGAGTTTGAGGAAAAAATTCAACTTTGATGTTTGGAGGGCTTCTGAGACACCCTGCCAGAATGTACATTTGAAACCCTAGCTAGGGTTAGGGTTAGCATTCCCACAACAGGTAGAGGTTTTTTACTGTCAGTGCTGCATTCCGGGTCCCCAGTTATCTTTAGGATGAGTGATAATTTGCTCCTATCTGCACTTTTAGTTTTCGGACAGATTTGGTCACCTTTTTGTATATTGCCCTATGCAGTGATTTTATCCAAAACTGAGCCAGATGAAAAGTGTGAAGAATACCTGTTCTAATGGGTAAACTCTCTTCATTTTGTCATTTAAAGTGCAGCTAAAAGTGCAACAGCGGGCAAAATTCTATGGTTCTTGTAACCCTAACCCTAGCCAGGCATTAAAAGCATGCCGATTTAACTACCATTTAACAGCATTTTTCAGCTTCATGAAAATTTGCCTAAACCAGACAGATTATTAAAGAAGATACATTTCCTAGTGGTTTTAGAAACTGTTTTGATAGTTTGAGACTGATTTTTTGGAGTTTGAGGAAAAAAATCAACTTTGATGTTTGGAGGGCTTCTGAGACACCCTGCCGGAATGCACATTTGAAACCCTAGCTAGGGTTAGGGTTAGCATTCCCACAACGGGTAGAAGTTTTTTACTGTCAGTGCTGCATTCCGGGTCCCCAGTTATCTTTAGGATGAGTGATAATTTGCTCCTATCTGCACTTTTAGTTTTCGAACAGTTTTGGTCACCTTTTTGTATATTGCCCTATGCAGTGATTTTATCCAAAACTGAGCCAGATGAAAAGTGTGAAGAATACCTGTTCTAATGGGTAAACTCTCTTCATTTTGTCAGTTAAAGTGCAGCTAAAAGTGCAACAGCGGGCAAAATTCTTTGGTTCTTGTAACCCTAACCCTAGCCAGGCATTAAAAGCATGCCGATTTAACTACCATTTAACAGCATTTTTCAGCATCATGAAAATTTGCCTGAACCAGACAGATTATTAAAGAAGATACATTTCCTAGAGGTTTTAGAAACCGTTTTGATAGTTTGAGACTGATTTTTTGGAGTTTGAGGAAAAAATTCAACTTTGATGTTTGGAGGGCTTCTGAGACACCCTGCCAGAATGTACATTTGAAACCCTAGCTAGGGTTAGGGTTAGCATTCCCACAACAGGTAGAGGTTTTTTACTGTCAGTGCTGCATTCCGGGTCCCCAGTTATCTTTAGGATGAGTGATAATTTGCTCCTATCTGCACTTTTAGTTTTCGGACAGTTTTGGTCACCTTTTTGTATATTGCCCTATCCATTGATTTTATCCAAAACTGAGCCAGATGAAAAGTGTGAAGAATACCTGTTCTAATGGGTAAACTCTCTTCATTTTGTCATTTAAAGTGCAGCTAAAAGTGCAACAGCGGGAAAAATTCTATGGTTCTTGTAACCCTAACCCTAGCCAGGCATTAAAAGCATGCCGATTTAAGTACCATTTTACAGCATTTTTCAGCTTCATGAAAATTTGCCTAAACCAGACAGATTATTAAAGAAGATACATTTCCTAGAGGTTTTAGAAACCGTTTTGATAGTTTGAGACTGATTTTTTGGAGTTTGAGGAAAAAAATCAACTTTGATGTTTGGAGGGCTTCTGAGACACCCTGCCAGAATGTACATTTGAAACCCTAGCTAGGGTTAGGGTTAGCATTCCCACAACAGGTAGAAGTTTTTTACTGTCAGTGCTGCATTCCGGGTCCCCAGTTATCTTTAGGATGAGTGATAATTTGCTCCTATCTGCACTTTTAGTTTTCGAACAGTTTTGGTCACCTTTTTGTATATTGCCCTATGCAGTGATTTTATCCAAAACTGAGCCAGATGAAAAGTGTGAAAATACCTGTTCTAATGGGTAAACTCTCTTTATTTTGTCAGTTAAAGTGCAGCTAAAAGTGCAACAGCGGGCAAAATTCTTTGGTTCTTGTAACCCTAACCCTAGCCAGGCATTAAAAGCATGCCGATTTAACTACCATTTAACAGCATTTTTCAGCATCATGAAAATTTGCCTGAACCAGACAGATTATTAAAGAAGATACATTTCCTAGAGGTTTTAGAAACCGTTTTGATAGTTTGAGACTGATTTTTTGGAGTTTGAGGAAAAAATTCAACTTTGATGTTTGGAGGGCTTCTGAGACACCCTGCCAGAATGTACATTTGAAACCCTAGCTAGGGTTAGGGTTAGCATTCCCACAACAGGTAGAGGTTTTTTACTGTCAGTGCTGCATTCCGGGTCCCCAGTTATCTTTAGGATGAGTGATAATTTGCTCCTATCTGCACTTTTAGTTTTCGGACAGTTTTGGTCACCTTTTTGTATATTGCCCTATCCATTGATTTTATCCAAAACTGAGCCAGATGAAAAGTGTGAAGAATACCTGTTCTAATGGGTAAACTCTCTTCATTTTGTCATTTAAAGTGCAGCTAAAAGTGCAACAGCGGGAAAAATTCTATGGTTCTTGTAACCCTAACCCTAGCCAGGCATTAAAAGCATGCCGATTTAAGTACCATTTAACAGCATTTTTCAGCTTCATGAAAATTTGCCTAAACCAGACAGATTATTAAAGAAGATACATTTCCTAGAGGTTTTAGAAACCGTTTTGATAGTTTGAGACTGATTTTTTGGAGTTTGAGGAAAAAATTCAACTTTGATGTTTGGAGGGCTTCTGAGACACCCTGCCAGAATGTACATTTGAAACCCTAGCTAGGGTTAGGGTTAGCATTCCCACAACAGGTAGAGGTTTTTTACTGTCAGTGCTGCATTCCGGGTCCCCAGTTATCTTTAGGATGAGTGATAATTTGCTCCTATCTGCACTTTTAGTTTTCGGACAGTATTGGTCACCTTTTTGTATATTGCCCTATGCAGTGATTTTATCCAAAACTGAGCCAGATGAAAAGTGTGAAGAATACCTGTTCTAATGGGTAAACTCTCTTCATTTTGTCAGTTAAAGTGCAGCTAAAAGTGCAACAGCGGGCAAAATTCTATGGTTCTTGTAACCCTAACCCTAGCCAGGCATTAAAAGCATGCCGATTTAACTACCATTTAACAGCATTTTTCAGCTTCGTGAAAATTTGCCTAAACCAGAATGATTGTTAAAGAAGATACATTTCCTACAGGTTTTAGAAACCGTTTTGATAGTTTGAGACTGATTTTTTGGAGTTTGAGGAAAAAAATCAACTTTGATGTTTGGAGGGCTTCTGAGACACCCTGCCGGAATGTAAATTTGAAACCCTAGCTAGGGTTAGGGTTAGCATTCCCACAACAGGTAGAAGTTTTTTACTGTCAGTGCTGCATTCCGGGTCCCCAGTTATCTTTAGGATGAGTGATAATTTGCTCCTATCTGCACTTTTAGTTTTCGGACAGTTTTGGTCACCTTTTTGTATATTGCCCTATGCAGTGATTTTATCCAAAACTGAGCCAGATGAAAAGTGTGAAGAATACCTGTTCTAATGGGTAAACTCTCTTCATTTTGTCATTTAAAGTGCAGCTAAAAGTGCAACAGCGGGCAGAATTCTATGGTTCTTGTAACCCTAACCCTAGCCAGGCATTAAAAGCATGCCGATTTAACTACCATTTAACAGCATTTTTCAGCTTCATGAAAATTTGCCTAAACCAGACAGATTATTAAAGAAGATACATTTCCTAGTGGTTTTAGAAACTGTTTTGATAGTTTGAGACTGATTTTTTGGAGTTTGAGGAAAAAAATCAACTTTGATGTTTGGAGGGCTTCTGAGACACCCTGCCGGAATGTAAATTTGAAACCCTAGCTAGGGTTAGGGTTAGCATTCCCACAACGGGTAGAAGTTTTTTACTGTCAGTGCTGCATTCCGGGCCCCCAGTTATCTTTAGGATGAGTGATAATTTGCTCCTATCTGCACTTTTAGTTTTCGGACAGTTTTGGTCACCTTTTTGTATATTGCCCTATGCAGTGATTTTATCCAAAACTGAGCCAGATGAAAAGTGTGAAGAATACCTGTTCTAATGGGTAAACTCTCTTCATTTTGTCAGTTAAAGTGCAGCTAAAAGTGCAACAGCGGGCAAAATTCTTTGGTTCTTGTAACCCTAACCCTAGCCAGGCATTAAAAGCATGCCGATTTAACTACCATTTAACAGCATTTTTCAGCATCATGAAAATTTGCCTGAACCAGACAGATTATTAAAGAAGATACATTTCCTAGAGGTTTTAGAAACCGTTTTGATAGTTTGAGACTGATTTTTTGGAGTTTGAGGAAAAAATTCAACTTTGATGTTTGGAGGGCTTCTGAGACACCCTGCCAGAATGTACATTTGAAACCCTAGCTAGGGTTAGGGTTAGCATTCCCACAACAGGTAGAGGTTTTTTACTGTCACTGCTGCATTTCGGGTCCCCAGTTATCTTTAGGATGAGTGATAATTTGCTCCTATCTGCACTTTTAGTTTTCGGACAGTTTTGGTCACCTTTTTGTATATTGCCCTATCCATTGATTTTATCCAAAACTGAGCCAGATGAAAAGTGTGAAGAATACCTGTTCTAATGGGTAAACTCTCTTCATTTTGTCATTTAAAGTGCAGCTAAAAGTGCAACAGCGGGCAAAATTCTATGGTTCTTGTAACCCTAACCCTAGCCAGGCATTAAAAGCATGCCGATTTAACTACCATTTAACAGCATTTTTCAGCTTCATGAAAATTTGCCTAAACCAGACAGATTATTAAAGAAGATACATTTCCTAGTGGTTTTAGAAACTGTTTTGATAGTTTGAGACTGATTTTTTGGAGTTTGAGGAAAAAATTCAACTTTGATGTTTGGAGGGCTTCTGAGACACCCTGCCAGAATGTACATTTGAAACCCTAGCTAGGGTTAGGGTTAGCATTCCCACAACAGGTAGAGGTTTTTTACTGTCAGTGCTGCATTCCGGGTCCCCAGTTATCTTTAGGATGAGTGATAATTTGCTCCTATCTGCACTTTTAGTTTTCGGACAGTTTTGGTCACCTTTTTGTATATTGCCCTATCCATTGATTTTATCCAAAACTGAGCCAGATGAAAAGTGTGAAGAATACCTGTTCTAATGGGTAAACTCTCTTCATTTTGTCATTTAAAGTGCAGCTAAAAGTGCAACAGCGGGAAAAATTCTATGGTTCTTGTAACCCTAACCCTAGCCAGGCATTAAAAGCATGCCGATTTAAGTACCATTTAACAGCATTTTTCAGCTTCATGAAAATTTGCCTAAACCAGACAGATTATTAAAGAAGATACATTTCCTAGAGGTTTTAGAAACCATTTTGATAGTTTGATACTGATTTTTTGGAGTTTGAGGAAAAAATTCAACTTTGATGTTTGGAGGGCTTCTGAGACACCCTGCCAGAATGTACATTTGAAACCCTAGCTAGGGTTAGGGTTAGCATTCCCACAACAGGTAGAGGTTTTTTACTGTCAGTGCTGCATTCCGGGTCCCCAGTTATCTTTAGGATGAGTGATAATTTGCTCCTATCTGCACTTTTAGTTTTCGGACAGTATTGGTCACCTTTTTGTATATTGCCCTATGCAGTGATTTTATCCAAAACTGAGCCAGATGAAAAGTGTGAAGAATACCTGTTCTAATGGGTAAACTCTCTTCATTTTGTCAGTTAAAGTGCAGCTAAAAGTGCAACAGCGGGCAAAATTCTATGGTTCTTGTAACCCTAACCCTAGCCAGGCATTAAAAGCATGCCGATTTAACTACCATTTAACAGCATTTTTCAGCTTCATGAAAATTTGCCTAAACCAGACAGATTATTAAAGAAGATACATTTCCTAGTGGTTTTAGAAACCGTTTTGATAGTTTGAGACTGATTTTTTGGAGTTTGAGGAAAAAAATCAACTTTGACGTTTGGAGGGCTTCTGAGACACCCTGCCGGAATGTAAATTTGAAACCCTAGCTAGGGTTAGGGTTAGCATTCCCACAACGGGTAGAAGTTTTTTACTGTCAGTGCTGCATTCCGGGCCCCCAGTTATCTTTAGGATGAGTGATAATTTGCTCCTATCTGCACTTTTAGTTTTCGAACAGTTTTGGTCACCTTTTTGTATATTGCCCTAGGCAGTGATTTTATCCAAAACTGAGCCAGATGAAAAGTGTGAAGAATACCTGTTCTAATGGGTAAACTCTCTTCATTTTGTCAGTTAAAGTGCAGCTAAAAGTGCAACAGCGGGCAAAATTCTTTGGTTCTTGTAACCCTAACCCTAGCCAGGCATTAAAAGCATGCCGATTTAACTACCATTTAACAGCATTTTTCAGCATCATGAAAATTTGCCTGAACCAGACAGATTATTAAAGAAGATACATTTCCTAGAGGTTTTAGAAACCGTTTTGATAGTTTGAGACTGATTTTTTGGAGTTTGAGGAAAAAATTTAACTTTGATGTTTGGAGGGCTTCTGAGACACCCTGCAGGAATGCACATTTGAAACCCTAGCTAGGGTTAGGGTTAGCATTCCCACAACGGGTAGAAGTTTTTTACTGTCAGTGCTGCATTCCGGGTCCCCAGTTATCTTTAGGATGAGTGATAATTTGCTCCTATCTGCACTTTTAGTTTTCGGACAGTTTTGGTCACCTTTTTGTATATTTCCCTATGCAGTGATTTTATCCAAAACTGAGCCAGATGAAAAGTGTGAAGAATACCTGTTCTAATGGGTAAACTCTCTTCATTTTGTCATTTAAAGTGCAGCTAAAAGTGCAACAGCGGGCAAAATTCTTTGGTTCTTGTAACCCTAACCCTAGCCAGGCATTAAAAGCATGCCGATTTAACTACCATTTAACAGCATTTTTCAGCATCATGAAAATTTGCCTGAACCAGACAGATTATTAAAGAAGATACATTTCCTAGAGGTTTTAGAAACCGTTTTGATAGTTTGAGACTGATTTTTTGGAGTTTGAGGAAATAATTTAACTTTGATGTTTGGAGGGCTTCTGAGACACCCTGCCAGAATGTACATTTGAAACCCTAGCTAGGGTTAGGGTTAGCATTCCCACAATAGGTAGAAGTTTTTTACTGTCAGTGCTGCATTCCGGGTCCCCAGTTATCTTTAGGATGAGTGATAATTTGCTCCTTTCTGCACTTTTAGTTTTCGGACAGTGTTGGTCACCTTTTTGTATATTGCCCTATCCATTGATTTTATCCAAAACTGAGCCAGATGAAAAGTGTGAAGAATACCTGTTCTAATGGGTAAACTCTCTTCATTTTGTCATTTAAAGTGCAGCTAAAAGTGCAACAGCGGGAAAAATTCTATGGTTCTTGTAACCCTAACCCTAGCCAGGCATTAAAAGCATGCCGATTTAACTACCACTTAAAAGCATTTTTCAGCTTCATGAAAATTTGCCTAAACCAGACAGATTATTAAAGAAGATACATTTCCTAGTGGTTTTAGAAACTGTTTTGATAGTTTGAGACTGATTTTTTGGAGTTTGAGGAAAAAATTTAACTTTGATGTTTGGAGGGCTTCTGAGACACGCTGCCAGAATGTACATTTGAAACCCTAGCTAGGGTTAGGGTTAGCATTCCCACAACAGGTAGAGGTTTTTTACTGTAAGTGCTGCATTCCGGGTCCCCAGTTATCTTTAGGATGAGTGATAATTTGCTGCTATCTGCACTTTTAGTTTTCGGACAGTTTTGGTCACCTTTTTGTATATTGCCCTATCCATTGATTTTATCCAAAACTGAGCCAGATGAAAAGTGTGAAGAATACCTGTTCTAATGGGTAAACTCTCTTCATTTTGTCATTTAAAGTGCAGCTAAAAGTGCAACAGCGGGAAAAATTCTTTGGTTCTTGTAACCCTAACCCTAGCCAGGCATTAAAAGCATGCCGATTTAACTACCATTTAACAGCATTTTTCAGCATCATGAAAATTTGCCTGAACCAGACAGATTATTAAAGAAGATACATTTCCTAGAGGTTTTAGAAACCGTTTTGATAGTTTGAGACTGATTTTTTGGAGTTTGAGGAAAAAATTTAACTTTGATGTTTGGAGGGCTTCTGAGACACCCTGCAGGAATGCACATTTGAAACCCTAGCTAGGGTTAGGGTTAGCATTCCCACAACGGGTAGAAGTTTTTTACTGTCAGTGCTGCATTCCGGGTCCCCAGTTATCTTTAGGATGAGTGATAATTTGCTCCTATCTGCACTTTTAGTTTTCGGACAGTTTTGGTCACCTTTTTGTATATTTCCCTATGCAGTGATTTTATCCAAAACTGAGCCAGATGAAAAGTGTGAAGAATACCTGTTCTAATGGGTAAACTCTCTTCATTTTGTCATTTAAAGTGCAGCTAAAAGTGCAACAGCGGGCAAAATTCTTTGGTTCTTGTAACCCTAACCCTAGCCAGGCATTAAAAGCATGCCGATTTAACTACCATTTAACAGCATTTTTCAGCATCATGAAAATTTGCCTGAACCAGACAGATTATTAAAGAAGATACATTTCCTAGAGGTTTTAGAAACCGTTTTGATAGTTTGAGACTGATTTTTTGGAGTTTGAGGAAATAATTTAACTTTGATGTTTGGAGGGCTTCTGAGACACCCTGCCAGAATGTACATTTGAAACCCTAGCTAGGGTTAGGGTTAGCATTCCCACAACGGGTAGAAGTTTTTTACTGTCAGTGCTGCATTCCGGGCCCCCAGTTATCTTTAGGATGAGTGATAATTTGCTCCTATCTGCACTTTTAGTTTTCGGACAGTTTTGGTCACCTTTTTGTATATTGCCCTATCCATTGATTTTATCCAAAACTGAGCCAGATGAAAAGTGTGAAGAATACCTGTTCTAATGGGTAAACTCTCTTCATTTTGTCAGTTAAAGTGCAGCTAAAAGTGCAACAGCGGGCAAAATTCTATGGTTCTTGTAACCCTAACCCTAGCCAGGCATTAAAAGCATGCCGATTTAACTACCATTTAACAGCATTTTTCAGCTTCATGAAAATTTGCCTAAACCAGACAGATTATTAAAGAAGATACATTTCCTAGTGGTTTTAGAAACTGTTTTGATAGTTTGAGACTGATTTTTTGGAGTTTGAGGAAAAAAATTAACTTTGATGTTTGGAGGTCTTCTGAGACACCCTGCCGGAATGCACATTTGAAACCCTAGCTAGTGTTAGGGTTAGCATTCCCACAATAGGTAGAAGTTTTTTACTGTCAGTGCTGCATTCCGGGTCCCCAGTTATCTTTAGGATGAGTGATAATTTGCTCCTTTCTGCACTTTTAGTTTTCGGACAGTGTTGGTCACCTTTTTGTATATTGCCCTATCCATTGATTTTATCCAAAACTGAGCCAGATGAAAAGTGTGAAGAATACCTGTTCTAATGGGTAAACTCTCTTCATTTTGTCATTTAAAGTGCAGCTAAAAGTGCAACAGCGGGAAAAATTCTATGGTTCTTGTAACCCTAACCCTAGCCAGGCATTAAAAGCATGCCGATTTAACTACCACTTAAAAGCATTTTTCAGCTTCATGAAAATTTGCCTAAACCAGACAGATTATTAAAGAAGATACATTTCCTAGAGGTTTTAGAAACTGTTTTGATAGTTTGAGACTGATTTTTTGGAGTTTGAGGAAAAAATTTAACTTTGATGTTTGGAGGGCTTCTGAGACACGCTGCCAGAATGTACATTTGAAACCCTAGCTAGGGTTAGGGTTAGCATTCCCACAACAGGTAGAGGTTTTTTACTGTAAGTGCTGCATTCCGGGTCCCCAGTTATCTTTAGGATGAGTGATAATTTGCTGCTATCTGCACTTTTAGTTTTCGGACAGTTTTGGTCACCTTTTTGTATATTGCCCTATCCATTGATTTTATCCAAAACTGAGCCAGATGAAAAGTGTGAAGAATACCTGTTCTAATGGGTAAACTCTCTTCATTTTGTCATTTAAAGTGCAGCTAAAAGTGCAACAGCGGGAAAAATTCTATGGTTCTTGTAACCCTAACCCTAGCCAGGCATTAAAAGCATGCCGATTTAAGTACCATTTAACAGCATTTTTCAGCTTCATGAAAATTTGCCTAAACCAGACAGATTATTAATGAAGATACATTTCCTAGAAGTTTTAGAAACCGTTTTGATAGTTTGAGACTGATTTTTTGGAGTTTGAGGAAAAAATTTAACTTTGGTGTTTGGAGGGCTTCTGAGACACCCTGCCAGAATGTACATTTGAAACCCTAGCTAGGGTTAGGGTTAGCATTCCCACAACAGGTAGAGGTTTTTTACTGTCAGTGCTGCATTCCGGGTCCCCAGTTATCTTTAGGATGAGTGATAATTTGCTCCTATCTGCACTTTTAGTTTTCGGACAGTTCTGGTCACCTTTTTGTATATTGCCCTATCCATTGATTTTATCCAAAACTGAGCCAGATGAAAAGTGTGAAGAATACCTGTTCTAATGGGTAAACTCTCTTCATTTTGTCATTTAAAGTGCAGCTAAAAGTGCAACAGCGGGAAAAATTCTATGGTTCTTGTAACCCTAACCCTAGCCAGGCATTAAAAGCATGCCGATTTAAGTACCATTTAACAGCATTTTTCAGCTTCATGAAAATTTGCCTAAACCAGACAGATTATTAAAGAAGATACATTTCCTAGAGGTTTTAGAAACCGTTTTGATAGTTTGAGACTGATTTTTTGGAGTTTGAGGAAAAAATTCAACTTTGATGTTTGGAGGGCTTCTGAGACACCCTGCCAGAATGTACATTTGAAACCCTAGCTAGGGTTATGGTTAGCATTCCCACAACAGGTAGAGGTTTTTTACTGTCAGTGCTGCATTCCGGGTCCCCAGTTATCTTTAGGATGAGTGATAATTTGCTCCTATCTGCACTTTTAGTTTTCGGACAGTTTTGGTCACCTTTTTGTATATTGCCCTATCCATTGATTTTATCCAAAACTGAGCCAGATGAAAAGTGTGAAGAATACCTGTTCTAATGGGTAAACTCTCTTCATTTTGTCATTTAAAGTGCAGCTAAAAGTGCAACAGCGGGAAAAATTCTATGGTTCTTGTAACCCTAACCCTAGCCAAGCATTAAAAGCATGCCGATTTAAGTACCATTTAACAGCATTTTTCAGCTTCATGAAAATTTGCCTAAACCAGACAGATTATTAAAGAAGATACATTTCCTAGTGGTTTTAGAAACCGTTTTGATAGTTTGAGACTGATTTTTTGGAGTTTGAGGAAAAAATTCAACTTTGATGTTTGGAGGGCTTCTGAGACACCCTGCCAGAATGTACATTTGAAACCCTAGCTAGGGTTAGGGTTAGCATTCCCACAACAGGTAGAGGTTTTTTACTGTCATTGCTGCATTCCGGGTCCCCAGTTATCTTTAGGATGAGTGATAATTTGCTCCTATCTGCACTTTTAGTTTTCGGACAGTTTTGGTCACCTTTTTGTATATTGCCCTATCCATTGATTTTATCCAAAACTGAGCCAGATGAAAAGTGTGAAGAATACCTGTTCTAATGGGTAAACTCTCTTCATTTTGTCATTTAAAGTGCAGCTAAAAGTGCAACAGCGGGAAAAATTCTATGGTTCTTGTAACCCTAACCCTAGCCAGGCATTAAAAGCATGCCGATTTAAGTACCATTTAACAGCATTTTTCAGCTTCATGAAAATTTGCCTAAACCAGACAGATTATTAAAGAAGATACATTTCCTAGAGGTTTTAGAAACCGTTTTGATAGTTTGAGACTGATTTTTTGGAGTTTGAGGAAAAAAATTAACTTTGATGTTTGGAGGGCTTCTGAGACACGCTGCCAGAATGTACATTTGAAACCCTAGCTAGGGTTATGGTTAGCATTCCCACAACAGGTAGAGGTTTTTTACTGTCAGTGCTGCATTCCGGGTCCCCAGTTATCTTTAGGATGAGTGATAATTTGCTCCTATCTGCACTTTTAGTTTTCGGACAGTTTTGGTCACCTTTTTGTATATTGCCCTATCCATTGATTTTATCCAAAACTGAGCCAGATGAAAAGTGTGAAGAATACCTGTTATAATGGGTAAACTCTCTTCATTTTGTCATTTAAAGTGCAGCTAAAAGTGCAACAGCGGGCAAAATTCTATGGTTCTTGTAACCCTAACCCTAGCCAGGCATTAAAAGCATGCCGATTTAAGTACCATTTAACAGCATTTTTCAGCTTCATGAAAATTTGCCTAAACCAGACAGATTATTAAAGAAGATACATTTCCTAGAGGTTTTAGAAACCGTTTTGATAGTTTGAGACTGATTTTTTGGAGTTTGAGGAAAAAATTCAACTTTGATGTTTGGAGGGCTTCTGAGACACCCTGCCAGAATGTACATTTGAAACCCTAGCTAGGGTTATGGTTAGCATTCCCACAACAGGTAGAGGTTTTTTACTGTCAGTGCTGCATTCCGGGTCCCCAGTTATCTTTAGGATGAGTGATAATTTGCTCCTATCTGCACTTTTAGTTTTCGGACAGTTTTGGTCACCTTTTTGTATATTGCCCTATCCAGTGATTTTATCCAAAACTGAGCCAGATGAAAAGTGTGAAGAATACCTGTTCTAATGGGTAAACTCTCTTCATTTTGTCATTTAAAGTGCAGCTAAAAGTGCAACAGCGGGCAAAATTCTATGGTTCTTGAAACCCTAACCCTAGCCAGGCATTAAAAGCATGCCGATTTAACTACCATTTAACAGCATTTTTCAGCTTCATGAAAATTTGCCTAAACCAGACAGATTATTAAAAAAGATACATTTCCTAGAGGTTTTAGAAACCGTTTTGATAGTTTGAGACTGATTTTTTGGAGTTTGAGGAAAAAAATCAACTTTGATGTTTGGAGGGCTTCTGAGACACCCTGCCAGAATGTACATTTGAAACCCTAGCTAGGGTTAGGGTTAGCATTCCCACAACAGGTAGAGGTTTTTTACTGTCAGTGCTGCATTCCGGGTCCCCAGTTATCTTAAGGATGAGTGATAATTTGCTCCTATCTGCACTTTTAGTTTTCGGACAGTTTTGGTCACCTTTTTGTATATTGCCCTATGCAGTGATTTTATCCAAAACAGAACCAGATGAAAAGTGTGAAGAATACCTGTTCTAATGGGTAAACTCTCTTCATTTTGTCATTTAAAGTGCAGCTAAAAGTGCAACAGCGGGCAAAATTCTATGGTTCTTGTAACCCTAACCCTAGCCAGGCATTAAAAGCATGCCGATTTAACTACCACTTAAAAGCATTTTTCAGCTTCATGAAAATTTGCCTAAACCAGACAGATTATTAAAGAAGATACATTTCCGATTGGTTTGAGAAACTGTTTTGATAGTTTGAGACTGATTTTTTGGAGTTTGAGGAAAAAAATCAACTTTGATGTTTGGAGGGCTTCTGAGACACCCTGCCAGAATGTACATTTGAAACCCTAGCTAGGGTTAGGGTTAGCATTCCCACAACAGGTAGAGGTTTTTTACTGTCAGTGCTGCATTCCGGGTCCCCAGTTATCTTTAGGATGAGTGATAATTTGCTCCTATCTGCACTTTTAGTTTTCGGACAGTTTTGGTCACCTTTTTGTATATTGCACTATCCAGTGATTTTATCCAAAACTGAGCCAGATGAAAAGTGTGAAGAATACCTGTTCTAATGGGTAAACTCTCTTCATTTTGTCATTTAAAGTGCAGCTAAAAGTGCAACAGCGGGCAAAATTCTATGGTTCTTGTAACCCTAACCCTAGCCAGGCATTAAAAGCATGCCGATTTAACTACCATTTAACAGCATTTTTCAGCTTCATGAAAATTTGCCTAAACCAGACAGATTATTAAAGAAGATACATTTCCTAGTCGTTTTAGAAACTGTTTTGATAGTTTGAGACTGATTTTTTGGAGTTTGAGGAAAAAAATCAACTTTGATGTTTGGAGGGCTTCTGAGACACGCTGCCAGAATGTACATTTGAAACCCTAGCTAGGGTTAGGGTTAGCATTCCCACAACAGGTAGAGGTTTTTTACTGTCATTGCTGCATTCCGGGTCCCCAGTTATCTTTAGGATGAGTGATAATTTGCTCCTATCTGCACTTTTAGTTTTCGGACAGTTTTGGTCACCTTTTTGTATATTGCCCTATCCATTGATTTTATCCAAAACTGAGCCAGATGAAAAGTGTGAAGAATACCTGTTCTAATGGGTAAACTCTCTTCATTTTGTCATTTAAAGTGCAGCTAAAAGTGCAACAGCGGGAAAAATTCTATGGTTCTTGTAACCCTAACCCTAGCCAGGCATTAAAAGCATGCCGATTTAAGTACCATTTAACAGCATTTTTCAGCTTCATGAAAATTTGCCTAAACCAGACAGATTATTAAAGAAGATACATTTCCTAGAGGTTTTAGAAACCGTTTTGATAGTTTGAGACTGATTTTTTGGAGTTTGAGGAAAAAATTTAACTTTGATGTTTGGAGGGCTTCTGAGACACGCTGCCAGAATGTACATTTGAAACCCTAGCTAGGGTTAGGGTTAGCATTCCCACAACAGGTAGAGGTTTTTTACTGTCAGTGCTGCATTCCGGGTCCCCAGTTATCTTTAGGATGAGTGATAATTTGCTCCTATCTGCACTTTTAGTTTTCGGACAGTTTTGGTCACCTTTTTGTATATTGCCCTATCCATTGATTTTATCCAAAACTGAGCCAGATGAAAATTGTGAAGAATACCTGTTATAATGGGTAAACTCTCTTCATTTTGTCATTTAAAGTGCAGCTAAAAGTGCAACAGCGGGCAAAATTCTATGGTTCTTGTAACCCTAATCCTAGCCAGGCATTAAAAGCATGCCGATTTAAGTACCATTTAACAGCATTTTTCAGCTTCATGAAAATTTGCCTAAACCAGACAGATTATTAAAGAAGATACATTTCCTAGAGGTTTTAGAAACCGTTTTGATAGTTTGAGACTGATTTTTTGGAGTTTGAGGAAAAAATTCAACTTTGATGTTTGGAGGGCTTCTGAGACACCCTGCCAGAATGTACATTTGAAACCCTAGCTAGGGTTATGGTTAGCATTCCCACAACAGGTAGAGGTTTTTTACTGTCAGTGCTGCATTCCGGGTCCCCAGTTATCTTTAGGATGAGTGATAATTTGCTCCTATCTGCACTTTTAGTTTTCGGACAGTTTTGGTCACCTTTTTGTATATTGCCCTATCCAGTGATTTTATCCAAAACTGAGCCAGATGAAAAGTGTGAAGAATACCTGTTCTAATGGGTAAACTCTCTTCATTTTGTCATTTAAAGTGCAGCTAAAAGTGCAACAGCGGGCAAAATTCTATGGTTCTTGAAACCCTAACCCTAGCCAGGCATTAAAAGCATGCCGATTTAACTACCATTTAACAGCATTTTTCAGCTTCATGAAAATTTGCCTAAACCAGACAGATTATTAAAAAAGATACATTTCCTAGAGGTTTTAGAAACCGTTTTGATAGTTTGAGACTGATTTTTTGGAGTTTGAGGAAAAAAATCAACTTTGATGTTTGGAGGGCTTCTGAGACACCCTGCCAGAATGTACATTTGAAACCCTAGCTAGGGTTAGGGTTAGCATTCCCACAACAGGTAGAGGTTTTTTACTGTCAGTGCTGCATTCCGGGTCCCCAGTTATCTTTAGGATGAGTGATAATTTGCTCCTATCTGCACTTTTAGTTTTCGGACAGTTTTGGTCACCTTTTTGTATATTGCCCTATGCAGTGATTTTATCCAAAACAGAACCAGATGAAAAGTGTGAAGAATACCTGTTCTAATGGGTAAACTCTCTTCATTTTGTCATTTAAAGTGCAGCTAAAAGTGCAACAGCGGGCAAAATTCTATGGTTCTTGTAACCCTAACCCTAGCCAGGCATTAAAAGCATGCCGATTTAACTACCACTTAAAAGCATTTTTCAGCTTCATGAAAATTTGCCTAAACCAGACAGATTATTAAAGAAGATACATTTCCGATTGGTTTTAGAAACTGTTTTGATAGTTTGAGACTGATTTTTTGGAGTTTGAGGAAAAAAATCAACTTTGATGTTTGGAGGGCTTCTGAGACACCCTGCCAGAATGTACATTTGAAACCCTAGCTAGGGTTAGGGTTAGCATTCCCACAACAGGTAGAGGTTTTTTACTGTCAGTGCTGCATTCCGGGTCCCCAGTTATCTTTAGGATGAGTGATAATTTGCTCCTATCTGCACTTTTAGTTTTCGGACAGTTTTGGTCACCTTTTTGTATATTGCACTATCCAGTGATTTTATCCAAAACTGAGCCAGATGAAAAGTGTGAAGAATACCTGTTCTAATGGGTAAACTCTCTTCATTTTGTCATTTAAAGTGCAGCTAAAAGTGCAACAGCGGGCAAAATTCTATGGTTCTTGTAACCCTAACCCTAGCCAGGCATTAAAAGCATGCCGATTTAACTACCATTTAACAGCATTTTTCAGCTTCATGAAAATTTGCCTAAACCAGACAGATTATTAAAGAAGATACATTTCCTAGTCGTTTTAGAAACTGTTTTGATAGTTTGAGACTGATTTTTTGGAGTTTGAGGAAAAAAATCAACTTTGATGTTTGGAGGGCTTCTGAGACACCCTGCCAGAATGTACATTTGAAACCCTAGCTAGGGTTAGGGTTAGCATTCCCACAACAGGTAGAGGTTTTTTACTGTCAGTGCTGCATTCCGGGTCCCCAGTTATCTTTAGGATGAGTGATAATTTGCTCCTATCTGCACTTTTAGTTTTCGGACAGTTTTGGTCACCTTTTTGTATATTGCCCTATCCAGTGATTTTATCCAAAACTGAGCCAGATGAAAAGTGTGAAGAATACCTGTTCTAATGGGTAAACTCTCTTCATTTTGTCATTTAAAGTGCAGCTAAAAGTGCAACAGCGGGAAAAATTCTATGGTTCTTGTAACCCTAACCCTAGCCAGGCATTAAAAGCATGCCGATTTAAGTACCATTTAACAGCATTTTTCAGCTTCATGAAAATTTGCCTAAACCAGACAGATTATTAAAGAAGATACATTTCCTAGAGGTTTTAGAAACCGTTTTGATAGTTTGAGACTGATTTTTTGGAGTTTGAGGAAAAAATTCAACTTTGATGTTTGGAGGGCTTCTGAGACACCCTGCCAGAATGTACATTTGAAACCCTAGCTAGGGTTAGGGTTAGCATTCCCACAACAGGTAGAGGTTTTTTACTGTCAGTGCTGCATTCCGGGTCCCCAGTTATCTTTAGGATGAGTGATAATTTGCTCCTATCTGCACTTTTAGTTTTCGGACAGTTTTGGTCACCTTTTTGTATATTGCCCTATCCAGTGATTTTATCCAAAACTGAGCCAGATGAAAAGTGTGAAGAATACCTGTTCTAATGGGTAAACTCTCTTCATTTTGTCATTAAAAGTGCAGCTAAAAGTGCAACAGCGGGCAAAATTCTATGGTTCTTGTAACCCTAACCCTAGCCAGGCATTAAAAGCATGCCGATTTAAGTACCATTTAACAGCATTTTTCAGCTTCATGAAAATTTGCCTAAACCAGACAGATTATTAAAGAAGATACATTTCCTAGAGGTTTTAGAAACCGTTTTGATAGTTTGAGACTGATTTTTTGGAGTTTGAGGAAAAAATTCAACTTTGATGTTTGGAGGGCTTCTGAGACACCCTGCCAGAATGTACATTTGAAACCCTAGCTAGGGTTAGGGTTAGCATTCCCACAACAGGTAGAGGTTTTTTACTGTCAGTGCTGCATTCCGGGTCCCCAGTTATCTTTAGGATGAGTGATAATTTGCTCCTATCTGCACTTTTAGTTTTCGGACAGTTTTGGTCACCTTTTTGTATATTTCCCTATCCATTGATTTTATCCAAAACTGAGCCAGATGAAAAGTGTGAAGAATACCTGTTCTAATGGGTAAACTCTCTTCATTTTGTCATTTAAAGTGCAGCTAAAAGTGCAACAGCGGGAAAAATTCTATGGTTCTTGTAACCCTAACCCTAGCCAGGCATTAAAAGCATGACGATTTAAGTACCATTTAACAGCATTTTTCAACTTCATGAAAATTTGCCTAAACCAGACAGATTATTAAAGAAGATACATTTCCTAGAGGTTTTAGAAACCGTTTTGATAGTTTGAGACTGATTTTTTGGAGTTTGAGGAAAAAATTCAACTTTGATGTTTGGAGGGCTTCTGAGACACCCTGCCAGAATGTACATTTGAAACCCTAGCTAGGGTTAGGGTTAGCATTCCCACAACAGGTAGAGGTTTTTTACTGTCAGTGCTGCATTCCGGGTCCCCAGTTATCTTTAGGATGAGTGATAATTTGCTCCTATCTGCACTTTTAGTTTTCGGACAGTTTTGGTCACCTTTTTGTATATTGCCCTATCCATTGATTTTATCCAAAACTGAGCCAGATGAAAAGTGTGAAGAATACCTGTTCTAATGGGTAAACTCTCTTCATTTTGTCAGTTAAAGTGCAGCTAAAAGTGCAACAGCGGCCAAAATTCTATGGTTCTTGTAACCCTAACCCTAGCCAGGCATTAAAAGCATGCCGATTTAACTACCATTTAACAGCATTTTTCAGCTTCATGAAAATTTGCCTAAACCAGACAGATTATTAAAGAAGATACATTTCCTAGTGGTTTTAGAAACTGTTTTGATAGTTTGAGACTGATTTTTTGGAGTTTGAGGAAAAAAATCAACTTTGATGTTTGGAGGGCTTCTGAGACACCCTGCCGGATTGTACATTTGAAACCCTAGCTAGGGTTAGGGTTAGCATTCCCACAACAGGTAGAAGTTTTTTACTGTCTGTGCTGCATTCCGGGTCCCCAGTTATCTTTAGGATGAGTGAAAATTTGCTCCTATCTGCACTTTTAGTTTTCGGACAGTTTTGTTCACCTTTTTGTATATTGCCCTATGCAGTGATTTTATCCAAAACTGAGCCAGATGAAAAGTGTGAAGAATACCTGTTCTAATGGGTAAACTCTCTTCATTTTGTCATTTAAAGTGCAGCTAAAAGTGCAACAGCGGGCAAAATTCTATGGTTCTTGTAACCCTAACCCTAGCCAGGCATTAAAAGCATGCCGATTTAACTACCATTTAACAGCATTTTTCAGCATCATGAAAATTTGCCTGAACCAGACAGATTATTAAAGAAGATACATTTCCTAGTGGTTTTAGAAACTGTTTTGGTAGTTTGAGACTGATTTTTTTTGGTTTGAGGAAAAAAATTAACTTTGATGTTTGGAGGGCTTCTGAGACACCCTGCCGGAATGCACATTTGAAACCCTAGCTAGGGTTAGGGTTAGCATTCCCACAACAGGTAGAAGTTTTTTACTGTCAGTGCTGCATTCCGGGCCCCCAGTTATCTTTAGGATGAGTGATAATTTGCTCCTATCTGCACATTTAGTTTTCGGACAGTTTTGGTCACCTTTTTGTATATTGCCCTATCCATTGATTTCATCCAAAACTGAGCCAGATGAAAAGTGTGAAGAATACCTGTTCTAATGGGTAAACTCTCTTCATTTTGTCATTTAAAGTGCAGCTAAAAGTGCAACAGCGGCCAAAATTCTATGGTTCTTGTAACCCTAACCCTAGCCAGGCATTAAAAGCATGCCGATTTAAGTACCATTTAACAGCATTTTTCAGCTTCATGAAAATTTGCCTGAACCAGAAAGATTATTAAGGAAGATACATTTCCTAGAGGTTTTAGAAACTGTTTTGATAGTTTGAGACTGATTTTTTGGAGTTTGAGGAAAAAAATCAACTTTGATGTTTGGAGGGCTTCTGAGACACCCTGCCGGAATGCACATTTGAAACCCTAGCTAGGGTTAGGGTTAGTATTCCCACAACAGGTAGAAGTTTTTTACTGTCAGTGCTGCATTCCGGTTCCCCAGTTATCTTTAGGATGAGTGATCATTTGCTCCTATCTGCACTTTTAGTTTTCGGAGAGTTTTGGTCACCTTTTTGTATATTGCCCTATGCAGTGATTTTATCCAAAACTGGGCCAGATGAAAAGTGTGAAGAATACCTGTTCTAATGGGTAAACTCTCTTCATTTTGTCATTTAAAGTGCAGCTAAAAGTGCAACAGCGGCCAAAATTCTATGGTTCTTGTAACCCTAACCCTAGCCAGGCATTAAAAGCATGCCGATTTAACTACCATTTAACAGCATTTTTCAGCTTCATGAAAATTTGCCCAAACAAGACAGATTATTAAAGAAGATACATTTCCTAGAGGTTTTAGAAACTGTTTTGGTACTTTGAGACTGATTTTTTTTGGTTTGAGGAAAAAATTCAACTTTGATGTTTGGAGGGCTTCTGAGACACCCTGCCGGAATGCACATTTGAAACCCTAGCTAGGGTTAGGGTTAGCATTCCCACAACAGGTAGAGGTTTTTTACTGTCAGTGCTGCATTCCGGGCCCCCAGTTATCTTTAGGATGAGTGATAATTTGCTCCTATCTGCACTTTTAGTTTTCGGACAGTTTTGGTCACCTTTTTGTATATTTCCCTATGCAGTGATTTTATCCAAAACTGAGCCAGATGAAAAGTGTGAAGAATACCTGTTCTAATGGGTAAACTCTCTTCATTTTGTCATTTAAAGTGCAGCTAAAAGTGCAACAGCGGGCAAAATTCTTTGGTTCTTGTAACCCTAACCCTAGCCAGGCATTAAAAGCATGCCGATTTAACTACCATTTAACAGCAATTTTCAGCATCATGAAAATTTGCCTGAACCAGACAGATTATTAAAGAAGATACATTTCCTAGAGGTTTTAGAAACCGTTTTGATAGTTTGAGACTGATTTTTTGGAGTTTGAGGAAATAATTTAACTTTGATGTTTGGAGGGCTTCTGAGACACCCTGCCAGAATGTACATTTGAAACCCTAGCTAGGGTTAGGGTTAGCATTCCCACAACAGGTAGAAGTTTTTTACTGTCAGTGCTGCATTCCGGGTCCCCAGTTATCTTTAGGATGAGTGATAATTTGCTCCTATCTGCACTTTTAGTTTTCGGACAGTTTTGGTCACCTTTTTGTATATTGCCCTATGCAGTGATTTTATCCAAAACTGAGCCAGATGAAAAGTGTGAAGAATACCTGTTCTAATGGGTAAACTCTCTTCATTTTGTCATTTAAAGTGCAGCTTAAAGTGCAACAGCGGGCAAAATTCTATGGTTCTTGTAACCCTAACCCTAGCCAGGCATTAAAAGCATGCCGATTTAACTACCACTTAAAAGCATTTTTCAGCTTCATGAAAATTTGCCTAAACCAGACAGATTATTAAAGAAGATACATTTCCTAGAGGTTTTAGAAACCGTTTTGATAGTTTGAGACTGTTTTTTTGGAGTTTGAGGAAAAAAATCAACTTTAATGTTTGGAGGGCTTCTGAGACACCCTGCCAGAATGTACATTTGAAACCCTAGCTAGGGTTAGGGTTAGCATTCCCACAACAGGTAGAGGTTTTTTACTGTCAGTGCTGCATTCCGGGTCCCCAGTTATCTTTAGGATGAGTGATAATTTGCTCCTATCTGCACTTTTAGTTTTCGGACAGTTTTGGTCACCTTTTTGTATATTGCCCTATCCATTGATTTTATCCAAAACTGAGCCAGATGAAAAGTGTGAAGAATACCTGTTCTAATGGGTAAACTCTCTTCATTTTGTCAGTTAAAGTGCAGCTAAAAGTGCAACAGCGGGCAAAATTCTTTGGTTCTTGTAACCCTAACCCTAGCCAGGCATTAAAAGCATGCCGATTTAAGTACCATTTAACAGCATTTTTCAGCATCATGAAAATTTGCCTGAACCAGACAGATTATTAAAGAAGATACATTTCCTAGAGGTTTTAGAAACCGTTTTGATAGTTTGAGACTGATTTTTTGGAGTTTGAGGAAAAAATTTAACTTTGATATTTGGAGGGCTTCTGAGACACCCTGCCGGAATGCACATTTGAAACCCTAGCTAGGGTTAGGGTTAGCATTCCCACAACAGGTAGAGGTTTTTTACTGTCAGTGCTGCATTCCGGGCCCCCAGTTATCTTTAGGATGAGTGATAATTTGCTCCTATCTGCACTTTTAGTTTTCGGACAGTTTTGGTCACCTTTTTGTATATTGCCCTATGCAGTGATTTTATCCAAAACTGAGCCAGATGAAAAGTGTGAAGAATACCTGTTCTAATGGGTAAACTCTCTTCATTTTGTCAGTTAAAGTGCAGCTAAAAGTGCAACAGCGGGCAAAATTCTATGGTTCTTGTAACCCTAACCCTAGCCAGGCATTAAAAGCATGCCGATTTAACTACCATTTAACAGCATTTTTCAGCTTCATGAAAATTTGCCTAAACCAGACAGATTATTAAAGAAGATACATTTCCCAGAGGTTTTAGAAACCGTTTTGATAGTTTGAGACTGATTTTTTGGAGTTTGAGGAAAAAAATCAACTTTGATGTTTGGAGGGCTTCTGAGACACCCTGCCGGAATGCACATTTGAAACCCTAGCTAGGGTTAGGGTTAGCATTCCCACAACAGGTAGAAGTTTTTTACTGTCAGTGCTGCATTCCGGGTCCCCAGTTATCTTTAGGATGAGTGATAATTTGCTCCTATCTGCACTTTTAGTTTTCGGACAGTTTTGGTCACCTTTTTGTATATTGCCCTATGCAGTGATTTTATCCAAAACTGAGCCAGATGAAAAGTGTGAAGAATACCTGTTCTAATGGGTAAACTCTCTTCATTTTGTCAGTTAAAGTGCAGCTAAAAGTGCAACAGCGGGCAACATTCTATGGTTCTTGTAACCCTAACCCTAGCCAGGCATTAAAAGCATGCCGATTTAACTACCATTTAACAGCATTTTTCAGCTTCATGAAAATTTGCCTAAACCAGACAGATTATTAAAGAAGATACACTTCCTAGAAGTTTTAGAAACCGTTTTGATAGTTTGAGACTGATTTTTTGGAGTTTGAGGAAAAAAATCAAGTTAGATGTTTGGAGGGCTTCTGAGACACCCTGCCGGAATGCACATTTGAAACCCTAGCTAGGGTTAGGGTTAGCATTCCCACAACAGGTAGAAGTTTTTTACTGTCAGTGCTGCATTCCGGGTCCCCAGTTATCTTTAGGATGAGTGATAATTTGCTCCTATCTGCACTTTTAGTTTTCGGACAGTTTTGGTCACCTTTTTGTATATTGCCCTATGCAGTGATTTTATCCAAAACTGAGCCAGATGAAAAGTGTGAAGAATACCTGTTCTAATGGGTAAACTCTCTTCATTTTGTCATTTAAAGTGCAGCTAAAAGTGCAACAGCGGGCAAAATTCTATGGTTCTTGTAACCCTAATGCTAACCAGGCATTAAAAGCGTGCCGATTTAACTACCATTTAACAGCATTTTTCAGCATCATGAAAATTTGCCTGAACCAGACAGATTATTAAAGAAGATACATTTCCTAGAGGTTTTAGAAACCGTTTTGATAGTTTGAGACTGATTTTTTGGAGTTTGATGAAAAAAATCAACTTTGATGTTTGGAGGGCTTCTGAGACACCCTGCCGGAATGCACATTTGAAACCCTAGCTAGGGTTAGGGTTAGCATTCCCACAACAGGTAGAAGTTTTTTACTGTCAGTGCTGCATTCCGGGTCCCCAGTTATCTTTAGGATGAGTGATAATTTGCTCCTATCTGCACTTTTAGTTTTCGGACAGTTTTGGTCACCTGTTTGTATATTGCCCTATCCTTTAATTTTATCCAAAACTTAGCCAGATAAAAAGTGTGAAGAATACCTGTTCTAATGGGTAAACTCTCTTCATTTTGTCATTTAAAGTGCAGATAAAAGTGCAACAGTGGGCAAAATTCTATGGTTCTTGTAACCCTAACCCTAGCCAGGCATTAAAAGCATGCCGATTTAACTACCATTTAAAAGCATTTTTCAGCTTCATGAAAATTTGCCTGAACCAGACAGATTATTAAAGAAGATACATTTCCTAGAGGTTTTAGAAACCGTTTTGATAGTTTGAGACTGATTTTTTGGAGTTTGAGGAAAAAATTTAACTTTGATGTTTGGAGGGCTTCTGAGACACCCTGCCGGAATGCACATTTGAAACCCTAGCTAGGGTTAGGGTTAGCATTCCCACAACAGGTAGAGGTTTTTTACTGTCAGTGCTGCATTCCGGGCCCCCAGTTATCTTTAGGATGAGTGATAATTTGCTCCTATCTGCACTTTTAGTTTTCGGACAGTTTTGGTCACCTTTTTGTATATTGCCCTATGCAGTGATTTTATCCAAAACTGAGCCAGATGAAAATTGTGAAGAATACCTGTTCTAATGGGTAAACTCTCTTCATTTTGTCATTTAATGTGCAGCTAAAAGTGCAACAGCGGGCAAAATTCTATGGTTCTTGTAACCCTAACCCTAGCCAGGCATTAAAAGCATGCCGATTTAACTACCACTTAAAAGCATTTTTCAGCTTCATGAAAATTTGCCTAAACCAGACAGATTATTAAAGAAGATACATTTCCTAGAGGTTTTAGAAACCGTTTTGATAGTTTGAGACTGATTTTTTGGAGTTTGAGGAAAAAATTCAACTTTGATGTTTGGAGGGCTTCTGAGACACCCTGCCAGAATGTACATTTGAAACCCTAGCTAGGGTTAGGGTTAGCATTCCCACAACAGGTAGAGGTTTTTTACTGTCAGTGCTGCATTCCGGGTCCCCAGTTATCTTTAGGATGAGTGATAATTTGCTCCTATCTGCACTTTTAGTTTTCGGACAGTTTTGGTCACCTTTTTGTATATTGCCCTATGCAGTGATTTTATCCAAAACTGAGCCAGATGAAAAGTGTGAAGAATACCTGTTCTAATGGGTAAACTCTCTTCATTTTGTCAGTTAAAGTGCAGCTAAAAGTGCAACAGCGGGCAACATTCTATGGTTCTTGTAACCCTAACCCTAGCCAGGCATTAAAAGCATGCCGATTTAACTACCATTTATCAGCATTTTTCAGCTTCATGAAAATTTGCCTAAACCAGACAGATTATTAAAGAAGATACACTTCCTAGAAGTTTTAGAAACCGTTTTGATAGTTTGAGACTGATTTTTTGGAGTTTGAGGAAAAAAATCAACTTTGATGTTTGGAGGGCTTCTGAGACACCCTGCCGGAATGCACATTTGAAACCCTAGCTAGGGTTAGGGTTAGCATTCCCACAACAGGTAGAAGTTTTTTACTGTCAGTGCTGCATTCCGGGTCCCCAGTTATCTTTAGGATGAGTGATAATTTGCTCCTATCTGCACTTTTAGTTTTCGGACAGTTTTGGTCACCTTTTTGTATATTGCCCTATCCATTGATTTTATCCAAAACTGAGCCACATGAAAAGTGTGAAGAATACCTGTTCTAATGGGTAAACTCTCTATATTTTGTCATTTAAAGTGCAGCTAAAAGTGCAACAGCAGGCAAAATTCTATGGTTCTTGTAACCCTAACCCTAGCCAGGCATTAAAAGCATGCCATTTTAACTACCATTTAACAGCATTTTTCAGCACCATGAAAATTTGCCTGAACCAGACAGATTATTAAAGAAGATACATTTCCTAGAGGTTTTAGAAACCGTTTTGATAGTTTGAGACTGATTTTCTGGAGTTTGAGGAAAAAATTCAACTTTGATGTTTGGAGGGCTTCTGAGACACCCTGCCGGAATGCACATTTGAAACCCTAGCTAGGTTTAGGGTTAGCATTCCCACAACAGGTAGAAGTTTTTTACTGTCAGTGCTGCATTCCGGGCCCCCAGTTATCTTTAGGTTGAGTGATAATTTGCTCCTATCTGCACTTTTAGTTTTCGGACAGTTTTGGTCACCTGTTTGTATATTGCCCTATCCTTTAATTTTATCCAAAACTTAGCCAGATAAAAAGTGTGAAGAATACCTGTTCTAATGGGTAAACTCTCTTCATTTTGTCATTTAAAGTGCAGATAAAAGTGCAACAGTGGGCAAAATTCTATGGTTCTTGTAACCCTAACCCTAGCCAGGCATTAAAAGCATGCCGATTTAACTACCATTTAAAAGCATTTTTCAGCTTCATGAAAATTTGCCTGAACCAGACAGATTATTAAAGAAGATACATTTCCTAGAGGTTTTAGAAACCGTTTTGATAGTTTGAGACTGATTTTTTGGAGTTTGAGGAAAAAATTTAACTTTGATGTTTGGAGGGCTTCTGAGACACCCTGCCGGAATGCACATTTGAAACCCTAGCTAGGGTTAGGGTTAGCATTCCCACAACAGGTAGAGGTTTTTTACTGTCAGTGCTGCATTCCGGGCCCCCAGTTATCTTTAGGATGAGTGATAATTTGCTCCTATCTGCACTTTTAGTTTTCGGACTGTTTTGGTCACCTTTTTGTATATTGCCCTATGCAGTGATTTTATCCAAAACTGAGCCAGATGAAAATTGTGAAGAATACCTGTTCTAATGGGTAAACTCTCTTCATTTTGTCATTTAATGTGCAGCTAAAAGTGCAACAGCGGGCAAAATTCTATGGTTCCTGTAACCCTAACCCTAGCCAGGCATTAAAAGCATGCCGATTTAACTACCACTTAAAAGCATTTTTCAGCTTCATGAAAATTTGCCTAAACCAGACAGATTATTAAAGAAGATACATTTCCTAGAGGTTTTAGAAACCGTTTTGATAGTTTGAGACTGATTTTTTGGAGTTTGAGGAAAAAATTCAACTTTGATGTTTGGAGGGCTTCTGAGACACCCTGCCAGAATGTACATTTGAAACCCTAGCTAGGGTTAGGGCTAGCATTCCCACAACAGGTAGAGGTTTTTTACTGTCAGTGCTGCATTCCGGGTCCCCAGTTATCTTTAGGATGAGTAATAATTTGCTCCTATCTGCACTTTTAGTTTTCGGACAGTTTTGTTCACCTTTTTGTATATTGCCCTATGCAGTGATTTTATCCAAAACTGAGCCAGATGAAAAGTGTGAAGAATACCTGTTCTAATGGGTAAACTCTCTTCATTTTGTCAGTTAAAGTGCAGCTAAAAGTGCAACAGCGGGCAAAATTCTATGGTTCTTGTAACCCTAACCCTAGCCAGGCATTAAAAGCATGCCGATTTAACTACCATTTAACAGCATTTTTCAGCTTCATGAAAATTTGCCTAAACCAGACAGATTATTAAAGAAGATACATTTCCCAGAGGTTTTAGAAACCGTTTTGATAGTTTGAGACTGATTTTTTGGAGTTTGAGGAAAAAAATCAACTTTGATGTTTGGAGGGCTTCTGAGACACCCTGCCGGAATACACATTTGAAACCCTAGCTAGGGTTAGGGTTAGCATTCCCACAACAGGTAGAAGTTTTTTACTGTCAGTGCTGCATTCCGGGTCCCCAGTTATCTTTAGGATGAGTGATAATTTGCTCCTATCTGCACTTTTAGTTTTCGGACAGTTTTGGTCACCTTTTTGTATATTGCCCTATGCAGTGATTTTATCCAAAACTGAGCCAGATGAAAAGTGTGAAGAATACCTGTTCTAATGGGTAAACTCTCTTCATTTTGTCAGTTGAAGTGCAGCTAAAAGTGCAACAGCGGGCAAAATTCTATGGTTCTTGTAACCCTAACCCTAGCCAGGCATTAAAAGCATGCCGATTTAACTACCATTTAACAGCATTTTTCAGCTTCATGAAAATTTGCCTAAACCAGACAGATTATTAAAGAAGATACATTTCCCAGAGGTTTTAGAAACCGTTTTGATAGTTTGAGACTGATTTTTTGGAGTTTGAGGAAAAAAATCAACTTTGATGTTTGGAGGGCTTCTGAGACACCCTGCCGGAATGCACATTTGAAACCCTAGCTAGGGTTAGGGTTAGCATTCCCACAACAGGTAGAAGTTTTTTACTGTCAGTGCTGCATTCCGGGTCCCCAGTTATCTTTAGGATGAGTGATAATTTGCTCCTATCTGCACTTTTAGTTTTCGGACAGTTTTGGTCACCTTTTTGTATATTGCCCTATGCAGTGATTTTATCCAAAACTGAGCCAGATGAAAAGTGTGAAGAATACCTGTTCTAATGGGTAAACTCTCTTCATTTTGTCAGTTAAAGTGCAGCTAAAAGTGCAACAGCGGGCAACATTCTATGGTTCTTGTAACCCTAACCCTAGCCAGGCATTAAAAGCATGCCGATTTAACTACCATTTAAAAGCATTTTTCAGCTTCATGAAAATTTGCCTGAACCAGACAGATTATTAAAGAAGATACATTTCCTAGAAGTTTTAGAAACCGTTTTGATAGTTTGAGACTGGTTTTTTGGAGTTTGAGGAAAAAAATCAACTTTGATGTTTGGAGGGCTTCTGAGACACCCTGCCGGAATGCACATTTGAAACCCTAGCTAGGGTTAGGGTTAGCATTCCCACAACAGGTAGAAGTTTTTTACTGTCAGTGCTGCATTCCGGGTCCCCAGTTATCTTTAGGATGAGTGATAATTTGCTCCTATCTGCACTTTTAGTTTTCGGACTGTTTTGGTCACATTCTTGTATATTGCCCTATGCAGTGATTTTATCCAAAACTGAGCCAGATGAAAAGTGTGAAGAATACCTGTTCTAATGGGTAAACTCTCTTCATTTTGTCAGTTAAAGTGCAGCTAAAAGTGCAACAGCGGGCAACATTCTATGGTTCTTGTAACCCTAACCCTAGCCAGGCATTAAAAGCATGCCGATTTAACTACCATTTAAAAGCATTTTTCAGCTTCATGAAAATTTGCCTGAACCAGACAGATTATTAAAGAAGATACATTTCCTAGAAGTTTTAGAAACCGTTTTGATAGTTTGAGACTTGTTTTTTGGAGTTTGAGGAAAAAAATCAACTTTGATGTTTGGAGGGCTTCTGAGACACCCTGCCGGAATGCACATTTGAAACCCTAGCTAGGGTTAGGGTTAGCATTCCCACAACAGGTAGAAGTTTTTTACTGTCAGTGCTGCATTCCGGGTCCCCAGTTATCTTTAGGATGAGTGATAATTTGCTCCTATCTGCACTTTTAGTTTTCGGACAGTTTTGGTCACCTTTTTGTATATTGCCCTATCCATTGATTTTATCCAAAACTGAGCCAGATGAAAAGTGTGAAGAATACCTGTTCTAATGGGTAAACTCTCTTCATTTTGTCATTTAAAGTGCAGCTAAAAGTGCAACAGCGGGAAAAATTCTATGGTTCTTGTAACCCTAACCCTAGCCAGGCATTAAAAGCATGCCATTTTAACAACCATTTAACAGCATTTTTCAGCACCATGAAAATTTGCCTGAACCAGACAGATTATTAAAGAAGATACATTTCCTAGAGGTTTTAGAAACCGTTTTGATAGTTTGAGACTGATTTTCTGGAGTTTGAAGAAAAAATTCAACTTTGATGTTTGGAGGGCTTCTGAGACACCCTGCCGGAATGCACATTTGAAACCCTAGCTAGGGTTAGGGTTAGCATTCACACACCAGGTAGAAGTTTTTTACTGTCAGTGCTGCATTCCGGGCCCCCAGTTATCTTTAGGTTGAGTGATAATTTGCTCCTATCTGCACTTTTAGTTTTCTGACAGTTTTGGTCACCTTTTTGTATATTGCCCTATCCATTAATTTTATCCAAAACTGAGCCAGATAAAAAGTGTGAAGAATACCTGTTCTAATGGGTAAACTCTCTTCATTTTGTCATTTAAAGTGCAGATAAAAGTGCAACAGCGGGCAAAATTCTATGGTTCTTGTAACCCTAACCCTAGCCAGGCATTAAAAGCATGCCATTTTAACTACCATTTAACAGCATTTTTCAGCACCATGAAAATTTGCCTGAACCAGACAGATTATTAAAGAAGATACATTTCCTAGAGGTTTTAGAAACCGTTTTGATAGTTTGAGACTGATTTTTTGGAGTTTGAGGAAAAAAATCAACTTTGATGTTTGGAGGGCTTCTGAGACACCCTGCCAGAATGTACATTTGAAACCCTAGCTAGGGTTAGGGTTAGCATTCCCACAACAGGTAGAGGTTTTTTACTGTCAGTGCTGCATTCCGGGTCCCCAGTTATCTTTAGGATGAGTGATAATTTGCTCTTATGTGCACTTTTAGTTTTCGGACAGTTTTGGTCACCTTTTTGTATATTGCCCTATCCATTGATTTTATCCAAAACTGAGCCAGATGAATAGTGTGAAGAATACCTGTTCTAATGGGTAAACTCTCTTCATTTTGTCATTTAAAGTGCAGCTAAAAGTGCAACAGTGGGCAAAATTCTATGGTTCTTGTAACCCTAACCCTAGCCAGGCATTAAAAGCATGCCATTTAACTACCATTTAACAGCATTTTTCAGCACCATGAAAATTTGCCTGAACCAGACAGATTATTAAAGAAGATACATTTCCTAGAGGTTTTAGAAACCGTTTTGATAGTTTGAGACTGATTTTCTGGAGTTTGAAGAAAAAATTCAACTTTGATGTTTGGAGGGCTTCTGAGACACCCTGCCGGAATGCACATTTGAAACCCTAGCTAGGGTTAGGGTTAGCATTCACACACCAGGTAGAAGTTTTTTACTGTCAGTGCTGCATTCCGGGCCCCCAGTTATCTTTAGGTTGAGTGATAATTTGCTCCTATCTGCACTTTTAGTTTTCGGACAGTTTTGGTCACCTTTTTGTATATTGCCCTATAAATTGATTTTATCCAAAACTGAGCCACATGAAAAGTGTGAAGAATACCTGTTCTAATGGGTAAACTCTGTATATTTTGTCATTTAAAGTGCAGATAAAAGTGCAACAGCGGGCAAAATTCTATGGTTCTTGTAACCCTAACCCTAGCCAGGCATTAAAAGCATGCCATTTTAACTACCATTTAACAGCACTTTTCAGCTTCATGAAAATTTGCCTAAACCAGACAGATTATTAAAGAAGATACATTTCCTAGAGGTTTTAGAAACCGTTTTGATAGTTTGAGACTGATTTTTTGGAGTTTGAAGAAAAAATTCATCTTTGATGTTTGGAGGGCTTCTGAGACACCCTGCCTGAATGCACATTTGAAACCCTAGCTAGGGTTAGGGTTAGCATTCCCACAACAGGTAGAAGTTTTTTACTGTCAGTGCTGCATTCCGGGCCCCCAGTTATCTTTAGGATGAGTGATAATTTGCTCCTATCTGCACTTTTAGTTTTCGGACAGTTTTGGTCACCTTTTTGTATATTGCCCTATCCATTGATTTTATCCAAAACTGAGCCAGATAAAAAGTGTGAAGAATACCTGTTCTAATGGGTAAACTCTCTTCATTTTGTCATTTAAAGTGCAGATAAAAGTGCAAGAGCGGGCAAAATTCTATGGTTCTTGTAACCCTAACCCTAGCCAGGCATTAAAAGCATGCCATTTTAACTACCATTTAACAGCATTTTCAGCACCATGAAAATTTGCCTGAACCAGACAGATTATTAAAGAAGATACATTTCCTAGAGGTTTTAGAAACCGTTTTGATAGTTTGAGACTGATTTTTTGGAGTTTGAGGAAAAAATTTAACTTTGATGTTTGGAGGGCTTCTGAGACACCCTGCCTTAATGCACATTTGAAACCCTACCTAGGGTTAGGGTTAGTATTCCCACACGAGGTAGAAGTTTTTAACTGTCAGTGCTGCATTCCGGGTCCCCAGTTATCTTTAGGATGAGTGATCATTTGCTCCTATCTGCATCTTTAGTTTTCGGACAGTTTTGGTCACCTTTTTGTATATTGCCCTATCCATTGATTTCATCCAAAACTGAGCCAGATGAAAAGTGTGAAGAATACCTGTTCTAATGGGTAAACTCTCTTCATTTTGTCATTTAAAGTGCAGCTAAAAGTGCAACAGCGGCCAAAATTCTATGGTTCTTGTAACCCTAACCCTAGCCAGGCATTAAAAGCATGCCGATTTAAGTACCATTTAACAGCATTTTTCAGCTTCATGAAAATTTGCCCAAACAAGACAGATTATTAAAGAAGATACATTTCCTAGAGGTTTTAGAAACCGTTTTGATAGTTTGAGACTGATTTTTTGGAGTTTGAGGAAAAAAATCAACTTTGATGTTTGGAGGGCTTCTGAGACACCCTACCGGAATGTACATTTGAAACCCTAGCTAGGGTTAGGGTTAGCATTCCCACAACAGGTAGAGGTTTTTTACTGTCAGTGCTGTTTTCTGGGCCCCCAGTTATCTTTAGGATGAGTGATCATTTGCTCCTATCTGCATCTTTAGTTTTCGGACAGTTTTGGTCACCTTTTTGTATATTGCCCTATCCATTGATTTTATCCAAAACTGAGCCAGATGAAAAGTGTGAAGAATACCTGTTCTAATGGGTAAATTCTCTTCATTTTGTCATTTAAAGTGCAGCTAAAAGTGCAACAGCGGGCAAAATTCTATGGTTCTTGTAACCCTAACCCTAGCCAGGCATTAAAAGCATGCCGATTTAACTACCATTTAACAGCATTTTTCAGCTTCATGAAAATTTGCCTGAACCAGACAGATTATTAAAGAAGATACATTTCCTAGAGGTTTTAGAAACCGTTTTGATAGTTTGAGACTGATTTTTTTTGGTTTGAGGAAAAAAGTTAACTTTGATGTTTGGAGGGCTTCTGAGACACCCTGCCGGAATGCACATTTGAAACCCTAGCTAAGGTTAGCATTCCCACAACAGGTAGAAGTTTTTTTAATGTCAGTGCTGCATTCCGGGCCCCCAGTTAACTTTAGGATGAGTGATAATTTGCTCCTATCTGCACTTTTAGTTTTCGGACAGTTTTGGTCACCTTTTTGTATATTGCCCTATAAATTGATTTTATCCAAAACTGAGCCACATGAAAAGTGTGAAGAATACCTGTTCTAATGGGTAAACTCTGTATATTTTGTCATTTAAAGTGCAGATAAAAGTGCAACAGCGGGCAAAATTCTATGGTTCTTGTAACCCTAACCCTAGCCAGGCATTAAAAGCATGCCATTTTAACTACCATTTAACAGCACTTTTCAGCTTCATGAAAATTTGCCTAAACCAGACAGATTATTAAAGAAGATACATTTCCTAGAGGTTTTAGAAACCGTTTTGATAGTTTGAGACTGATTTTTTGGAGTTTGAAGAAAAAATTCATCTTTGATGTTTGGAGGGCTTCTGAGACACCCTGCCTGAATGCACATTTGAAACCCTAGCTAGGGTTAGGGTTAGCATTCCCACAACAGGTAGAAGATTTTTACTGTCAGTGCTGCATTCCGGGCCCCCAGTTATCTTTAGGATGAGTGATAATTTGCTCCTATCTGCACTTTTAGTTTTCGGACAGTTTTGGTCACCTTTTTGTATATTGCCCTATCCATTGATTTTATCCAAAACTGAGCCAGATAAAAAGTGTGAAGAATACCTGTTCTAATGGGTAAACTCTCTTCATTTTGTCATTTAAAGTGCAGATAAAAGTGCAAGAGCGGGCAAAATTCTATGGTTCTTGTAACCCTAACCCTAGCCAGGCATTAAAAGCATGCCATTTTAACTACCATTTAACAGCATTTTTCAGCACCATGAAAATTTGCCTGAACCAGACAGATTATTAAAGAAGATACATTTCCTAGAGGTTTTAGAAACCGTTTTGATAGTTTGAGACTGATTTTTTGGAGTTTGATTAAAAAATTCAACTTTGATGTTTGGAGGGCTTCTGAGACACCCTGCCGGAATGCACATTTGAAACCCTAGCTAGGGTTAGGGTTAGCATTCCCACAACGGGTAGAAGTTTTTTACTGTCAGTGCTGCATTCCGGGTCCCCAGTTATCTTTAGGATGAGTGATAATTTGCTCCTATCTGCACTTTTAGTTTTCGGACAGTATTGGTCACCTTTTTGTATATTGCCCTATGCAGTGATTTTATCCAAAACTGAGCCAGATGAAAAGTGTGAAGAATACCTGTTCTAATGGGTAAACTCTCTTCATTTTGTCATTTAAAGTGCAGCTAAAAGTGCAACAGCGGCCAAAATTCTATGGTTCTTGTAACCCTAATGCTAACCAGGCATTAAAAGCATGCCGATTTAACTACCATTTAACAGCATTTTTCAGCATCATGAAAATTTGCCTGAACCAGACAGATTATTAAAGAAGATACATTTCCTAGAGGTTTTAGAAACCGTTTTGATAGTTTGAGACTGATTTTCTGGAGTTTGAGGAAAAAATTCAACTTTGATGTTTGGAGGGCTTCTGAGACACCCTGCCGGAATGTATATTTGAAACCCTAGCTAGGGTTAGGGTTAGCATTCCCACAACAGGTAGAAGTTTTTTACTGTCAGTGCTGCATTCCGGGCCCCCAGTTATCTTTAGGTTGAGTGATAATTTGCTCCTATCTGCACTTTTAGTTTTCGGAGAGTTTTGGTCACCTTTTTGCATATTGCCCTATGCAGTGATTTTATCCAAAACTGAGCCAGATGAAAAGTGTGAAGAATACCTGTTCTAATGGGTAAACTCTCTTCATTTTGTCATTTAAAGTGCAGCTAAAAGTGCAACAGCGGCCAAAATTCTATGGTTCTTGTAACCCTAACCCTAGCCAGGCATTAAAAGCATGCCGATTTAACTACCATTTAAAAGCATTTTTCAGCTTCATGAAAATTTGCCTAAACCAGACAGATTATTAAAGAAGATACATTTCCTAGAGGTTTTAGAAACCGTTTTGATAGTCTGAGACTGATTTTTTGGAGTTTGAGGAAAAAAATCAACTTTGATGTTTGGAGGGCTTCTGAGACACCCTGCCGGAATGCACATTTGAAACCCTAGCTAGGGTTAGGGTAAGCATTCCCACAACAGGTAGAAGTTTTTTACTGTCAGTTTTTTTTTCCGGGCCCCCAGTTATCTTTAGGATGAGTGATAATTTGCTCCTATCTGCACTTTTAGTTTTCGGACAGTTTTGGTCACCTTTTTGTATATTGCCCTATCCATTGATTTTATCCAAAACTGAGCCAGATGAAAAGTGTGAAGAATACCTGTTCTAATGGGTAAACTCTCTTCATTTTGTCATTTAAAGTGCAGCTAAAAGTGCAACAGTGGGCAAAATTCTATGGTTCTTGTAACCCTAACCCTAGCCAGGCATTAAAAGCATGCCGATTAAACTACCATTTAACAGCATTTTTCAGCTTCATGAAAATTTGCCTGAACCAGACAGATTATTAAAGAAGATACATTTCCTAGAGGTTTTAGAAACCGTTTTGATAGTCTGAGACTGATTTTTTGGAGTTTGAGGAAAAAAATTAACTTTGATGTTTGGAGGGCTTCTGAGACACCCTGCCAGAATGTACATTTGAAACCCTAGCTAGGGTTAGGGTTAGCATTCCCACAACAGGTAGAGGTTTTTTACTGTCAGTGCTGCATTCCGGGTCCCCAGTTATCTTTAGGATGAGTGATCATTTGCTCCTATCTGCACTTTTAGTTTTCGGAGAGTTTTGGTCACCTTTTTGCATATTGCCCTATGCAGTGATTTTATCCAAAACTGAGCCAGATGAAAAGTGTGAAGAATACCTGTTCTAATGGGTAAACTCTCTTCATTTTGTCATTTAAAGTGCAGCTAAAAGTGCAACAGCGGGCATAATTCTATGGTTCTTGTAACCCTAACCCTAGCCAGGCATTAAAAGCATGCCGATTTAAATACCATATAACAGCATTTTTCAGCTTCATGAAAATTTGCCCAAACAAGACAGATTATTAAAGAATATACATTTCCTAGAGGTTTTAGAAACTGTTTTGGTAGTTTGAGACTGATTTTTTTTGGTTTGAGGAAAAAAGTTAACTTTGATGTTTGGAGGGCTTCTGAGACACCCTGCCGGAATGCACATTTGAAACCCTAGCTAAGGTTAGCATTCCCACAACAGGTAGAAGTTTTTTTAATGTCAGTGCTGCATTCCGGGCCCCCAGTTAACTTTAGGATGAGTGATAATTTGCTCCTATCTGCACTTTTAGTTTTCGGACAGTTTTGGTCACCTTTTTGTATATTGCCCTATAAATTGATTTTATCCAAAACTGAGCCACATGAAAAGTGTGAAGAATACCTGTTCTAATGGGTAAACTCTGTATATTTTGTCATTTAAAGTGCAGATAAAAGTGCAACAGCGGGCAAAATTCTATGGTTCTTGTAACCCTAACCCTAGCCAGGCATTAAAAGCATGCCATTTTAACTACCATTTAACAGCACTTTTCAGCTTCATGAAAATTTGCCTAAACCAGACAGATTATTAAAGAAGATACATTTCCTAGAGGTTTTAGAAACCGTTTTGATAGTTTGAGACTGATTTTTTGGAGTTTGAAGAAAAAATTCATCTTTGATGTTTGGAGGGCTTCTGAGACACCCTGCCTGAATGCACATTTGAAACCCTAGCTAGGGTTAGGGTTAGCATTCCCACAACAGGTAGAAGTTTTTTACTGTCAGTGCTGCATTCCGGGCCCCCAGTTATCTTTAGGATGAGTGATAATTTGCTCCTATCTCCACTTTTAGTTTTCGGACAGTTTTGGTCACCTTTTTGTATATTGCCCTATCCATTGATTTTATCCAAAACTGAGCCAGATAAAAAGTGTGAAGAATACCTGTTCTAATGGGTAAACTCTCTTCATTTTGTCATTTAAAGTGCAGATAAAAGTGCAAGAGCGGGCAAAATTCTATGGTTCTTGTAACCCTAACCCTAGCCAGGCATTAAAGCATGCCATTTTAACTACCATTTAACAGCATTTTCAGCACCATGAAAATTTGCCTGAACCAGACAGATTATTAAAGAAGATACATTTCCTAGAGGTTTTAGAAACCGTTTTGATAGTTTGAGACTGATTTTTTGGAGTTTGAGGAAAAAAATCAGCTTTGATGTTTGGAGGGCTTCTGAGACACCCTGCCGGAATGTACATTTGAAACCCTAGCTAGGGTTAGGGTTAGCATTCCCACAACAGGTAGAGGTCTTTTACTGTCAGTGCTGCATTCCGGGTCCCCAGTTATCTTTAGGATGAGTGATAATTTGCTCCTATCTGCACTTTTAGTTTTCGGACAGTTTTGGTCACCTTTTTGTATATTGCCCTATCCATTGATTTTATCCAAAACTGAGCCAGATGAAAAGTGTGAAGAATACCTGTTCTAATGGGTAAACTCTCTTCATTTTGTCATTTAAAGTGCAGCTAAAAGTGCAACAGCGGGCAAAATTCTATGGTTCTTGTAACCCTAACCCTAGCCAGGCATTAAAAGCATGCCGATTTAACTACCATTTAACAGCATTTTTCAGCACCATGAAAATTTGCCTGAACCAGACAGATTATTAAAGAAGATACATTTCCTAGAGGTTTTAGAAACCGTTTTGATAGTTTGAGACTGATTTTTTGGAGTTTGAGGAAAAAATTTAACTTTGATGTTTGGAGGGCTTCTGAGACACCCTGCCTTAATGCACATTTGAAACCCTAGCTAGGGTTAGGGTTAGTATTCCCACACGAGGTAGAAGTTTTTAACTGTCAGTGCTGCATTCCGGGTCCCCAGTTATCTTTAGGATGAGTGATCATTTGCTCCTATCTGCATCTTTAGTTTTCGGACAGTTTTGGTCACCTTTTTGTATATTGCCCTATCCATTGATTTTATCCAAAACTGAGCCAGATGAAAAGTGTGAAGAATACCTGTTCTAATGGGTAAACTCTCTTCATTTTGTCATTTAAAGTGCAGCTAAAAGTGCAACAGCGGGCAAAATTCTATGGTTCTTGTAACCCTAACCCTAGCCAGGCATTAAAAGCATGCTGATTTAACTACCATTTAACAGCATTTTTCAGCTTCATGAAAATTTGCCTGAACCAGACAGATTATTAAAGAAGATACATTTCCTAGAGGTTTTAGAAACCGTTTTGATAGTTTGAGACTGATTTTTTTTGGTTTGAGGAAAAAAATTAACTTTGATGTTTGGAGGGCTTCTGAGACACCCTGCCGGAATGCACATTTGAAACCCTAGCTAGGGTTAGGGTTAGCATTCCCACAACAGGTAGAAGTTTTTTACTGTCAGTGCTGCATTCCGGGCCCCCAGTTATCTTTAGGATGAGTGATAATTTGCTCCTATCTGCACATTTAGTTTTCGGACAGTTTTGGTCACCTTTTTGTATATTGCCCTATCCATTGATTTCATCCAAAACTGAGCCAGATGAAAAGTGTGAAGAATACCTGTTCTAATGGGTAAACTCTCTTCATTTTGTCATTTAAAGTGCAGCTAAAAGTGCAACAGCGGCCAAAATTCTATGGTTCTTGTAACCCTAACCCTAGCCAGGCATTAAAAGCATGCCGATTTAAGTACCATTTAACAGCATTTTTCAGCTTCATGAAAATTTACCTGAACCAGACAGATTATTAAAGAAGATACATTTCCTAGAGGTTTTAGAAACTGTTTTGATAGTTTGAGACTGATTTTTTGGAGTTTGAGGAAAAAAATCAACTTTGATGTTTGGAGGGCTTCTGAGACACCCTACCGGAATGTACATTTGAAACCCTAGCTAGGGTTAGGGTTAGCATTCCCACAACAGGTAGAGGTTTTTTACTGTCAGTGCTGTTTTCCGGGCCCCCAGTTATCTTTAGGATGAGTGATAATTTGCTCCTATCTGCACTTTTAGTTTTCGGAGAGTTTTGGTCACCTTTTTGTATATTGCCCTATGCAGTGATTTTATCCAAAACTGAGCCAGATGAAAAGTGTGAAGAATACCTGTTCTAATGGGTAAACTCTCTTCATTTTGTCATTTAAAGTGCAGCTAAAAGTGCAACAGTGGGCAAAATTCTATGGTTCTTGTAACCCTAACGCTAGCCAGGCATTAAAAGCATGCCGATTTAACTACCATTTAACAGCATTTTTCAGCATCGTGAAAATTTACCTGAACCAGACAGATTATTAAAGAAGATACATTTCCTAGAGGTTTTAGAAACTGTTTTGATAGTTTGAGACTGATTTTTTGGAGTTTGAGGAAAAAAATCAACTTTGATGTTCTGAGGGCTTCTGAGACACCCTGCCGGAATGCACTTTTGAAACCCTAGCTAGGGTTAGGGTTAGCATTCCCACAACAGGTAGAAGTTTTTTACTGTCAGTGCTGTTTTCCGGGCCCCCAGTTATCTTTAGGATGAGTGATAATTTGCTCCTATCTGCACTTTTAGTTTTCGGAGAGTTTTGGTCACCTTTTTGTATATTGCCCTATCCATTGATTTTATCCAAAACTGAGCCAGATGAAAAGTGTGAAGAATACCTGTTCTAATGGGTAAACTCTCTTCATTTTGTCATTTAAAGTGCAGCTAAAAGTGCAACAGCGGGCAAAATTCTATGGTTCTTGTAACCCTAACCCTAGCCAGGCATTAAAAGCATGCTGATTTAACTACCATTTAACAGCATTTTTCAGCTTCGTGAAAATTTGCCCAAACAAGACAGATTATTAAAGAAGATACATTTCCTAGAGGTTTTCGAAACTGTTTTGGTAGTTTGAGACTGATTTTTTTTGGTTTGAGGAAAAAAATTAACTTTGATGTTTGGAGGGCTTCTGAGACACCCTGCCGGAATGCACATTTGAAACCCTAGCTAGGGTTAGGGTTAGCATTCCTACAACAGGTAGAGGTTTTTTACTGTCAGTGCTGCATTCCGGGCCCCCAGTTATCTTTAGGATGAGTGATAATTTGCTCCTATCTGCACATTTAGTTTTCGGACAGTTTTGGTCACCTTTTTGTATATTGCCCTATCCATTGATTTCATCCAAAACTGAGCCAGATGAAAAGTGTGAAGAATACCTGTTCTAATGGGTAAACTCTCTTCATTTTGTCATTTAAAGTGCAGCTAAAAGTGCAACAGCGGCCAAAATTCTATGGTTCTTGTAACCCTAACCCTAGCCAGGCATTAAAAGCATGCCGATTTAAGTACCATTTAACAGCATTTTTCAGCTTCATGAAAATTTGCCCAAACAAGACAGATTATTAAAGAAGATACATTTCCTAGAGGTTTTAGAAACCGTTTTGATAGTTTGAGACTGATTTTTTGGAGTTTGAGGAAAAAAATCAACTTTGATGTTTGGAGGGCTTCTGAGACACCCTGCCGGAATGCACATTTGAAACCCTAGCTAGGGTTAGGGTTAGCATTCCCACAACAGGTAGAGGTTTTTTACTGTCAGTGCTGCATTCCGGGTCCCCAGTTATCTTTAGGATGAGTGATAATTTGCTCCTATCTGCACTTTTAGTTTTCGGAGAGTTTTGTTCACCTTTTTATATATTGCCCTATGCAGTGATTTTATCCAAAACTGAACCAGATGAAAAGTGTGAAGAATACCTGTTCTAATGGGTAAACTCTCTTCATTTTGTCATTTAAAGTGCAGCTAAAAGTGCAACAGCGGCCAAAATTCTATGGTTCTTGTAACCCTAACCCTAGCCAGGCATTAAAAGCATGCCGATTTAAGTACCATTTAACAGCATTTTTCAGCTTCATGAAAATTTGCCTGAACCAGACAGATTATTAAGGAAGATACATTTCCTAGAGGTTTTAGAAACTGTTTTGGTACTTTGAGACTGATTTTTTTTGGTTTGAGGAAAAAATTCAACTTTGATGTTTGGAGGGCTTCTGAGACACCCTGTCTGAATGCACATTTGAAACCCTAGCTAGGGTTAGGGTTAGCATTCCCACAACAGGTAGAAGTTTTTTACTGTCAGTGCTGTTTTCCGGGCCCCCAGTTATCTTTAGGATGAGTGATAATTTGCTCCTATCTGCACTTTTAGTTTTCGGAGAGTTTTGGTCACCTTTTTGTATATTGCCCTATGCAGTGATTTTATCCAAAACTGAGCCAGATGAAAAGTGTGAAGAATACCTGTTCTAATGGGTAAACTCTCTTCATTTTGTCATTTAAAGTGCAGCTAAAAGTGCAACAGTGGGCAAAATTCTATGGTTCTTGTAACCCTAACGCTAGCCAGGCATTAAAAGCATGCCGATTTAACTACCATTTAACAGCATTTTTCAGCATCATGAAAATTTACCTGAACCAGACAGATTATTAAAGAAGATACATTTCCTAGAGGTTTTAGAAACTGTTTTGATAGTTTGAGACTGATTTTTTGGAGTTTGAGGAAAAAAATCAACTTTGATGTTTGGAGGGCTTCTGAGACACCCTGCCTTAATGCACATTTGAAACCCTAGCTAGGGTTAGGGTTAGTATTCCCACAACAGGTAGAAGTTTTTTATTGTCAGTGCTGCATTCCGGGCCCCCAGTTATCTTTAGGATGAGTGATCATTTGCTCCTATCTGCATCTTTAGTTTTCGGACAGTTTTGGTCACCTTTTTGTATATTGCCCTATCCATTGATTTTATCCAAAACTGAGCCAGATGAAAAGTGTGAAGAATACCTGTTCTAATGGGTAAACTCTCTTCATTTTGTCATTTAAAGTGCAGCTAAAAGTGCAACAGCGGGCAAAATTCTATGGTTCTTGTAACCCTAACCCTAGCCAGGTATTAAAAGCATGCCGATTTAACTACCATTTAACAGCATTTTTCAGCTTCATGAAAATTTGCCTAAACCAGACTGATTATTAAAGAAGATACATTTCCTAGAGGTTTTAGAAACCGTTTTGATAGTTTGAGACTGATTTTTTGGAGTTTGAGGAAAAAATTCAACTTTGATGTTTGGAGGGCTTCTGAGACACCCTGCCGGAACAGCGGGCAAAATTCTATGGTTCTTGTAACCCTAACGCTAGCCAGGCATTAAAAGCATGCCGATTTAACTACAGTATATGTATTAAAATCAGTCTCAATAAGAAACCTCTTATTTCTTCTGTTTTCCAGGAGACTTTTTCCCTGCGTCCTCTGGGTGGATGGTGGCTCTCTTCTTGTTAGCAGCTGTGACTGTAGCAGCATCAGCACTTCTGGTGATCCAGTGGAGAAGAATTGTCAGTATGTGCTCATTATAGATGTGTGTCTGAATGTCTGTGTCAGGATGGATTGTAAATGACAATGTCTGAGCAGCACACCCTACTCTAGATAACAGGAGTCAGCGCACAGACACCCTGTCAAGAGCTGTAGATCCCAGCAGCTCAGCTTCTCAGAGTGGGTTATAGAGGGAGATCTACACTTTGGGATGGGATCCTATCAGTCAGAACCAGAACCGGCCCACAGCAGCTGTCCTTGCAGAGACAGACCCAGCTCCTCCAGTGTCAGAGCTCCTCTGTCTTCAGCTGTGTCTCACTGTGAGTTTCCAGTGGAGGTGAATCAGGGTGAAGTTACTCAGGAGCTGTTCCATCATCTATGGGCAACAGTGAACATCTGACCTTCTCCTCTGGGATGGAAACTCAGAGAATCCCAGCACACCCAGGGATCTTCCTGCTGGGCTCCATCCTGATTCTCACCCCCTGGAGAACAGTATGTTAATGGTTATAGTGACACCAGTTCTGTGTCCAATACTCCCTAGAAACAATCAAAGTGTCTCCGTGTTTCCTTGTCCAAGTAAATCAGTAACAATGTAATTCTGATGGGCATTTTGTAGATTTCAGTTCTTTATTCACTGTTCATCCCAGTGAAGCTGTAATGATAATATTCTGACAGCTGCCCTAGAGCAGATTAATTAATCATAATAATTGCTTACACTTATATAGTGCTTTTCTGTAAAATCCACTCAAAGCACTTTACAGTAATGGGGACTCCCCTCCACCACCACCAGTGTGCAGCCCCACCTGTGTGATGCGATGGCAGCCTGTACCATTGTTAATAATTCTGTCTCTTTATTACAGAGGAGGAGACACTGTGGGAGGATAAATGTAAGTAAATCAATAGAAATTGAAACTGTTGTGTTTAGCTGCTCTGCTATTTTGCTGTATACTCATGCAATTCAGATTTGAGATGAAAAGATGAAAATAAGGCAAAAGTACAGCTCCAGGAGCTGTTAGGTCAGGTCACGTCTGTCTCTACTTTTGTAGATGGGTTGATCAGTCCTCGATTCCAGAGCTCAGGGAAACATCTCTCTCTCAGGTTGAGGATGAAGAGTTTCACTGCATCTTAGGGCTGTTGTCTCAGCATATGTGGGATATTAGACCAGCTACAGTACACCAGTTCCTAAAGTGGAGACATACAGTACAGTTTCTCCTGATTACTCAAACAGATTTAATTTCAGATTTAAATAAATTCAATATAGGTTCAAAGCAATTTTCATTTGAGATTTGAGATATCACCTAAAACAGGGGTGGATTGAACATAAGTGTTATTATTCCAAAATGTTAAAGCATACAGTATATGCACAGAACTAAAAGGTGCCATACTGTACTTTTGCCTCAGTTTCATTTTTTCATTTCAAATGCAAATCTCTTGAACATACAATAAGAATACCAATTTTGACTTCACTGTCCTAATACTTAAGGTGGGCACAATGAGTCAATCCTGATGCAAACAGTTTCCTAAGAATGGGTACATTAGGTTTCAGTACTTTTTATTTTGTTGGTTAAGCTGCTTTTATTATTATTACCCTATTATTATATATTTTATTTATTATATTACTCCAGTTCCATTGTCACTGATCTCTGTAATGACACTGCCTTGTCTGATAAATGTTTCATTCTTTGCAGGTAATACTTTAGTGCTGCTTCGAGACCTGGGTAAGTGCTGCACAGGGAGTCCACTCACAGTCTGTGTTTAACTGGAGCTTGCTGCTCTGAGCTGCGTGTAGTTTATGTACAGTAATACCATGGCTCTTACCTGCTGAGACAGCGATCAGAGGCAGTGGGCTAAATGAAAATCCATAAACAAGGTCAAGGAATGTGCAGTCAGAACTCAGAGGGAAACACACAGGGAACACCGAGATACTGGTGCAGAAGCTGGTCTTATAACACCAGGTACAGATGAGAAAGGTGTGGAGATTAAATTCGCACAGGTGGAACTGATCACCTGTCAGCAACTGGTTGATTGGAAAATCTAACAGACGCTCTGTTGGCTGCAGTGGTATTCCAGGACAATTTCAAGTTTACTGTTCCGTAAAGTGTTGAGTGTAGTTTATTGTACTAATTTGTTGTGATGTGCAGTTCCATCTTCTTGATATTGTCTCTAGCTTCCTGTAGGGACTGTTGTCTAAAATTGCTGTATTCAAGCAATTTTCACATTAACAAGTTTACTCCTAGTGACTCACAGGTATTTGTTCAGACTGATGAAGATCTCTGTAATAAATGGTATAATGTCAAACCTGTCATATTAATTAAAACAGAATGTCTGATCCTTGTCAGTTTGCTGACCTGTAACCTCTTCACATCTGGAAGACTAGTGCTGGTGAACCTCATGGGAGCAGACATGACTCATTTACAGTGCTAACAGGCCTTTTCAACACACCAGACTGTACTGATCAGACAAAACAAGCACAGGAGATTGCATAATCGAACCAAACACTCCTTGGTCTTGTTGCTGTTTCTCTGCAGTCCTGGCCCAAGCTCTCTTCTAGTCTCCTGATGTCTGATAAGACTGGGGGCTGGCTGACTGACCCCACAACCAGAGCACTGACTGTGTCTCTGCACTACAAACCCACCCTCATCAGGCTCTCCCTGTCTTTCTAAAGGCTGGGGGTGCCTCCCAGTTAGACTCCTGTCCCAGCAGTGAGTACGGGACCTACAGCTTCAGTCCCAGACTATCCAGTCAAAAAGATGAGCCTCCTGAGCAGGACGGCTCTCAGCCTGATCAGGTCCCACTCTGCTCCAACAACTCCCTGCACTTCCAGTAACAATCCTCTTCCTTCCTCTTTACAGGAGCGGACGGGCCCATTCCTCATCAAGGTAGGTTCACCGGGTTAAGGTAGGTAGGCACCACGTGGAGGTACAAACTGTTATTGAATCTCTAAAAGACAGCTGCAATTTACTTTAAATGACAGCATATTATGTCTGTGCATTCTTTAAACTGGTTCTAATAAACATCGGACTAACAGCAGGACTCTCCGGTTTAACTGTTCAATGTGTTGATCAGCTTTTCAGCCACAGTGATAGCATAGGGCGTAGTCTAGCGATATTTCTGAGGTGAAAAAAAATATGTTTTGACAATATGCTGCACATGTGGGTCGAATGCTAAGCCAGAATTGAATATCACCCCAAGACAGATTGGAGGGGTTGGAGAGTTATTTGTCATGAGGTGGTTATGTAACTGAAGTGTGACAGCACGTTCTAGAATTTTTTCAAGAGAGGGTGAGCTGGAGATGGGGCGAAATTTGTTTAGATTCTCCAGAGCCATGTTAGGCTTTTTTGGCATGGGGGTAATGGCAGCAGTTTTGAGGACCGTTGGTACAATGCCAGTGCTCAAGGATTCATTTATAATATTGAGGACAGTTATCCTAATGAAAGGATGCTCCTAATCCAAGCCCAGTCAAAAAATGGCCAGTCATAATTGAGTATGTGATGTTTCTGAAGCGCAGAAAAAAGTGAAGGATCTCAAAACAGAGGTACGCCTAATCAAGCCACTGTAATAATGCACAATATGCGTACTAACGTAATAATTTGTATTTCATTTGGTTTTCAGTCTGTCAGATCCACATAACTAAGATAGACATGTCATATTTTTAAACTAGACACACTAGACTACTAGAGATCTTTTAGTAGAAAAGAACAGATTCACGTTTCCCCCACTTGTATAAATGCTGTCTGTGTTGCCTTGTGGCTGAGGTAATGTTGGTAAGTCTGAGGGATCAACTAGAGGCAACTGTGGATGAAAGCGTAGGCTCCTTGACCGTGATGTCTGCGTGCCTTTTGGCTGAGGTAATGTTGGTAAGTCTGAGGGTGAGTCTGTGCCTTTGGTCCAGATACAAGGCCAAACAGACAAGCATCTGTGATCAGTTGACAGCTAATGTCAGTCTAAGGTGTGAGCTGGCAGTTTCATCAAGTGCAGTCCTTCTGAGAACTTCACAGAGAGGGATAGTATGGTTGGCTCGGGGTGTATAAACTCCTTATTACACCTAAAAATGCATTTTTATGCATTTCTAAACCCCACCGCTCAGTAATCAACTCTTCTACACGCACTCAGTCATCTATCCGCTTTCCCTCCGTACCAGAGAGCTCCGACCCCAGCCGGTCGGGTCTCTTCAGGACTTTCCGTCCTTCTTCTGTCGTATACACTTGGGTTCAGGCCAGTCGTGCCCTCGGCTGTGTCCAGCTGAGCTGTAACAACTTAAATATGAAGCCCGGCTGGTAGCAGCTTACCAGCGCTCACACAGCTCAAACATTTCCACACTGTAATGTCACACAGCCTTTGTCCTGGTCTTCTCACTTCTTGGGTGACACATGCCTGAGCTTGAGAGGAGCAGCTGCTACTCCACAGCCAGTGTCCCCAGTCAGCCGTCCTATTAAGTGCAGAGGAATTAACTTCCACCTACAGTATGCTATGATGATCTGGTGGATACACCACCACTTCAGGCTCAGCTCCTTGTGGCATCACATTGGATGGTTGTAGAGTATCAGGAGGAATCAGGTGGAGGGATAGTCTTATAATAAACTGCTGTCTCTTTGACTATGATTATGGCACAATACTGCCGTCATCAGGTCCTGTTGCAGTGACAAGGAGGCTACATAGACCTCTGAGACCCATACGAGGTTAAATTACAACACTTTACGAACACTCTAGACACAGTACATCCCAGCCTGTCTGACAGCTCCAGCTCGTCCCTTCTCACAGTCCTGTGCCCCTGCCCCAGTCCAGAGTCCCAGACACAGGGGAACTGATCTGGAGGTGAAGGGCTGAGACTCTCAGTGTGGATGGAATAAATCAGGGCTCCACACTGACTTGAAGGTTCAGGATGGTGGCCTGGAGGTCCTCTAGAGTGAGTTTGTCTCAGAGATCAGAGGCCAGATTTCTTTATCAGTCCTCCTCTCACTCCTGCTGGGAGTCTGACTCTGTACTTCAGCTTGGATTCAGCTTATTTATACAGTATTGACCACTGAGGCTACAAGGTACAGTAACTGCTGGAATCTCCAGGGTGAGCTATTACACCACCTGTAATGAAAGAATAGAGACAGGAGCTTCCAGCCTTCCTGGGGGACAAAACAGAATATAGTTTTATTATAGTTAGAATATAGTTAGTATTTTATTGTGGTGATGAAGTGGGTTTAATTTTCTGTAACAATTGCAAAACTGAGACAGTTAAATGCAAGACTGTTAGGAATCGATAAAGCGTCATGATTTACAGTCCGATCCAGTCAGGAAGAGACTCGCTGGACTGTTTCTCTTCTGCTGTCGGGTGTCTTATCTGTCAGGGTGAGAGGGTGTTGGGGTGAGACGAGGGTGTTGGGGGTGTTTATGTGTCAGGAAGGAGTCTGTTTCCCGTGCTGGGGAATTAATCTGAGAGCTGTGTTCACTTCTGAGACAGGCTGCAGTGATCTGGGTTCAAGAACAGGCTCAGTGGTGTGTTTGACACAACAAACATCAATTCATTAATCACCATCGTCAGTGAATGTTAAGGTACTTACCTGAGATTTCGGGGTGTCTTCAGAAGCATAGGGTTTAAATTTAGCTTCTGTGTTTCCAGAACAGAGCAGTCTTTTTCTCACTCAGTGTGACACAGTGTCTGTAGATGGATGTGTAAGAATATAATAGTCCATTATTGTAGTTGGGAGATATTTAAGTTTGAACTTTTCTAGAGCAGGTGAATTAAAATATTCTGTTTCCTGTCAAAATAAGACATTCACTCACACATGTCACCACTGTGAAAGTAAGGGGCAGTAGGGTCCTGCGCTCCCAGGACAGTGGGGTCAGCAGCCCATGGTCAGTGTAGGAGGGGTATTTACTGGGGCTGTAGGGCTCCTCTTCCTGGACAGGGGTAATATCTTTGGGCTCTTTCTCTTCAGCCCAGCTGGTGTTCATATGGTCCTGGTCAGTAAGTGACCAGTGGTGTGTTTAATTAAAGACTGTCGCTGGTCTGTCAATATTTCACTGGTTAAGCAGGGTGAGTGTGGGGTGTTTACCTGTGATATCAGACTCCTCATTCCAGGACAGAGGTGATATATAGAGTATCGGTGCTTCACACTGACAGACTCTCCTGTGGAATAGGTCAGTGATGGACACAGTGTCCTGTTCTACACAGAATAAGTGTGAAAGATCAGGGGAAGATGTTGTCTTGTCAGCTTCAGGGCCAGACTGCAGTGTCCATTCCTGTCCAGTAGAGGGCAACAGGAGCTCTTTGTCCAGAAACACAGTCAGGTGTCTTTTATAAATGTTTAAAACCTGGAAGTCTTAAAGACAATTGAACAGGATCAACAAAACTGTGATTTTGTTCTAAACTGAGGCTTGTGAAGCCCAACAGAAGAATACTGGTTTATTGACCTCTTGACCACAGAGAAGGATCTATGGACAACAGTGGGGTCAAACACATTTCACAAGCACAATTTGACTTTAATTGTCATATAATGACAGGAGACTCTTGTGATGTTTCCTGTTTTATTCCCACAGCTGACGTGATTCTGGACCCTGATACAGCTCACTGTGATCTCTCCCTGTCTGAGGATGGGAAGAGAGTGAGAGATGGACTGAGGAAGAGTCTTCCTGCCAATCCACACAGATTTAGTTACTGGTCCTGTGTTGTGAGCAGGGAGGGCTTCATCGCAGGGAGACACTACTGGGAGGTGGAAGTGAATGAAAGGTGGATCATAGGAGTGAGCAGAGAGTCAGCAGAGAGGAAAGGAGTCGTCAGCATCTCTCCTCAGCAGGGTTACTGGTGTCTGGACTCTGACCCTACTGATTTCTCTGCTCTCACTGACCCTGAGACTGATCTCCCCTTCAGTCTGCGGCCCAGGAGGCTGGGGGTGTGTGTGGATATTGAGGAGAGGAAGGTCTCCTTTTACACAGTGGAGTCCAGAGCTCACATCTACACCTTCACTGACATGGTCTTCAATCAGGGGGAGAAGATCTATCCTGTCTTCCGGACCCTGGATTCAGATAAAGATCTTGTGTTGCTGCCTGCTGTCAGCTGTGGAGATTGACCATGACTCATGAACACAGGCTGACTCCTCCCAGCTCTCTGTCTCAGTATAATATTACCACAGTGCCTGACTGGACTGAGACATCAGTCTGCATCAGGAGCTGTGGGGTATTTAAACCTGTTCAGTCTCTCCTCTGCAGTCCAGCACTGCGTCACCAGTCCCTGTCCTGCCCAGCCACTAGCCAGCATTTCCCAGCCTTCCTTCTGCTCCCAGTCTGCCTGAATGCCCCTGTATCCTGACTGATCCTGTTCCCTCCCTGTCTGCACCCTGACCCACCTGGACTCTGCTTGGGGAAACAGTATTACCTGGATTAATTAGTCATCCATCACTCAGGAGATACTTTACTGCGAGGGTGGCAGGTGGATGGAACATGCTTCACAGTTCTGTAGCTGGATCTGATACCCTGGCTTCTTGAAGAGGTAGCTGGATGAGACCCTCAGATCAATTAGTTACTGGAAATCAAGAAGGACTGATGAGGCAACTGTGAGCCTCTCTATTACACCCTTCCTGATCTTCTTGTCTTCTTATATATTCTCATGTTTGAAGTGATTTTGAATTTCTGTTCAAGCTGTTTGTACCAAACACAGAGCTGCTCTTGTCCACTGTGAGTGTGAAAGAGGGCAGCAGTAGTGCAGTCAGTGTGACCCTCAGTCCTCACAGGACACAGTGTCCTGACACACAGCCTGGTCCCAGTGGGAAGAAGCTGGACAGGAGTCAAGATGGACAGTGTCTCTTGTACCTCTGGAGGCTACTCGAATGGAACTAGACTTAGTGTCTAATTCAGATAATTTTAGATTTAGTTTTTTAAGAAGTACAAAACAGCTTTATTTTCATTACTTCAGAAAGAGTCTATTAGGTTTTAGATACTGAAATACAAACTGCTGCTGCTCTAATACAGCAATAGCAGGCCTGGTGTCCCTCAATCTTTTCCTTCTCCAGAGTCTGAAGGGATTATTTACATCACTATTTGGTTTAGAAACCCACCTGCTGTAATCTGGGGTGATAACGATGGGGTTCAGACAAGGGTGAGTGAGGGAGTGTAGAGAGACTCCCCAACACTCCCACGTTGGGGTCACAGTGTCACAGGCAGCACAGCCCCCTACCAGAGCTCCAGCATCAACAGGAGGAGAGCTGTGACCTTCACTGCCTGAAGACACCTGGGAGTCTTTATACACAGTATCATATATTCCTCTTTAGTTTTAATAAAAACTTTTCATCAAGTAGAAGACAGAATTATTGCTCAATGAAAGAGTTGTGTCAATAGCTTACGTATAATATACTGTAGGTGGGCAGCTGCATCAGCATGCGCAGGCTGCAAAGGAACAAGTCACAGGTTTATTCCATGCTGAAAAAAAGAAGAAAGAGAACAACGTTTCGGCAGTGGAGCCTTCTTCAGGTGTGAACTGAACTGAACCGACACCTGAAGAAGGCTCCACGGCCGAAACGTTGTGTTCTCTTTCTTCTTTTTTTCAGCACGGAATAAACCTGTGACTTGTTCCTATGTATAATATATCCTCATACCTTGAATACAACATGATACCATCAGATATTTATCATCTGAGTGCTTTTAGTAACCCAAAACACTTCTGCATCCTCTAAGCTGCTATTGTTTAATAAAGACCTTTTTCCTTCTGCTCCGATCTGTTGTTTTCCTTCCTCAGTGACATACTGTACCCATGTAGCAACATCAGTCATTTCCCTTTCATTGTATTGGAAGCAATGAACGCAATTTAGAAAGTTTCTATTACATTTAGTCAAGAAACAAAAAAGCATCATTGCTGTCACTCAAATCCCTCACCCATAATTTGCTTTGTGCTTGCCCCTTATTGCCATATTTTCTAGGGCTAACACCTACCTGTTTTATAGTACGCTGTTTTGAAGTGTCTTCAGCAGCTTGGTACTGTACAATAATGTTTTTATTGGTTTCTGACGATGCCATTAGATTCTGTAAGATACTCTCCCAGCATCATGGGCGGTCAGTGTAGAGACATGTTTAAAGCTGATGTGATCCAACAGTGTCATTACCAAGGTGCTATGGCAGAAACCATCAGATTCTAAATTAAATCTAAATCTAAATGAATACAATTTAAATGGATTATTTACATAGTACATCGCTATTTGGTTTAGAAACCCACCTGCTGTAATCTGGGGTGATAACGATGGGGTTCAGACAAGGGTGAGTGAGGGAGCGTAGACGGACTCCCCAACACTCCCACGTTGGGGTCACAGTGTCACAGGCAGCACAGCCCCCTACCAGAGCTCCAGCATCAACAGGAGGAGAGCTGTGACCTTCACTGCCTGAGGGCTCTGAGCAACCCATCTCACTGAACACTGGACAGGGCCCCGTTGGCTGATCACACTGGACACTGGACACTGGACACTGGACACTGGACACTGGACACTGGACACTGGACACTGGACAGGGCCCAGTCAGCTGATCCCACTGTGCACTGGACAGGGCCCGGTCAGCTGATCCCACTGTGCACTGGACAGTACAGAATATCTGATAAAAAGCCAGGTTTTCTAGAGAACTAGAAACAGATCCGAAACAGATTATGACAGATCTGCCTCTCCTTGGGTGGCCCAGAAGACCAATAAGGAACAGAAATACAAAATAAGAAACTTTAACAAACTCTTCTATCCAACTAAAACACAAAATAAATACTGAAAACCCACCAAACACCAGCCACCCTCATGAATCCCTTTATATACCAAACTAAATTAAAACCACGTGGCTCTCAGAACATCTCCAATTATCTAATAATTGATCAATTATTGCAACACAGGTGCTCCATACAGAGAATTGAGCTAAACAGCCTGTAGTGTCAGGACAGCTGAAGCCACTAATCTCAGTGCAGCTGGTCTGCCCAGCTGGGGAAGTGCTGTTCTTGTATTGAGTACAGTGTGAGTATAACACAGCCCCACAGAAGAGTTCACGCCTTTCCTATTGAGTCCCATTCTGTGTGATTCTGTGATTCTGAACCCACAAGCTGAGGACGTCTAAGAAAAGCTGCAGTAAATGTCAGCAATGTCTGAAGAGAAGTGCATGTGATGCTGTAAGCTGATTGAATAAGTATTCAGACATGTGAGCTCAATATTTGTATCTTGGGCACCACTGGGCCACTCCAGGCCTCTGTCTTATTATGAAGCCCCTCCAGTGGAGCTCTGGCCTTGTGCTTTGGCTCAGTGTGCTGCTGAAGTGTGAGTTCAGCTCCAGCCTCAAGTCTTTAGGAGACAGAAACACACTTCAGTCCCATATTTTTGTGTACTTTGCTCCGTCTGGTTTTCCTCCAATCCCACACATTCAGACCAACAGGTTCCAGTCTGGTCTGATCCCACAGCAGCCTTCTCCCCTGCCTGCAGGCTCAGGGAGCTGCTGGGCTGCAGGCTGCCTGCAGGGGCTGGATGTGTCTTTCTTCAGCCCCATACGAGCCCCTGGTGGACGCCCAGGACACTGATACCCACCTCCTCCCCTCCCAGCCACTCCGCTCTGTCAAAAGCACCACTGGCCTGATGGAGGCCTCCACAACCAGTCTAACCAGTTTTCTCCTTGTGTGGCTGCCCAGTGTGGAGGGACAGTGGGGTCTGGGTGCTGACAGGACCTATTTAAAGTGGGGAAATGGGGAGCAGGGGGCTCCCAACAGGGCAAAACTGGGGAGTCAGGAAAGCCCTGGGCAGCACTAATAAACATCTTTTATATCTCAGTTCTTACAGCATCAGCAATAGAGAGCAAGAGCTCATCAGGAGTCCATCAGTACTGAGGAGCTGTGACGTTATAGGAGTTACTGGATCATGGCTGGGGAAGGATGAGCTGGATCAGTACAACATTGGAGACATTTCTTCAGAAAGACACGCTGGACAGAAGGGTGTTGGTTGGGCTGTTTATCCAACCGAACCTGTAACAAGACAGAGGACTGGAGCCAGGTGACCCAGGAGTTTACAGCCTATCTGGGTCAAACTGGACGATAGAAACTGTAAGAGCTCAACACCAGCTGTGTGTTACAGATCACTGACGCACACAGGGACACACAGAGCTTACTGTAGGAGGACATCAGGAAGGAGACATGATGTTAATGGGGGATCGCACCCCTCTCATGTAAATGTGAGACATTTCTTGTATTTGTAATTTTATATTAAACAATATTTTTTAATTAAAATAATTTTATAAATATGAATAAATACTAACTATAAGTTTATATTATTTAAATATTAACTTACTGAAATTTAACATTAATTATTTTTTATTTATACAACACTTTAATGAAACAGGTCAGGATGTTTGATCAGTTGGACCAGCCTGTGGAAATGACCTCAGATCTCCCTGACCACCATTGCGTCTGGACCAGTATTCAGACAAGCTGTGAACTGGGCCCTGTGCTGTGATTCAGGTCTGTAGGATGACGATGTCCTTCACTGTGACACTGAAACTCCAGAATCTGTCACCTGAAATGGTCTGGGGTCACTTTCACACTGAAATCAAGACAAATGCAGCTGAGCTCCTGGGTTTTTACACCAATATGTCTGCAGGTTCTCTGGTCATTTATCTTACAGTCTCTAGATAGAGACGAGTTCAGGAGAGCATCACTGATCTCCTCTGTTTCCACCAGCTCTTTCCCATGAGGTCATTTTAACGAAGACAGGGACCAGAAAGGCCAGTGCAGTTAAACTGGTCCTGCTGGTAGTGTTGAGGTGGGTGTGGACTGTGGAGGAGTGGGAGACAGAAGGAGTCACATTCGTTCTTTGGGTTGAAGTGATCTGTCCTGTTGTCTTCAGGATCCCCTCCTGTATCCCTGTCCTCACTCACTGGTGTCAGAAAAGACTGCACAGTCCTCCTCTTCCTCTTCTGCTCTTCTCTTGACTCTTCTCCCTAACTCTTCCCTCTCTGGACACTTGAGGATTCAATCCAGTTCACTCTGTGTCTCCCACTTCTCTCTCCTCACGTTTCCACTGCATCTCCACTCTTCACTCTCACTCTTCACTGAGCACCAGATCTTCACTGGCTGTCCCAGCTGACCGGGTGCAGCCTGTGTGTGAACAGCTCTCATGTCCCTGACATGGCAGCGCAGGTCTGCTGGCTCCTCTCCCCTCGTGCTGAGAGAGCTCCTGTCTGTGCGGATGGGAGACCAGGGGCCTGTGGACTCAGCCTGTGCTCCCTGTCTCTCTCAGCTGTGGGGAGACGATACGCCGCTGCCTCACTCCTGCAGCAGCAGTGCCTCAGCTCAGTCCTGCTTGAACAGCCCCTCTGCTCCCTGCAGCACACTGGGAGCCTTTCATGGGGCCTGAGAAATGAGCCACCACACAGCCATCTGCCCAGAATCGAAGCTGTATCTCCTCAAGCAGCCCTGGATTTCGGACTCCCACAGGCCTGGAAGACAGACCAGCCCTCTAGCAAAAACACTCCTGTTCCTTCCTGCTGGACCCGAGATGGAGACAGAAACCTTTGCTCTTCCCAGTGGATGAATCAGCGCAGAGGAGCAGGGTATCCTGACAGCTCCTCTCCCTCACTTCAAATCCCTCTTCATCACAGAGCAGAAGACTCACTCGGATCAGATGGGCCTCATTCAGCAGGTGTCCCCATGAGCAGGCAGTAATATTGGCTCATGGTCACACACAGGCCCAACAGGAGCCCCTCTCACTGTCTCACAGGCAGCTGAGCTGAAGTGAACTCATCTTGTCTGTGAGGCTCCTTTCAGGGAGAGAGGAGCTGCCGTCTCACAGTCTGTGGACAAGGAGAGAGGGGCTCCAGGGTGGTATACTGATGGACCACAGCCCAGTTTCCCAGAATCCTCTCCTGCACTCCTCTCTGTGTTTCACTGAGAACAGAAAGTGAAAATATTTCATTACTCTGGTAAACAGGGTGTAAGAGTTGAGGTGAACAGATCGTTTTTCAAACCTAGTTATTAAGAGGCCTCAGATACTCAGATATTTCTTTCAGAACAAGAGAGAGAGGAGCTCAGAGCAGCAGGAGCAGGTTGTCCAGTGTGTAAGTATCCTGTCTGTCTCCGAGCAGTTAACAGCACAGTGTGCTGCAGGGTCAGCTGCTGTCCTGTACACTCAGACAGTTAGTCACTAAACAGACGACTTATTGATGTGAATCATAACCTGATGGTGTCAAATGTTTGAGTTTTCTCCTTTATTTCAACGTATCGGATCTGACTGCAGACAAACAGATAAATATATTTCCTGTCTTTCCTGAAGGTTTCTCTTTCACTTTGTGTTTCCTGTAGTTGAACGGCATCTCTCTGTGAGCAACTTCCGTGAAAACTAGAAATATAAACGTTTTCTCCACGATCTGGACTGTAATTATCATCCTGCCAGGAAAGAGACAGGTGGGTGTGAACCTGCTGTGAGTGTTGCTGTCCAGGACGCTGTGTGTTTCTGGACCTTGTGCTGCAGGTTGAATTCAGGTCAGTAGTAAGTGCTGCTGGACAGAGCAGTGTCACAGTGTTTAACACTGCAGCCTTCCAGCACTGGAGCCCTGAGCCCAGCTCCTGGGCTCTGTCTGTGTGCAGCTTGTACAGAATTGTTGCCAATGGGGGAACGAAACTGGTGAATATAAGGAACTGACTGAGAGGCTGAATGTAAATGATTCTCCAGAATCTACCTGAGCGGCTGGTGTAATTAGAGGCACATGAATTCTTTATTCCCTGGCACAGGTTTGGTGAAAAGAGTATTAGAACTTGGTTAGACAAATGTTTATTAATGATAACAATAAACTACACACAACAAAACATACAACACACAAGATACTCTATGTACAGTACACACAACCAAACATACAACACACAAGGTACACTATGTGCAGTATTTACAGACAAGGCTTTTCAGAGGCCTAACATCCTCATCACCCAGAAATCCCCCAGGTTTCTATTAAACTCTGAAAGCCTACAGATGCCAAATAAGAGATCAGCTGCCTTCCAACTGAATGATATAAAACCTGCAGTTAAATCTCTCTCTCTGCACCCCAGCTGCCACATAATAAATAGCAGGCTATCTCCCGATTCTAAAACTGCACGCTAAGCAGGAAATACATCTCTAACCCAGGTATCTTTACCCAGGAAACCCTTTTTCCCTAAAAAACACAGAATAGCAAGCTCTCTCTCGCAAGGTTCAGGTTTTTAACTGTGTTTTGTGTTTAATGTGTTACCTATTGTGGATCCATAAATTAATCTATTCTTGCAGCGTCAGGTTACAGAACCTGCAGCCTCACCCTGTTAAATAAGGTTCATCTGCTAGTGGAGGCTCAGAGTATTTCTCCTGGGGAACTGGGAGAGATTTGTTTGTTCTTGATTTCTTTTTTAACCAGCAAAATTGAACTAGTTCAACTTTATATTTTGGTGTCCTGCCTCTCCAGATCAGCTCTGTACTGTTTGTGTTGTATTGAGAAGGTGCTGATCTTCTCTGATCGACTCTGTTTCTGCTCAGGAATGGCCTCACCCAGCAGTGTCCTGTCTGAAGAGCAGTTCCTGTGCTCTATCTGTCTGGACACATTCACCAGCCCAGTGTCCATTCCATGTGGACACAGCTTCTGCCTGGCCTGTATTAGAGGATACTGGGACAGCAGTGATGTGTGTCAGTGTCCAATGTGTAAGGAGACATTTTCTATAAGACCAGATCTCCGTGTGAACAGAAGCCTGGCAGAAATCACTGAGCAGTTCAAGAGGACCAGAGTCAGCAGTGATGAAGGACTTTGTGCTAAACCTGGAGAAGTGTCCTGTGATTACTGCACTGGGAGAAAACTCAAGGCTGTGAAATCCTGTCTGGTCTGTCTGGCCTCTTACTGTGAGACTCACATGGAGCCTCATCTGAGAGTTACAACATTGAAGAAGCACAGACTGATTGAGCCTGTGAAAAGCCTTGAGGACAGGCTGTGTGAGAAGCATGAGAGACTCCTGGAGCTGTTCTGCAGGACTGACCAGACCTGTGTTTGTGTGCTGTGTATTGAGACTGACCACAGGACACACAGCACTGTCGCTGTAGAGACAGAGTGGACAGAGAAGAAGGTGACCTTTCTTATTTCACTCTGATATCTTGTACTTTTCTATACCACTTTATAATTACAGTGTTTGACAATAATCCAAACATCCATTCATATTGAGCTCCCACTGAAGGATGGAAATGACATTAATTTCATACTGACGAGCTCAGTATCAGTGTGAGTCTCTTGACCAGCTCAATGTCAGTGTGAGATGCCATTGTCCAGCCCAGCATCAGTGTGAGAGTCCCGACTTGTCCAGTGTCAGTGTTAGAGTCATTTGACCAGCCCAGTGTCAGTGTGTGAATCTGTTGACCAGCCCAGTGTCAGTGTAAGAGTCTGTTGACCAGCCCAGTGTCAGTGTGAGAGTCTGTTGACCAGCCCAGTGTCAGTGTGAGAGTCTGTTGACCAGCCCAGTGTCAGTGTGAGAGTCTGTTGACCAGCCCAGTGTCAGTGTGTGAGTCTGTTGACCAGCCCAGTGTCAGTGTGAGAGTCTGTTGTCCAGTATCAGTGTGTGAGCCTGTTGTGCAGTGTTAGTGCACCAGCAGCAGTGACTTCAGTGTCTCTGTTCCCCTGTTTGTCCACAGACTCAGCTGAGGAAGACTGAGGCAGAAGTACAACAGATGATCCAGGAGAGACTGAAGAAGGTGGAGGAGATCAAACAGGCAGTGGAGCTCAGCAAAGTGAGTCCTGTCAATCCTTCTGAGTGGGGTACTGCAGGGCTCAGTGCTGGGGTCACTGCTCTCTGCACAGAGAGAGGACACTTAGGAAGACTAGGAAGATAAAGTCATTGTCCAGTTAAAAGACTGGTATATGCTGTGTGTCACCCAGGTGTGGAGTGACTGACATAGTGTGTGAAGTGTTTCCCTTCCTAGTTGTAAAGCTTTTTTTAATTGAAAAGATAAATTAATTTATTAACTTTCACATTTCAATAATATTTCATTCATTCTTGTTACCTCATGAAGTCTGCTGGTGTCTCCTCAGAGCTGTGCCCAGAGAGAGATGGAGGACAGTTTACAGGTCTTCACTGCTCTTCGAAACTCCATTGAGAGAAGCCAGGCTGAGCTCATCAAGCTGATAGAGGAGAAGCAGAGAGCAGCAGAGAGGAGGGCTGAAGGGATCATTAAAGAGCTGGAGCAGGAAATCACTGAGCTCAAGAGGAGAAACACTGAGCTGGAGCAGCTCTCCCACACTGAGGACCACATCCACTTCCTACAGGTCAGCACCCACTGTAGAGAGCAGATACAGTATCTACAGAGAGCAGAGAGTCCTACAGGTCAGCACACACTGTAGACAGCAGATACAGTATCTACAGAGAGCAGAGAGTCCTACAGGTCAGCACACACTGTAGAGAGCAGATACAGTATCTACAGAGAGCAGAGAGACCTACAGGTCAGCACACACTGTAGAGAGCAGATACAGTATCTACAGACAGCAGGGAGTCCTACAGGTCAGCACACACTGTAGAGAGCAGATACAGTATCTACAGAGAGCAGAGAGACCTACAGGTCAGCACACACTGTAGAGAGCAGATACAGTATCTACAGAGAGCAGAGAGACCTACAGGTCAGCACACACTGTAGAGAGCAGATACAGTATCTACAGACAGCAGGGAGTCCTACAGGTCAGCACACACTGTAGAGAGCAGATACAGTATCTACAGAGAGCAGAGAGACCTACAGGTCAGCACACACTGTAGAGAGCAGATACAGTATCTACAGAGAGCAGAGAGTCCTACAGGTCAGCACACACTGTAGAGAGCAGATACAGTATCTACAGAGAGCAGAGAGTCCTACAGGTCAGCACACACTGTAGAGAGCAGATACAGTATCTACAGAGAGCAGAGAGTCCTACAGGTCAGCACACACTGTAGAGAGCAGATACAGTATCTACAGAGAGCAGAGAGACCTACAGGTCAGCACACACTGTAGAGAGCAGATACAGTATCTACAGACAGCAGGGAGTCCTACAGGTCAGCACACACTGTAGAGAGCAGATACAGTATCTACAGAGAGCAGAGAGACCTACAGGTCAGCACACACTGTAGAGAGCAGATACAGTATCTACAGAGAGCAGAGAGTCCTACAGGTCAGCACACACTGTAGAGAGCAGATACAGTATCTACAGAGAGCAGAGAGTCCTACAGGTCAGCACACACTGTAGAGAGCAGATACAGTATCTACAGAGAGAAGAGAGTCCTACAGGTCAGCACACACTGTAGAGAGCAGATACAGTATCTACAGAGAGCAGAGAGTCCTACAGGTCAGCACACACTGTAGAGAGCAGATACAGTATCTACAGAGAGCAGAGAGACCTACAGGTCAGCACACACTGTAGAGAGCAGATACAGTATCTACAGACAGCAGGGAGTCCTACAGGTCAGCACACACTGTAGAGAGCAGATACAGTATCTACAGAGAGCAGAGAGACCTACAGGTCAGCACACACTGTAGAGAGCAGATACAGTATCTACAGAGAGCAGAGAGTCCTACAGGTCAGCACACACTGTAGAGAGCAGATACAGTATCTACAGAGAGCAGAGAGTCCTACAGGTCAGCACACACTGTAGAGAGCAGATACAGTATCTACAGAGAGCAGAGAGAGCTCACTGTGTGACTCTTAGTGATCTATACTGGGCTCTAGGTTTCAGACTCACAGGTGACTTATTGCCTTAGAGGGCTGTGACCCCCCATGACTCTGAGTCTCTCCTGCTGTAGAGTTTCCCCTCCCTGTGCTCCCCTCCACACCCCAAGGACTGGTCTGACATCCCTGTTCACCCTGATCTCTGTCTGGGGGCTGTGAGGAGGGCTGTGTGTCAGCTGGAGGACAGACTCAGAGAGGAAGTCAAGAGGCTCTCAGAGGAAGGTTTGTGTTTCACTCCCTTTCCTTACTGATTCAACAAAATAAAATAAAAAATCACTGTTTTAATGTCAATTAGAAAATGTAAGTTTTTTATTTCATGGTTCATAATTGATTTAAAGTTTAGCTTTTCATTTAATTCAAATTCAAAGTTTTATTTTATCATATTTATATTCAGTTTTCCTTGGTATCAACAAAATAAAATAAAAAACTTAAAGTGTTTAAGTATCAGTTAGGAACTTTTTTTTTCACACTATATTTATTTGATGTTTTTATTTCAATTTGTCATATCATGGTTATTAATTGATTTATAGATTTTATCTTGTCATAATTTAACTCATAATAGATGCACATTGTAATCATGTTTACCTTCAAATTCATATTTATACTTTACTCACCTCCCCCTGACTGTATCTGGACACAAGATCCTCATGACTGTGTTTTTCCATCATAATCTCCTGACAGATTAGTGGGGTTTTCTTCAGGATCAGTAGTTTGTTCCAGTGCAGCTGGATGAGCTGTCAGTGTCTCTTACAGACCCACAGCTCCACTGGCCAGACAACACACTCCTGTGTGTTACTGTCCTGCCTGAGAGATCAGCACAGCACTACAACACACAACACTGCACACCTGGAGACCAGACTCCAGCAGGAATGTGCTCTCAGCTCTCTAACATCTTTCTCTCTGTTTGCAGAGTTTGAGAGGCTTCGCAAACATGCAGGTGAGTCTGTTGTCACTGACAGGAACTTGTCATTTACAAAGGTCACAGCAGGGTCACAGGGGTCAATACAGGCTCTTACTCTAACAGGAGGAGATGTTGTAACTCCTGCTTTATACACAGCTGATGTGTTTAATGTTGTGAGCAAAGTCCCACAGATGGGCTTTGTCCTTATCAGGACTGATGAGGAATTGGACCCCAACACTGTGGCACACAGTGGGGACACCAACACTGACCCATGTCTTGGGATCCCCAATACACAGATTGAAGACCCCATCACTGTGTCAGGACTGCAGTTCTCCTTTACATCATTGTGAAACAGAGGATTGTAATCCTGTTAAACCTGTAAACTAGAATCTATACTGACAACTAGGAGCCTGCAGACACACGAGACACTGAACACAACAGTCTGAGACAGGAGCTCGAAATTCACTACTGTGAGAGACTAAGAGGAGAGGAAGGACTTGTTAAGGGAGGAAGAGGGTGAAATGAGAGCAGAGAAGAGGGAGAGAGACAGGATGTCTGTCCCTCTGCTCCTCCAGAAAGAGGTGTGACAGTGAAGCAGCCGGTCCCACTGAAGGACACCCACTGCTCTCCAGTCCACACTGGACACAGGCACACAGGCTCAGGCACTGGAGGATGAGCTCTGGAACAGACACCTTTACACAGAGAGTGGTGGGAGACTGGAACAAGCTGTCTAGAGTGTCTGCCCCAGTCCTTCTGGTGGGCGGCAGTGAGCTGTGTAGCAGGTGTCAGATTGAAGCAGTAACCCATCACTCTGGGGATGTACTGGAGTCTCCCAGTCTTATGGATCCCTAAACACTGGCACACCTCCCTGAAGACAGCTGACTCTGAGCTCCTCCCCTGGTCAGTATGCAGCTCCTCTCGTGAACATGCAGCAGGGTGTGTGGTTTCTCTCAGCACAGCTGAGCTCCTGGCTCAAGTAGAGACGCCATCACTGCTGGTATCTGTGTCTGGGTTGAATGGGCTCTCTGGGTCCAGCTGGGCCAGCACTGGAGACTCTGCAAGGACAGCTCTTGTTGTTCAAAAGCACATTGACAGTCTTCACCCCAGAGGGAAGATGCTGCTCTACAGATGCAGCCATTCAAAGTGAGCGGTACAGACACGTACCGCATGTAATTGGTTGCGGTGTCGCATATCATGACGCAAGATGACGCGGGGTACCGCAGTACGTGATTGGTTGACCGACAGGGGCACTCGTGGTCCGTTGGTCTGTCGTAGAAAGACTTACAGTAAACGTCTTTACTGTGCCCGTTGTAGATATTGAATTTTACCACTGAAGGGAAATCTTAGTAGCTGAGCATAAAAAGAATAGGAGCATACTGTAACGCGTGTTAAGGCCATAAACGATATTAATTTTGGAACATAAACATACAGTATATAGCTGGTCTTGGTACTTTAAAGAAAAAAATACACATCAGTATTCCATTTCTCCCTAAACATTTTAAGCTTCGAAGTCTTTAACTAACGTGATACCGGAGTCAACAAGCATACTTTTAGAATTTGATTAATAGGGAATATAATATGGAATCGTGTATCTAAAGAATTTAATAACGGTATGATTATATTCGTGTACTGCGACAGGGCTGTGTAGGGCTGTTTTGCCTCCCTGTTCATGCGCGTTTTCCTGTAGCCGACTGGTCTGCATGCCTGCCTAACAACTCACAAGTTGTGTGTTTGAATCCAGCTGGTGCTGGACTTTTCTTTTAACAAACATTTCTTCAAAAAAATAGAATAGCGATATTATGGACAATCAATTGACTTTTATATTTCAAAATATCGCAGCATGATCGATTCTAAGTCATTTTTGATAACAATGAATAGTTACCTTCTTCCCTTCTGACAACGGTCCCTGCTTCTGCTTCCTGCTTCTATTATGTGTGTGTGTGCAACAAAGTAAATTTTTATAGAGAAATGGAGGCTGGAAAGTATGCGTTACAATATAAACATTTATATTGATTTAAATCGTGTTCTGATTTAAATCGCAAACGCGTGTTTAATTATATGTGTTTTTTAATCATAATCAGCTAATGCAACATAAATTGATACAGCATCTTTGTCTTCTATCTTAATAAACTTTCAGTATAGCTTTCTACCCGTTAAGATTTATATTTCATGGGATTTTGGGATAAAACGTGGAAGGATTAGATTGTAATCGTTTTTATTTGTCAAATACGTGATTGTATTTCTGAATGTTATGTGACACCTACAGTAGTTCACTGCTTTAAATACATTGAATTGAGAAACTTATGTGTAGCACTTAAGATCTTTTTTTCTGAACCAGGGAAAATCTGATCATGTTTCTCTATAACAATAATAAAAAACTTTATTTTACATATCACCTTTAAAAGTGGTAGTACCTTTTTTAGTACTATATTTTTGTATTATATTCCCTATTAATCAAACTCTAAGAGTATGTATCGGCTTGTCAGTCAGGTCTTTTTTCTCTATTTGAATTGTCGTTTACACCTCGCACGACTTTAAAAGCTAGCAAGACAGGTTTCAATTCACATTAGCTGGCGAGCCTTGTTAACAAAAAAACTAATAATAATGTAACATGCCACTGTTTGTTCATGAATAAAGTAATACTGAGATTTCCTTAGATACGCGATTAAAAAATAAATAAATAAAAATTTGAATCCCCGGCGGAACACATTTCATAAGAATCAGCGGTTTTACAGTATATATCGCCTTTAAAGGTGGCTTCTCAAAACGCTTTACAGGATAAAAACAACCAGAACAGCAACAACAACAATATTGTATTTCATTGCACTTTGAAAACCAAGTAATAACTTAACTTTACGTGCAAACGTTTCATATGTTGCTGTAGTGAATGCCTGTGTACCCATAAGTATCTTATTTGCCTTGAGTCCTGGCTATCTCTCTCCCCCTCCCCCCCTCTCTCCCTCAATTCAATTCAATTCAAGGTGTTTTATTTGCATGACAGATGGGTAAAATTAGTGTTGGGAATGTATATTTTGATATTTACACCCGGCGCGGCACCGAGGGAGCGTCTGAATTTATAACTTAGTTTTTAAAATTAGTCAAGCAATATGAAGCATCTCCTTTTACTTTTAAGTGCCGTAAATACATTGAGCACAGCTTTCTTGGGTCGAATTGGGTCGAAAACCTGGGCGTAGCACCATTTTCTTTTTCTGATCACTCACTTTCTGGATACACATCTCACCTGTCCTGTTCTTTGTTTTCCTGGTTTGCTGATTATGCCTGCTGCGGTCCACTCCTACCCTCACACCTAAAGAATACTATTTTAAATTTCTTGGCGCAGTTCATTAACCCTTGTATGTGCTGTCCGCGCCCAAAATGCAATAAAAAAAAGTCAAAAACCGCGCTCAAAATGCAATTTAGAGCTTAATAAGATACACTCCACAGGAATTCACAACAGCAACATATGAAACGTTTATTTTTTAATCGCGTATCTAAGGAAATCTTAGTATAACTTTGTTCATGAACAAACAGTGGCATGTTACATTATTATTAGTTTTTTTGTTAACAAGGCTCGCCAGCTAATGTGAATCGAAACCTGTCTTGCTAGCTTTTAAAGTCGTGCGAGGTGTAAACGACAATTCAAATAGAGAAAAAAGACCCGACTGACAAGCCGATACATACTCTTAGAGTTTGATTAATAGGGAATATAATACAAAAATATAGTACTAAAAAAGTATAGTATTTTATAGTACTAAACTAGCACTTCGTAGAAGGAGGCGCTCTTTTCCTCTAGTCTAACAGTCTGTCCACAAACAAAACATTCCTGTTAGACAAGAGGAATTGAAAAAAAACAATTTTGTCAATGAAAATCGGTTTGTGTGTCTCTCTCTGCTGGATGAATAAAAGAATTTTATTGAAAACGCGTTAGCGATTGTCTGGTTTTTACTTTGGTCCCTTTTAACTGTTTTTCGATCTACTGTATTGCTTTGAGATGCCACTTTTAAAGGCGATATGTAAAATAAACTTTTTTATTATTGTTATAGAGGAACATGATCAGATTTTCCCTGGTTCAGAAAAAAGATCTAAAGTGCTACACATAACTTTCTTAATTCGATGTATTTAAAGAAGTGAACTACTGTAGTAGAATGTGTCACATAACATTCAGAAATACAATCACGTATTTGACAAATAAAAACGATTATAATCTAATCCTTCCACGTTTGATCCCAAAATCCCAAGAAATATAAATCTTGACGGGTAGAAAGCTATGCTGAAAGTTTATTAAGATACTTAGAAGACAAAGATACTGTATCAATTTATGTTGCATTAGCCTGATTATGATTAAAAAACACATATAATTAAACACGCGTTTGCGATTTAAATCAGAACACGATTTAAATCAATATAAATGTTTATATTGTAACGCATACTGTCCAGCCTCCATTTCTCTATAAAAATTTACTCTGTTGCACACACACACACAATAGAAGCAGGAACCGCTGTCAGAAGGGAAGATATGTTCAAAATATCGCAAATATCGATCATGTTGCGATATTTTGAAATATAAAAGTCAATTGATTGTCCATAATATCGCTATTCTATTTTTTCGAAGAAATGTTTGTTAAAAGAAAAGTCCAGCACCAGCTGGATTCAAACACATAACCTGCCAGGTGGTAGTCACGCACCTAGACCAGTCGGCTACAAGACAGCTCGCATGAACAGGCAGGCGAAACAGCCCTACACAGCCCTATCGGAGCACACGAATACCATTATTAAATTCTTTAGATACGCGATTCCATATTATATTAGCAGAAAAGCTTAAAACTACCACTTTTTCACACGCTATTTCACATGCTAGTTAAATACTTCGATGCTTAAAATCGTTAGGGAGAAATGGAATACCGGTGTGTATTTTTCCTTTTAAGTGCCGATTCCTGGAATCTGACTGGCTGACACCCTTCTGAAGTGGTTCCATAAAATCTGGTATACGGAAAAAAAAGCGTTGATAAATACAAGTGTCTTTTAATACACTCTTTGCTGTGCTCTTGAGGATCCTTGTGCTATTTTAAGCTCTAGTTGAATGATAGGTGTCGCATTTTAAATCATTTTCGTAGTAAGAAATTATGAAACGCCCTGTTAAAAGCAAGGAAGTTTTTATGCCCGTTGAAGTAAAACAAAATGCCTGACAAAGTATGGCTTGGACAGATTCCAAGTGCTTGTACAAATGTGCTAAAGAAATTATACTTTGAGAATACAGCTTGTCCAAAGTCATCCATTATTAATACTATTAGTAATATCTTCAGTAAAGGCTTTGATGCATAAATATTTCTGATAAAGGTAGGTTGTGTACTTTTGTCCAACTGAGCAATCTTGCTTTCATAAAATATACCAACATTTTAATGACTGATGATTAACATGCTGTAATACACAGTTCAAAATTAAAGGCTCAAATGCTGTACATGAAAGGTTAAGCTCCCCCTGGCGGTTTTACAAGGCGACGCCGGATAGTTAACCACGTGACACACGTTAACTGCGTGATACCGTGTGATACTGCGACACGCCCACTGGGGTATGCCGCGAAATACCTCACCCATTTTGAATGGCTGCATCTGTATGTGTGAGAAATATAAGGTGTTCAGTAACGTCAGCAAACTAGGGGTCAAACCAGCAGTAGTAGGATGCCGGTCCAATGAAACTCCTCACATCCTGAACTGACCGGCGGGCTGGCCAGGAGTTTACTGTGGCTCCTCTTCAGGGCTTGTGGAGACCCCTTCTGGCTCAGAAGATCCCAGGAAACGAGTCTCATGCTGTAGGAGATTCATTTCTTCAGTGTGTCTTGAGACCTGTCCTCCTCATGAGGTCCCTGACCTTTCTTCACTTGTCCAGGACCTGGAGAATGAGGGTCATCCAGGCACACCGGGCACTCTGACCTGGGCACGCCACTGAGCTCCCTTCCCATCAGCCGCTCAGAGCTGGCTGGGCAGGGCACAGTCCAGAAGGCTGGAGCGTGTGTTGCCACAGCCCCTGACCTCTGGAGAAGGCAGTCTCTGGCCTGACCTCTGGGGCACCTCAACTTGCCGGTAGCTGCTGTACAGGTCCAGAGAGCTGAACCAGCGCTACCCTGAGACATAATCCAGCACCTCGTCAGTGTGGCTCAGGGGACAAGAGTCCTTCTTGGTGACGTTGTTGAGTCCCTGTAGTCTGTACAGACCAGCAGTGAAGCGTCCTTCTGCAGGGGGAGATCAGGGCCTGTCAGAGGGCTCGATCTCCCCTGCTGCAGTCAGACCCCGGACTGCTTCCTCTGCCTCGGCTCTCTTGTGGATGGCCAGGCGGGGGGAGGGATGCAGATGGGTCTTGCTTCGCCAGTGTCGATGGTGCGCTGAGCTTCGTTTGTACGAGTACAGTCTTCCTCTCTTCCAGCAAACACATCTGCAAACTCTCGTAGCAGAGTCCTTGGTTGTCCCTGCTCTGCCTCACTCAGTCCCTCTTTGCTGCGCTGAGAAAGCTCCTCCACCATTTTGTCTGATTTTGTTGTGGTCTTGAAGGCCGAGCCCCTGTCCTCAGTTTCAGGATGCTGCTCCCTCGCACCGTGGGTCAGTGTCTCCTGGTTCAGGGGGAGACTCTGGGCTCCCTGCTGTATCTCCATGGTAACTCTCGGCTGCTCTGGAGCTGTTGCACTGGTACCCAGGAGGAGGTGTGGCCCCTCGCTGCTATTAGCTTGAGGGCCACTCTGCATTTCCTGCTGGCACTGCTCTCGAGACGCACGGTTCTGCACAGAGGAGTTCAGTACCAGTGACTCCATCCTCTCACCTGGCCATCCAGGGAAAGCTCTCTTCACTGGTCTGCAGCAGAACTGCCAGGTTCTCTCCTTCTGTAGTCTGTCTGAGCCAGGCGCTGCCTGTAGGAGTTATACTGTACCTGACCATCGTGATCTTCAGCATGAACACACACCTGCAGACTCACACAGCTGAGCCTTGAAGAGCGGGATCACCAACACATGGCTCAACAAATACAAACAGTGAAAACAGTGAGATCTGGTGGTAAATTAATTATTAGTCCAGCAAACTGATGTCATAACGAGTAAGGAAAGTTATTGAGGTTAAATCATTCTGTGCAGTAATATCCACAGATGTCCTTCCATCAGCTCTTACAACCATTCCTGCAGACTGCCTTCATCTAGAACTGACACAAATCATCACTTTTAAAAAGATGGTGATTACAGTATTTTTATTTCTTTAACCTTTACATTTGATTACACAACTTTAATATCTGTTTCCCCAATTTCTGAATATCCCTGCTTTCCCTTAAGAAATACAATTGTAGAGACTCATCACAACAAATACATAACAAATCTGTTCAATTCACACCCAGATGTGACAAAACACATTTAAGACTTTCAAACGTTTTAAATATTTTCTTAATTTCAGTTCTCTTCACTCCCTGGGATATCTGAAAAAACACTGTTGCATACAAAATATTTTACATACAGCTACTAATAAAGATGTACAATAAAGTTCACTATTAATAAATTACTTGTATTAATAGACATTAAATACATTAATAGAAACAATAAAATTAGTTTTTAATAAATAATTCCTATGAATAAACACATCAATAAACTTTATTATTAATGAATGTGGTTTCACTGGAAAGCAGTTTTAGTTAAACATTACAATCCTTTTCCAAGTGACGGACACATGACTTCCTGCCGTAGTGCCGGTGTTGTTTCCCCTCTATTCTCCTGTGATCCAGAGCTCCGCCTGTCCCACACTGAGCTGTCTCCCCATGTGAAGAGGCGCTGGGAGTCAGTCCTGTACTCCAGTCACCTCTAGAGGGCAGCAGCTCTCACTCTGGGCTCGTTGCAGTGGAGAGCAGGTTCAGCTCGGAGCTGCGGACTGATTTCAGCGGCCAAGTTCGTTGCTCTTGGTCTGAAGTTGGCGCGCTAGTTTAACACGGAGCTGTGTGCTGACCAGGGGCTGAGCTCCAGTTAGTGCGCTGTGTCAGTTCGTTACAACTGACTCACAATGTCTGTTTTTCAGGTTTCCATACGTATTACACTGATTTGTGTGTAACGAACAAGAAAAAAAGACACACACCAGCTTTGTCTGTTCTCTCTCGGGTTCCCTGTCTTGTGTAAAGACAACTTCAGCCTTAATTCAGGTGACAGAGTTAAATACACTGACAGACAGCTCTTAACACACAAACAACAGATCCTTTTTACTCAATTCAATTCAAGGTGCTTTATTAGTATGACCAATGGGTACAATAAGGGTTGCCAAAGCAGATAAAATTAATGAAATTCACATGACACAAAACAAAAAATAAAAGTAAAATAAAAGCTACAGACATATTACAAACATTTACAACAAAGACATATTCTAAAATATTGACATATACTGTAGACAGAAGGAGCATTATTGGGAGAAACACTCACTGTTCCTCAGACTGTGACAGGAGATCACATACTGGGCTGCCAGTTCACCTGAGTTCCTTCCTCCCTCTCCCAGTAGGATTGGGACCCGTCCAAGACAGTGTAGGAGGAGACAAGCTTGCAGTTACTGCCTGTGAGATTCAGGTCCCTGTTATTGTTAATGAAGTGGCAGCAATTTCGAGCTTTTAAGAATTTTGTCATAATGAGACTTTTACAATCTAACTGATAGAGAGGAACCAGAATAACCATGAAAAGACAGTTTGCTTATTTTTCTTCTTGTGAAATAATGTGTCAATCAGTATAAAGATGCCCTCAGCCGTGTGATCTGCACACAGTGGATCATCAGGTCTCCTTCAGATTTAAAGACACTTTCTCCCACAGGAGCCAGACTCTCGCAGTGTGAGAGCTCTGCACACGCTCACAGCTCATCTCAGCCAGGCTGGGCCTGTCTGTGCTGACCAACCCAGGAGAGCCCATTTCCACAGGTCCGCCTGCCCAGTCTCTCCAGTCATATCAGAACACATCCAGAGCATCTGGACCAGTCCTGTCCACACTGTAATGTCCACTACACGCTGGCCACACAATCCTGACGCTTTCTGAAGTGTTTTCTTTATTTTTACCTGCTGCACACAAACAAGCACCAGTGACTGCAGACGAGTTCAACCCAAACCAGTGATGTGAACCTGTGACTGCAGGCATCACGTGCAAACTGTATCAGAACAGTGGAAAAGAAGACAACGGGTTTGGTTTGATTAATTAATCCATCACTCAGTTTTATTTTGTCACTGAATGCCCTGGGTGTCTCAGGACAGGCAGGCCCAGTCCAGCTGAAATCAGCAGACTGAACAGAACTGTAGTTTACTGCAGTGAGCTTCCTGCTGGAGTGAATCCTGATACACACTCTAGACACCTGCATCTGTACTTTCATCTGAGAGAGGATTGAGATACAGATCATTTCATCCTGTCTGTCTGCTCTCTGATCCACAGCTGATGTGACTCTGGACCCCAATACAGCTCATCCTGATCTCATCCTGTCTGAGGATGGGAAACAAGTGAGACATGGAGACACACGACAAGATCTCCCTGACAATCCAGAGAGATTTGATCCTTGTCCCTGTGTCCTGGGAAAGGATGGGATCACCTCAGGGAGACACTACTGGGAGGTGGAGGTGGGGGAGAAGACTGAGTGGGATTTAGGAGTCGCCAGAGAGTCCATCAACAGGAAGGGGAAGATCACACTGAGCCCCCAGTATGGTTACTGGACTATGTGGCTGAGGAAAGCGAATGAGTACAAGGCAAACTCTTGCCCTGCTGTCCTCCTCCCCCTGAGCCAGAAGCCCCAGAAGGTGGGGGTGTATGTGGACTATGAGGGGGGACAGGTCTCCTTTTACAATGTGGACAACAGGTCTCATATCTACACCTTCACTGCCTCCTTCACTGAGAAACTCTTTCCACTCTTCAGCCCCTGTACCAATAAGGGAGGTACAAACTCAGCCCCACTGATCATCTGTCCTGTCAGTCACACAGACTGAATCAGCACAATACCTGTGGGAGGGGCTCTCCTGGAGAAAACAATTATTCTACTCGTTTGTGTCAAACTGTTCTGCTTTCAGTCCATGTTATTGCTCTATTTTCTATTGTCTCACCATTAATCATGTCTTTCAGTAAATCAGTAAAATACTGTCACAGCTGTTGTCTTTCTTCACAAGCGACTGTCCTGCCTGGCTCGGGTCCGACTCGCGTCCTGCGGTTGCCCCTGGCAACAGCAACCTTCCCATGAGCTCCCGACCCGTCACTCCAACTGGATCGGGTCGCCGTTCGGTGAATCCCACCTTTCCCACCAGACCCGATCTGTTCCCAGTCCCGTGAATCAGCAGCCGGATTGACTTCCTTCTTACCGCGGTGTCGGTGCTCCGCGGTCAGAGCCTCCTTCTCCCTGCGAGCGCTCGGTTCTCTCCGAGACGAGAGTGTCTCGTTCCCCTCTTCTCTGCTGCTCTGATTCCCTGTCGCGATACAGCGATTCCTTTTCCTCCTTCTTCCCTCTTTTTCCTTTCTGTCTTGCTCATTTTTTGCCTCATTTCCTTTTCGTTTTTCATCGCCGTCGGCTCATCAGCCTGATGTTCCTTTTTGTTCCTCTTGGACCCTTCTCCTAGTTTTCTCCTAGTTTCCTCACCGTTATCAGCCTCCCCTCTCTGTTTCCCAGCTGGGAGCCTGGCTTGTTTCAGCGCGCTGCTCGCGAACTGTCCGCCTGTCCTTCTGTATCAAACCCCACTTGTATGTCCTGCTCCTGCCTCCAGCGTTTCTAGATCATCTTACCCAGCACACTGGAACCTGCGCCTGGGCTCCAGCCATCATCACGCTGCAGCAGCACAGCGAGCCCAGTGTCTGTTACTCGTCGCTCTGAAAGAAGGGGATTAGGGCGGGAGTCTGTTCTCAGCTCTGACTTGCAAAGTAGAACTGGACACAGGCAGGTCAGACCTCATCAGCTGGACCGTCCAGTTTCTAATCTGCCTCAGTGTGATGGAGCAAACTGAAGCTCAGTCAGAGCCTCTTCCTTCAGTGCACTGAGCTGGACTCTCCTGCCCTGACTGACTGACTGGACTGACAGGGATCAGCTGACTGGCCCTGTGCCTCACTGGGACTTCCCTCAGGAGAGCAGCGTCAGGTGCAGAGGGCAGGGAGCTGTGTCCCAGCTCAGTGTGGAGTCTCACTCCTGTGCTGTAACATCAGCACCAGCCAGCAGTCTGGAGTCCAGTTCAGGGCTGAGACAGAAGGAAGACTGGCAAGGAGTTTGTTAGGTCTGGGGTTTAGTACAGATCAGTGGCTCCAGAGAGAATTCAGTCTTTCAGTGTTGCTGCACTCCTGGATGAGTCTGAATTCTCTGTCGTCTCCACAGTGGAGCAGACCAGTAGAGTTTATAGTAGAAACTGGGAGCCAGAGGGTGAGGCGCACCAGCAGGTCTCGGAAGAGATGTGGATCGTCTCCCAGTGCAGGGAAGACCGGCCGAGGAAGTGTGAGCCCACCTGAGGGTGCCAGGAGGTCCCAGAGCAGGGAGGGGACAGGCTTCTTCCTGGGAAAGGGAAGACTGGCCACGGGTGGGAGAGCCCTTCTGAGTGGGCCAGGGGCTCCAGGGAGCGGAAGGAACGAGTCTAGAGAGTGGGGAGGAAGAGGAATGGAGAACTCGGGAGTTCAGCAGGAATTAGTCTGTTCCAGCTTTCTCATGGAACAGAGGACTGCAGACTTGTTCCCTGTGGGAAGAGGAGCTGAAGGTCTGTTGGGGAATGAATCCCTCTGGGGAGGACTGGTTTCTGGTCATAGGGTTTGGGAGAGCAGCTAGAGGTGATGGGGTCAGGGTGAGAGAGTGAGGGGGTTTGGGAGAGCAGCTAGAGGTGATGGGGTGAGAGAGTGAGGGGTTTGGGAGAGCAGCTAGAGGTGATGGGGTGAGAGAGTGAGGGGTTTGGGAGAGCAGCTAGAGGTGATGTTGGGGTTACGGATGTTGGGGTTGGGCAGTCGGCTCTGCCCAACCCAGACTCCCAGGGACACGTCCCCCAGGGACAGAGTCCTGAGCCCTGAGTCCTGGCCAGGGGGCGGCCAGAGCCCCAGTCAGGAGGGACCCAGGAGAGCACTGGAACACCAGGACTCCACAGACAGCAGAGGAGGAAGAGGCCAGCATCATCTTCCTCCCCCCTACCCAACACTGGGCTTGGAGGGGGAGTGTGAGGGACACGGTGTTCAGGACAGCAGGGACTGAAGAGGAAGCTGAAGACCTCCGGAGGACACTGGGCTCCTTCACTCGCACGATATGGAAAATCAGATGCAGAGCCCGGAAGAGCGTCAGCGCCTGGCTTTTAAGGTGGGCAGGGAATAGGAATAGGAAGCAGGTGCAGAGAATGAAGTCTTTAGTGAAAGGGCTTAAGGAGGGGGGACTATAGTCGTGACAAGTACGACCTACGACCTACGATTTTGCTAGAATTTACATGAAACCTTGATGCTAGACTTGTTGATCGCCCTGGGAATGTGTTCCACTTTCCCCTTTCACTGTGT